>NC_090444.1:785139046-785451685 GCF_031143425.1 Pleurodeles waltl | reverse complement strand
CCCAGGGGGGGCAGAAACCTCTAGGCGCCAGGGCAAATTGTTTTTTTGTGTTTTTTTTTAGAGGTGGTGAGTGACCCATTAGGCAAGGGTCGCTCCCCTGGGGGGCAAATTGTATTTAGACCATTTCTGCCCCCCTTGGGGGCAGATTGGCCGATTTGAGGTCAATCTGCCCCCAAGGGGGCAGAAACCACTAGGCACCGGGGATTTTTTTTTTGGCGCCAATGTCACGCAGAGGGAGCGACCCCGTAGGCAAGGGTCACTCCCGGGAGGGGGTTGGGGGACAAATTTATTTTAGGCCATTTCTGCCCCCCCTGGGGCCGGCTGAGCTAGAGGCCAAAATCCACAGGTAGGCCCTGTTTTCTATGAAAAAATGTGATGTGTCCACGTTGTGTTTTGGGCCATTTCCTGTCGCAGGCGCTAGGCCTACCCACACAAGTGAGGTATCATTTTTATCGGGAGACTTGGGGGAATGCTGGGTGGAAGAAAATTTGTGGCTCCTCTCAGATTCCAGAACTTTCTGTCACCGAAATGTGAGGAAAACGTGTTTTTTTAGCCAAATTTTGAGGTTTGCAAAGGATTCTGGGTAACAGAACCTGGTCAGAGCCCCACAAGTCACCCCATCTTGGATTCCCCTGGGTTTCTAGTTTTCAAAAATGCGCTGGTTTGCTAGGTTTCCCCAGGTGCCGGCTGAGCTAGAGGCCAAAATCCACAGGTAGGCACTGTTTTCTATGAAAAAATGTGATGTGTCCACGTTGTGTTTTGGGCAATTTCCTGTCGCAGGCGCTAGGTCTACCCACACAAGTGAGGTATCATTTTTATCGGGAGACTTGGGGGAACTCTGGGTGGAAGGAAATTCGTGGCTCCTCTCAGATTCCAGAACTTTCTGTCATCGAAATGTGAGGAAAATGTGTTTTTTAGCCAAATTTTGAGGTTTGCAAAGGATTCTGGGTAACAGAACTTGGTCAGAGCCCCACAAGTCACCCCATGTTGGATTCCCCTAGGTCTCTAGTTTAAAGAAATACACAGGTTTGGTAGGTTTCCCTAGGTGCCGGCTGAGCTAGAGGCCAAAATCTACAGGTAGGCACTTTGCAAAAAACACCTGTTTTCTTTCAAAAAATGTGATGGGTCCAAGTTGTGTTTTGGGGCATTTCCTGTCACGGGCGCTAGGCCTACCCACACAAGTGAGGTATCATTTTTATCGGCAGACTTGGGGGAACGCTGAGTGGAAGGAAATTTGTGGCTCCTCTCAGATTCCAGAACTTTCTGTCACCGAAATGTGAGGAAAATGTGTTTTTTTAGCCAAATTTTGAGGTTTGCAAAGGATTCTGGGTAACATAACCTGGTCAGAGCCCCACAGGTCACCCCCATCTTGGATTCCCCTAGATCTCTAGTTTTAAAAAATGCACAGGTTTGGTACTTTTCCCTAGGTGCTGGCTGAGCTAGAGGCCAAAATCTACAGGTAGACACTTTGCAAAAAACACCTCTGTTTTCTTTCAAAAAATTTGATGTGTCCATGTTACGTTTTGGGGCATTTCCTGTCGCGGGCGCTAGGCCTACCCACACAAGTGAGGTATCATTTTTATCGGGAGACTTGGGGGAACGCTGGCTGGAAGGAAATTTGTGGCTCCTCTCTGATTCCAGAACTATCTGTCACCAAAATGTGAGGAAAACGTGTTTTTTTAGCCAATTTTGAGGTTTGCAAAGGATTCTGGGTAACAGAACCTGGTCAGAGCCCCACAAGTCACCCCATCTTGGATTCCCCTAGGTCTCTAGTTTTTAAAAATGCACAGGTTTGGTAGGTTTCCCTAGGTGCCGGCTGAGCTAGAGGCCAAAATCTACAGGTAGGCACTTTGCAAAAAACACCTCTGTTTTCTTTAAAAAAATGTGATGTGTCCACGTTGCGTTTTGGGGCATTTCCTGTCGCGGGTGCTAGGCCTACCCACGCAAGTGAGGTATAATCTTTATCGGGAGACTTGGGGGAACGCTGGGTGGAAGGAGATTTGTGGCTCCTCTCTGATTCCAGAACTTTCTGTCACCAAAATTTGAGGAAAATGTGTTTTTTTAGCCAGAGTTTGAGGTTTGCAAAGGATTCTGGGTAACAGAACCTGGTCAGAGCCCCACAAGTCACCCCATCTTGGATTCCCCTAGGTCTCTAGTTTTTAAAAATGCACAGGTTTGGTAGGTTTCCCTAGGTGCCGGCTGAGCTAGAGGCCAAAATCTACAGGTAGGCACTTTGCAAAAAACACCTCTGTTTTCTTTAAAAAAATGTGATGTGTCCACGTTGCGTTTTGGGGTGTTTCCTGTCGCGGGCGCTAGGCCTACCCACACAAGGGAGGTATCATTTTTATCGGGAGACTTGGGGGACCATAGATTAGCAAAACTAGTGTTATTGCCCCTTGTCTTTCTCTAAATTTTTTCCTTCCAAATATAAGAGAGTGTGTAAAAAAGACATATATTTGAGAAATGCCCTGTAATTCACATGCTAGTATGGTCACCCCGGAATTCAGAGATGTGCAAATAACCACTGCTCCTCAACACCTTATCTTGTGCCCTTTTTGGAAATACAAAGGTTTTCTTGATAGCTATTTTTCACTCTTTATATTTCAGCAAATGAATTGCTGTATACCCGGTATAGAATGAAAACGCACTGCAGGGTGCAGCTCATTTATTGGCTCTGGGTACCTAGGGTTCTTGATGAACCTACAAGCCCTATATATCCCCGCAACCAGAGGAGTCCAGCAGACGTAACGGTATATTGCTTTTGAAAATCTGACATTGCAGGAAAATGTTACAGAGTAAAACGTAGAGAAATATTGATGTTTTTTTCACCTCAATTTCAATATTTTTCTTTTTCAGTTGTTATTTTCTGTAGGAAACCCTTGTAGGATCTACACAAATTACCCCTTGCTGAATTCAGAATTTTGTCTACTTTTCAGAAATGTTGTGGTATCTGGGATCCAGCATTGGTTTCATGCCCATTTCTGTCACTGACTGGAAGAACGCTGAAAGCACAAAAAATCGTAAAAATGGGGTATGTCCGAGTAAAATGCCAAAATTGTGTTGAAAAATTGGGTTTTCTGATTCAAGTCTGCCTGTTCCTGAAAGCTGGGAAGCTGGTGATTTTAGCACCACAAACCCTTTGTTGATGCCATTTTCAGGGAAAAAATCACAAGCCTTCTTCTGCAGCCCCTTTTTCCAATTTTTTTGAAAAAAACAAAATTTTCACTGTATTTTGGCTAATTTCTTGGCCTCTTTCTGGGGAACCCACAAAGTCTGGGTACCTCTAGAATCCCTAGGACGTTGGAAAAAAAGGACGCAAATTTGGCGTGGGTAGCTTATATGAACAAAAAGTTATGAGGGCCTAAGCGCGAACTGCCCCAAATAGCCAAAAAAAGGCTCGGCACAGGAGGGGGAAAAGGCCTGGCAGCGAAGGGGTTAATAGCTGTCTCGGATACATAAAGATCTTTGTAATAGGTAGCAAAGGTGTCAGCTTTGTTGGTACTAGTCGTTTGGAGTTTGCCATTACCATCGGCAACTTCTAGCACCCAGGGGCGATCCTTATCTCTTCTATCTAGCCACAGCAACAGTTTGTTGGCCTTGTCCCATATGTAGTATAACTGGTGTTGCGTCACCAGAGCATGGTTATGCGCCTTTTCCTTCACCAGGGGCAAGTTGTGTTGCTGGAGATGTAGTAGATAACAGAGGTTCCATATACCTTCTGCCAGTGCTCTGCCCTCTAGTGTTTTGATGTACCTTTCTATGTCTGTGCACCTAAGTGTGTTTTCCTTCTTCTTTCCCCCTATCAGGGCCTGAGCCTGGCTGTGTATGACTGTTTTGAATGCTTCCCAAAAGATACAGCCGAGGCAACAGTCCCCATGTTCTCTTTAAAATTGGTGTCCTCCCCATCTCTCAGTTTGTTCCTGATGCTCCTTTCCCATAGATAGGATGGATTTATTTTGGGGGCCGTAACAAAATTACGGGTCGAACCACTTAGCTGGACTCCCACTGGTAAATGGTCAGAGACTCCTCGCGGATGATGCATTGCAGCCCAGAATTTGTCTGCATGGTTGTGTTGAGTGAAAATATGATTGATACAGAAGAAGCTACTGTGCACTGCTGAGAAGTATGTGTGCTGTTGTTGATGTGGATTATGTGTATGTCAAAGATCAGTCAGACCCATTGTCTTCAAGAAGGGCTGCAGTGGACCCGCCTCACCCCTTGGGGCAGCCCTGCTCGCTTTATCCATTACTGGGTTTATCACTGCATTCACTTCTCATCCCAGTATAAGGATCCCCACTGGCATTTCTAAAATGAGTGCGCTAATACCGAGAAGGGTCTGTGCATGGAATCTAGATTGCATGTTTAGGGAACAAATATTAAGGAGAGTGCCCTCCCAGGTGCTTGATAGAGCAACCTATCGGCCAAGGGGGACATGCCATATTCAGTGGGTGATAAGCGGTACTGACTTCTTTATTAGGATGCCTGCCTCCCTTGTGTCAGTTGTGTAACCCGAATGAGCTAGCAGGGTGTAACCAAACCTGGCTAGGGCCTTATGTGCATTGCCATGAAGATGTGTTTCTCGGATTAGCACTAGATATGGGGCTTGTCAATGCAGGTATTGAGGAACTAATGTACACTTCACTTGCTTCCCACACCATTCACATTCCATGTCCACATGGTCAGATTGCACTGCGCATGTGCTGCCATTGACTTGAAATGGTGTGCCTGTGGGGCTTAGAAGCATCAGGGGGTCTGATGCCTGTGTGTTTTCCCTCTAGTGGCTACCCTTTATTCTTGATCTTCCTAGTGTCTCTGCAGATGAGCAATTGGTGAACTAATTCACCTAGTACAAAACAAGAACAGTTATCCCCAACCTAAGATCTTAAGCCTCCCTGCTAACGTGCATCGTAAATTTACAACCACCCCAATTTGCAGAGTGCCTTTTGCCCCAAAAGAATCATCAACTAGAGTGGGTGGACCATTACCACCTTACTGATTTGAGTCAGGATTCTTTGTCAAATTGTGATATCCCCAAAAAGATGTACCTAAAACACGCATCCCGTTTGAAAGATGATCTCCCCCCAAGATCCACCTCCCAAAACGTTGACTGCCCTAGGTCCCCTCTTCTCCTCAGAATGAGTCACACCCTGTCAGGCATGAAGTCCCTAGTGGATTAGGAGACATCATGTCTCAGTGTCTCTAAATGCTTTACATATGTAGCCCTGTATAGTTTCATCAAACAATTTTAGAGGCTCACAACCCAATAAGTAAATTGCTTGCGTTTCCTCAGGGGTGTAGTTCTGCCGCTGTGATTCCAGAGAGGCAGGGCATTGTTGTTTCTGTGCACCATGTGGATGCCCTCCCTTCTCTTCCTGAGTGTCCATTCTTCCTGCCAGCCACTCACAGTCCTTTGAGCCAGTCCCATATCTCCTCTGTGGAGATAAAGGGGGTCATTCTAACCCTGGCGGTCGACGACCGCCAGGGCTAAAATGACGGGAGCACCGCCAACAGGCTGGCGGTGCTCCCATGGGCATTCTGACCGTGGCGGTACGGCCGCGGTCAGAAACGGGAAACCGGCGGTGTCCCGCCGGTTTCCCGCTGCCCTAGGGAATCCTCCACGGCGGCGCTGCAAGCAGCGCCGCCATGGGGATTCCGACCCCCTTACCGCCATCCTGTTCCTGGCGGTTTTCACCGCCAGGAACAGGATGGCGGTAACGGGTGTTGTGGGGGTCCTGGGGGCCCCACTAAGATTTTCAGTGTCTGCATAGCAGACACTGAAAATCGCGACGGGTGCAACTGCACCCGTCGCACCCTTCCCACTCCGCCGGCTCCATTCGGAGCCAACATCCTCGTGGAAAGGGGTTTCCCGCTGGGCGGGCGGGCGGCCTTCTGGCGGTCGCCCGCCCGCCCAGCGGGAAACTCAGAATAACCGCGGCGGTCTTTTGACCGCGCAGCGGTATTCTGGCGGTTCCCACTTGGCGGGCGGCTCCCGCCGCCCGCCAAGCTCAGAATGACCCCCAAAGTGCCATGTCTTGCCCTCTGCCACTACGCACAATCTTGCTGGATATAACATCAAGTATTTTAACTCTTTAGAACTGAGGGCTTTTTTGACCTCCTCAAAAGTTTGCCTTTGTCTTTGAACTTGTAGGGTTAAGTCAGGGAAAAATTGAATGGTAGCATTTTCAAGTTGAAGGTCGTCATTGGAGCCATCTGCCTGTAATATTACATCCTGATCTCTGTAATTGAATATTTTGGCAATAATCGTTTGTGGAGGGGTGCACAGACATGGCGGGGGCTCCGATGGCCTATGCACTCTTTCCATTGAGAAGAAGTTGCATAGTCTTTTGGGATGAAGGGTGTTTAAGATGAGATCTTCCAGAAAGAGATCGACGATGGTTCCCTCTGCCCTCTCGAGGACCCCCACTGCACAAATATTGTTGTGCCTAGCTCTCCCCTCCTGATCTTCCAATTTGGCCGGAATTACTGTATTTTGTTTTGTTAGGGTCTGTACTTGTTCCTCTATTCTCATGGTTGTGGATTGCAGCCCGCTGATTTGCGATTCTGCCACAGTGACTTTCTCCAAGATTTTCTGTAAGTCTGCTCTTAGAAGATTGACATTTACTGTGACAGCGTCCAGTTTGAGCTCGATCGTACCCTGTAGGTCTTAGATAGCTGCCATAATTTCATGTAGGGAGGGTTTGTTAGCTGGTGGTACTTCCAGACTTTTGTCGCCTCCCTCCGCCTCTCTCTCTGCCTCACGGGGCTGCCCATTATAGACTGCATATTTGTCAAGATTATTAGTTTGAGTGGGCCTGGGGCCCCGGTTCCTGACAGTGACCACAGGTCCATTGATCTTTTGGTTTCTTCCCCTTGCAGTAGCAAGTTGACTTCCAGCATAGGCTGTGGAGGTGTTGGATGGGTCTGTTACTCTAGAGCTATCACGCCAGTTAGGCAACACATTTAGGGCCTGATTACAACTTTGGAGGAGGTGTTAATCCAACCCAAAAGTGACGGTAAAGTGACAGATATACCACCAGCCGTATTACGAGTCCATTATATCCTATGGAACTCGTAATACGGCTGGTGGTATATCCGTCACTTTACCGTCACTTTTGGGACGGATTAACACCTCCTCCAAAGTTGTAATCAGGCCCTTAATTATTATCCCATTGGATCACATTGCACATCACTTGCCAGCCACTAGGTCACTCTGCAGAGTTTATGTAGAGTCCAGGAGTGCTGAGGGAAGGGCTTCATTGCCCTGGTTGCCTTCCTCCAATCAGGTAGTGTCCCCTATTGTTCTGGCATGATGCCAGAGAAATGTTTGTAGTTCAGCGACTGGTGGAGCCTTCACAGGTCGCACCTGTTAACCCCTGTGGGAGTGGGGGCCCAGACCCTCCCTCTTGAATTTGCACTTCTTGGTTTGTGTCCTGTACAAACACGTGCCCAGTTTAATTGCTGGGACACTAATTCTTCAAGGGCCCTAGCACCAGTTCCTTAAGCAGGGCCTGGGATGGGGGGGAAGGGGGAATCCGGCTGGGCAAAAGGGGCCCCACAATCTTCAATCTCTCTCCACTGGTATTGTCACCTGTGGGTCCACCTCCACCCTGATCACAAGAGGAGGGGTGGTTTCAGCCAACTTCACCTTCAATGTCACCCCCAATATGGCCAACCGGGCCCTTAAATCCGGATGAAAAAAAAGGCGGTGGGGGGGTGTCCACCACCATCCTCACCATGCCCCAGCCTTCCACAGACGTTTCTGGCTGGGGTGAGAATAGGCACCCACACCTCGCCTGCTGCCATGAGCCTTGGTAATGGGCCATTGTTGTTTGCCTGGAGCAGCCTTTCCTGGCATCGCTCTGCTTTTGCCATGGCATGATCAGGGGCCTCAGGGCGGTCACAGTGGGGTGCCCCTCCCCGGCCCCCTCTGGTTTCTTTTAGGCCCCAATAGTGATTCTTGGACCGGGCGCTCTCACATGGCCTGCTTCCGCAGATGCCACTTGGCAGTCGAGCATGTGCTCGGGGTCGCCAAAACCTGCTTCTTCACCAGACCTTGGCCCCTTAGGGTGCCTCTCACTAGTCCACCTGATAGGGCGGAGGGGGAGCTGTCTTCACCAGAGCGGCCTGAGCCTAGCCATTTCACTCTCAGTCGTATGCTCCATCATCCACCATTTTGGATGCTCCATTTTACTCAGAGAGGCTGCCAGTTCCTGGCCCAACCAGCTTGGAGAATCGCAACAAAACTCAGTGTTTGTGGCCAGAGGTATCAGGGTCGCACATGGGCATCGGGTAGCTGGGCTTTGAATGGATAGTTGTGCTGATGTTAGGGGATACTGTGCTGGCAGCTACAGAGCCGTCTTAGTGTGCCCTATCTTCGGTGACAGCTAGCCACGCCCCAACAGTTATTTAATCTTATACTCACAGGTTTTTACTCTAGCTTCCCTGTGAAGGTAGACTCCATTTCAACCTTCTTATTGATCCAATGGTTAGAGAGTTTTGATGATTCTCTCCTTCCTTGAAACTGAGCAGTCCCTATGAGTATTTGCTCTTTGATTTATTATTGCCTTTTGCTAGACCATATTTGGTTCTGGCTATTCATTAGAATAGCGATTAGCCTCCATTGCCAAATGCTGATCCACATTTATTTACATTTTGAGGATTTTGAATTGAATTGACTAACCATTGCTTTTTGTCTTCTGCAATGATTACTACATTTAAATAAACATTATATGGCTTGTTCTTGAACCTTGTCCAGCAGCTTATGTTGGTTCTCTTGTTTCCTTGTAATTTATGTTAAGGGTTCACATCCTTTGGGACTCACACATAGCCTTGATCCATCCTATCAGCCCTTTCATTGATAAAAAGCTCTGTCATCTGTCTGCCACATTCACTGACAGGCTTACCATTCACTCACAGGCTCACCCTCCAAATTAGCAAAGTCTGCAGTTACATGCAGCTTTCCTCAGATGTGGGAGCATATTTATACTCTGTTTGCGCCGAATGTGCGTCAAAATTTTTGACGCACAATCAGCGCAAACCCTGCCCCATATTTATACTTTGACGTCCGACCCCGCGGGCGTCAAAATTCCACCCATGTGCGTAATTTTTTGGAAGGGGGAACCAGCCGTGCGTTAATTATATGCAAGGTAGGCGTTCCCTTCCCAAAAATTACTTTAAGGCCTGTGCCCCTTATTTATACTCTGGCGTCATTTTGATGCACAGGAGGGGTTGGGCCTTAAAAAAACGACGCACAGCCTGATGTGCGCCGTTTTTTAACGCCTGGGTCAGGGCAGGCGTTAAGGGACCTGTGGGCTCGGAAGGAGCCCAGAGATGCCCTCCCCTGCCCCCAGGGACACCCCCTGCCACCCTTCCACCCCCAGGAGGACACCCAAGGATGGAGGGACCCATCCCAGGGAAGTAAAGGTAAGTTCAGGTAAGTATTTTTTTCCGATTTTTTTTTGTGGCACAGGGGGGCCTGATTTGGGCCCCCCTACATGCCACTATGCCCAATGACCATGCCCAGGGGACATAAGTCCCCTGGGCATGGCCATTGGGCAAGGGGGCATGACTCCTGTCTTTGCTAAGACAGGAGTCATGTCAATGGAGGTTGGGCGTCAAAATAAATGGCGCAAATCCGGTTTGAGGCCTGAATTTTGCCTCAGACCTGACTTGCACCATTTTTTTACGCACAACCCCGATTTTCCCATACGCCAGCGCTGCCTGGTGTGAGTAATTTTTTTTTACGCACACCAGTCCGCAGCACCGGCTAACGTCATTCCATTAATAAGGCGCGTTGGAATGGCGTTAGCCGGCGGTAACATTTTTGACGCACAGCTGCGTTGGCGCCGTTGTGCATCAAAAAGTATAAATATGGGCACTAGTATCTCATCTATTTTGTCTATTGTCTACTTCAGAATTTTAAAGGATCTGATAAGATTTTGTGGTAGTAGAGCCCTGTCCTTTGCAGATGGTATCCATTTGATCATTAGGTTGGACAAAAGGCTTCTCTTTTTCATTTTTTTTAAAGATTTTATTGATTTTGCATGCATTTGTACAACACTGATGCAAAAGAGTGATGACACCATATCACACAAATAAGGAAACCAAAGCAGCAATGTCAAAATATCGGTATAGCTGAAGAGAAGCTAGCAACCTCAATGATTGTGGAAAGATCAAGGGAGTGCAACCTTATAGATAATCAATGGACTAAAAACCCTTCCGACCGCAGCATTTAAGTCCACCCAGCCCACATTTGTCGTATATGTTTCCTTGAAGGATCACTCTTGACAAGGACAGCTCTAGACCGTAAATATCCAAGAAGTGCTTAAACCAGGAAATAGCGAATGGAGGTTTCAGGTCAAGCCAATAATGTGCAACCAGAATCATAGCCATCAGGATCATAAAGAAACCAATACCTTTCAACTTCAAAGGGACTTTATGCGATGTACTAAAAATGATCAGCTGAGTGGACCGGTAAATTTGACTTAGAGTAACCCTAGAAATCACCTCACAGACCCCTGCCAATATTGATGTGATGCGCCACACAGGTAGAAAATATGCACTGTGTTTGCTCCAACCTTATCACACCTACAGCTCTCCAAACTAGTCTGACAACCCCAGTTAAATAACCGGTTTGTAGTGTAATATGTATCTTGTAGAATCTTAAAAATTATGTATTTTCAGCCTAAATGCATTCATGAATCAATTATCCAACTGGATGGACTCCCTAACAGCATCAGCAGCCACTTTTAGTGATGTTTATGAGTCATTTGGAGACTGAGGTGGATATGTTATCGCATTGGTCCGAATTTAGTAATTTGTAAAATTGACTTATCTTCCCGCTACCATGGGTTCTGTGCAGCAGTTCAATACATCATACATGATTCAACAGCCCTGAATCTTTAACTTGTTTGTTAAAAACGTTTTCAATCTGCATATACTTAAAAAACCTATGTTCGGAACCACAAATTGTGTAACTAAATCCAAAAAGGACAGGACCTGATGTCCTGCGAGCAGCTGTAGGAGAGTGGCTTTCTTCTAGCATGGTTACCCCCATTTTTAGCCTGTTTGTCAGTGTGTTTTTACTGTCTCACTAGGATCCTGCTAGTGAGGACCCCAGTGCTCATAGTTTGTGGCCTATATGTCAGTGTGTTTTATTGTGTTGTCAGTATGCTTGACTGTGTAACTGGAGTTTGTTAACTAGAACTCCAGTGCTAATGCTCTCTCTGTTCTCCAAATCTGTCGCTATGGTCTAGTGACTCCATATTCCAATCCAGATTGGCACACTGGACCACCCCTTATAAGTCCCTACTATATGGTTCCTAGGTACCCAGGGCATTGGTGTTCCAGGAGATCCTTATGGGCTGCAGAATTTATTTTGCCACCCAGAAGGAGCTCATTCAAACACTCCTTCAGGACTGCCACTGCAGCCTGAGTGAAATAGTGCACACACTATTTCACAGCCATTTTTACTGCACCAGGTAACATATAAGTCACCTATATGTCTAACCTTCAGTTACTAAAGGCTATGTGCAAAGTTACTGTGTGTGAGGGCAAGCATAGTGACAACACAGTAAAACACACTGACATATAGGTCACAAACTATGAGCACTGGGGTCCTGACTAGCAGGATCCCAGTGAGACAGTAAAACACACTGACAAACAGGCTAAAAATGGGGGTAACCATCCTAGGAGAATGCCACCCTCGTACAACATCTGACCTACCGATTGCAGGCGCGACCTTGACCAGTCCACTGCGTGCAAATCATTAGAAAAAGAGGGACAGTCCAGGTTCAACTGTAAAGATGTATAATGAGTTACAGGGGAAATTGAAAATTTAGCCCTTAAACGTTGCCACACCATGTAAACCACCAGGAGGGTCATAAACCAAGAACACTTAAAATAAGAAGGGTCGTGAAACCATACCTTTAGGCCAACATCAAAATACAGAGACCACAAATACCAGGAATCATGATTTCTTGAGACATGCGCTCCGAGATAGCAGACCAATAATAGTACTTTAACTAGGAAGTGACCACCCACCTTTATCTTTCGGTAGTTATAAAATCCGTATTGTCCAGCAAGGGCGTTCATCTTGCCAAATGAACTGGGCCGAAACCTTTCAACCCGAGAGAAGAAAGCAACTGTTAAATAAAAAGGAATATCTCTAAATAAATATATGGATATAGGGAGGATCACTATTTTGATCGGATTAAGGATTAATAGAGAGAAAATATTTATATGTGATAGAAGCTTTAGGGGTAGAACCTAAAATATAATTAATACCTGATTCCGAGGGAGAAATAGTGGTATACTTGCAACAAGTGCAGAACATGAAGAATAATATTTATTAGAAGAGAAATTTTGGGTAGGAAGAATCCTGAACAATTAATGTTGCCTAAAGGTAAGGGAAAGACTTTGAAGCGTCATATGAAAATATATTAGCCACTTTTATATTACCTTTTTGCATTCAATATTTCCAAAATATTTGTTCATTATTAATTGTAATAACATTATTGAACCAAATAGGCCACTATGAGAAATTATCATGAGATGAAGTGAGCAATTGAGAACAGAACTTCAACAAACAGTAGGTATAAAAAAACACTGGTTAGACTTTAACATACAATTTTGAAGAAAATATTTTTTTCCCCAAGGAAAAAAGGGAGTCAACAATTAATGTTCAAAATCAATCCATAATTGTGCAAGTTGAGAAGGATATTTGGACAATCACAATGCTTGTTTTAAACAGAAGGCCTCATGATATAGATGAAAATCAGGAAAGTTTAAACCACCAACCTGCTTAGCTTTTCTAAGTTATGTTAAATATATTCTTGGATTCTTCCTACCCCATAAAAAACTACAGAATCAATTATTTTTCAACATAGTACAAGGGACATGCACTGGAATCGTGGATAAAATATACAAAAACAAATTGGAGTAATCATCATTATAACTGAATCAAGACAGTTCCACCAAGAGAGAAAGAAGATTCCAAGATCGAAGAAGATGCTCAACTTTATTCAAGGCTTCTTTAAGATTCACTGTTACAGACTCCTTGATAGAATTTGTAAACCAGATACCTGAACATTTAATGTGAGATGTGTTCCATTGAAATCCGGTAGAATCTAATGAATGTCTGAGGAAAAAATTAGTAAGAATTTTATCAATATTAACTTTGTAACTCAAAACAGAAGAGAAATCTGAGATTTCCTTGAGTAAAGATGGTGCAGAGCAGTTAGAGTTTGAGAGAAAAAAGAGGGTATCGTCAGCATCAGCTGATAATTTCGTTTGCCGATCTCCATAATGGAAACCAGATTTTGAGGGATTGACACAAATTTGGGAAAGGAAAGGTTCAAGAGCTAAGACAAATACAAGTGGGGATAATGGACAACCCAAAAGAACTCCACGATGAAGGTTAAACTACTGGGATACCTCCCTATTAACCAAAACTGAGGCCTTTGGAGATTGGTGTAAAAAACGAATAAGAGAGATAATATCAGGGTTAAAGCAATGCCAATTTAAAAGTAAAAAAGAACCAATCAAGCTTATCAAATGCTTTTTCCGCATCAATACTGATGGCGGCCAATGAATAGGGAAGGGAAGAAGAGTTATTCAAGATATTATAAAATAGTCTAGTATGATCCGAAGCTAGACAACCATTGATAAAACCTGATTATTGTTTGACTATTCGTTTTATGAGGAGAGAATCTAGGTGTAAAGATTTTGGTGAACATTTTAAAATTGGCATTCACTAGAGAGATGGCTCTATAATTTTTCCAACAAGATTAGTATTTTCTTTATTTATCAATGAGACAAATAGTGGCTTCTTGAAAAGTACCTCCAGCGGTAAAAGTAGTGGAGAAATGACTAAAACGTTGTAGTAATTAAGGAAGCAACAGATGAGAGAAATGAGAAAAATGAAGATAAAATTCTGTGTAAAACCATCCGGACCTGGTGTCTTGCCCTACTTAATGAAGGAAAGTGCTTGGAATATTTCTGAGAGATATATATCCTGTCAAGAGAGGAAAGTTTAGGATCTACAAAAGTAGGTCTTGGTGTGTTCTGTAAAGAGGAATCAATATGGGAGGTTTGTGAAACAGTTTCTAGAGTATAAAGGTTCTGATAAAAATTAACAAATTCTGCTTTGGGCACAAAGGTAAACTTGGACTTTTAGTCTAAGTTTACAACTTTTCGGTATTCACAAAGGTAAGTTGTGAGTAATATCTTTACGTCTGCACTTGGGATGGATTATCCATGCTTCGGGCAGATCATCCACACTTGGGGCGGATCCTCAGCACTCGAGATGGATTTTCCGATCTCTGGTTGGAATCATTGTAATGACACACACCAGCTTACTATCAATACAGCCTGCAATCCGTTTTTCCACAACACTGCGCCTGCCTGCTCTGAATGCTCTGAAGATATGCTACCTCTCAGAAGGAAGAAAAATTACACAGAGGAGGAGACCACCATGATCTTCAAATTCTTAGTGCGGAACTACAAAAGACTGCATGGTCTCCCCGCCACAGCAGCAGTTCCTCACAGAAGGCAGTCCTATGGAAGCAGTTGGCCACAGCTGTCTCTGCATTGGGGGAGGATATACAGACTGTCACTGATATTAAAAAGAAGCAGCAGAAAGAGAGAGGGTAGTGAAGGAGAAATACAGCAGGATCGAGGTGGCCAGAGCTCTTCCAGGTGTACACACTGGACCCCGCCTCCAACTCAACCCGCTTGTGAGAGACATCCTCTCCACCATAGACCCTACCTGCTCCATGTGCTGCCTGTGAGTGATAACCTCAATGTGGCACCAGGTAATGTGTGATGATACTAACAATGACACCAAATGATCAACGTCTGTGATACTCTACAAATGTGACCATGCATATTGTTCCAAGTATATGCAATTTGCATGGTGAGTTAGACCCTCATGTGTCTCATTTAGTCCTTTGTCCTACAAGTGCCGGAATCCTTTGTGATGGCAATGGCAACTTCCAATTCGTCAGTCCCGAACAGTGGCCCATCACTGCAGCCTTATCCACTTAACACTGGTAAATGGCAATAGATAATAGAAATGGCATTCACATAACACTGCTGTTGGCATGTAGATGAAATTGGGTACACATGTGACAGGTTGCACACATTCAAGTAACTTGGTTGAGTCTGATAACCTTTCCCTTTTGTTGCCACATACAGCCAGAGTACAGTCAATCAATCAATCAATCAGGGATTTGTAAAGTGCACTACTCACCTGTGAGGGTCTCAAGGTGCTGAGGGGGGAGGGGGAGAAGGAGGGGGAATGCTGCTACTGCCCGAACAGCCAGGTCTTGAGAAGTTTCCTGAAGGTAAGGAGGTCTTTGGTCTGGCACAGGTGGGTGGGAAGAGTGTTCCATGTGTTGGCGGCGAGGTGCGAGAAAGATCTACCATTGGTTGTAGATTTGCGGGCGCGTGGAACGGTTGTGAGGGCGAGGTCGGGAGAGTGGAGATGCCGGGTCGGGGTGTAGAAGGAGAGTCATCTGTTGAGGTATTCTGGTCCGGTGTTGTGCAGTGCTTTGTGAGCATGGGTGAGGAGTTTGAAGGTGATTCCCTTGTTGACTGGGAGCCAGTGTGGTTTTTCAGGTGGTCTGTGATGTGGCAGTGGCAGGGGATGTCCAGGATGAGGCGTGCGGAGACGTTCTGGATGCGTTGCAGCCTCTTCTGGAGTTTGGCCGTGGTTCCTGCATAGAGGGCATTGCCGTAGTCCAGTTTGCTGCTTACGGGGGCTTAGGTGACTGTTCACATGGTTTCGGTGGGTATCCATTTGTAGTCACACACAGATAGCAGAAGCCCCTGTACCATCAGGGAGGCAACGTCATGGAGCACATTAACCAATACCATCAGCACAAACTGGTTCGTAAATATGGCCAGGAGAGGGCTCTAGCTCCTACATTGTGAACTGTCAACTCATAGATACATTACATGGAGTCCATAAAAAGTGCCAAACCTGTGAAATGAACTAGGAAATGTTGTGTATCGCGTGTCAACTAGAATATAGACTGAAAATGCACATATCATTGTAGGCCCTGTGACATTCCTGCTACATGTATTGGTGTGACATCTGGTTAGGCACCACACACTGGGTGGATGGCAGACCCTGGTAAGTATACCTAAAAATGACTACCAAAACTGTGGATTAAATTTCAGCAGTATGTGTTGTGTGTCTAATATTACTGTTGTCACGGTCAGGTCATGCTCACATATGGTTTATAAGAGTATACCACCTCCTAACATGTTGGCTAATGAAAAGCTGACTCAAAATGTATGTGTACAGTACGTACCTAAGTGTTTATATTGGCTCTCTTATAGGCGGATTTGGCGTAGGTCAGTGCAGCAAGTCTATATGTTACAAGTCATTACACCTTACCTCAGGATGCATAAGGTTTTTGCGCATCCCCAATTTTACATGGTTCTGCCACTATGGGTGTTATGTTGAAACTACCCCCCCAGCAACGCTCATGGAGTGCCACCAGAGTGCAGAGTAAGGCAACACAGTGATTTGCGCAGCGGTGCCTCACTCCATAGCCTCAAGACCATTCAATGACATGCAAAGTGGCTTGGCATGGCTTTGTAGATTTGATTTAGTAGTGTTCACAGCCGGAGTCACACAAAAATTGATGCTCAGGTGTCTTGAGGGGCTCATAAATACGTCCCCAAGTCTCCTTTGGAGAGGAATAGTCACAACTGGTTTGTAAGTCCATGACATTGATACTTGCTGACAAAATCCTAGGGCCCAAAATCTAAAGTAATAATGTGGATGAGGGGCGTGCTGATGCCAGAAGGCTTGCGGTTAGGGAGGGGGGTTGTAGCTGGTAAGGTGGATGTAGGGGAGGCAAAGCATATACATATAATGGTTGAACTGCACAACATGAAACCTGTTAAGGTGGGGATCAG
The DNA here is from genome assembly GCF_031143425.1 of Pleurodeles waltl. NCBI lineage: Eukaryota > Metazoa > Chordata > Amphibia > Caudata > Salamandridae > Pleurodeles > Pleurodeles waltl. Next base: position 785,434,756 of record NC_090444.1, on the reverse strand, counting down.
CCCACCTTCTCCTATTGACTAAAATGTGTGATCCTGCACCAATGTATTTTTCACTTTGCCTCCTCTTCCACCATAATCACATATAAGTAAACCTTGGAATACAGGACTTCAGGATATGTGCTGTACATAACCATATCCATTGTCAGGTAAAATTGACCATGATGTTGTTCCTGTACATTGGAAACACAGGCCAGAAAAAGAGTGCACAGCAGAAATGGTTGACCTCCAAGTCCACAATGGGCGATTTTGCCCCAGGGGTGGGAGCGCATGTAGTAGAATGAATGTTAGCCAAACCTTGGTTGATAATTGTGTATACCTACTTTGTACTGACATGATCTGATGTGCAAAGATGAACCAGCTCTGCATGTTGTGGAAAGCTCCTTTGAAGAGACCACATCATACTTATGATGCATGATGCCCCTAAAAATGAAGGTGTGTCCAAAGGTAGGAAGTGCAGGGCACTCTAGTTATTTCCTGTACACCTCAGAAACTTCCAAATACATGTTTGCTTGTAAGTGTGATACCTGGTTGATATGAAGTCTGTGTTGAATTAACAGTTGACCAGTGTTGCTGTTGACCAGGGAGCTGTATGTAAGGGTCAGGAGGCACAATGTGGCCACCCGCCTGTAAATTGTAGATTACTGGTCTATATGTACATGTAGAATCATCATCATCACCAACAAAATTTGCACTTAGGTATGGACATGTCTGTTACATTACAGCTGCTGCCAGGACTACCTCAATGATACAGATGTCACCATCAAGAGGTTTGGGAGACATCCTGGCCTCAACAGTCAAACCCACTGTCATATTTCCATCAGGTATATGTATCATATAGTTTTGCAGACCATTGATACCCTATTCATGCACAATTACCAAATCCCTGTGGAAGGCCATTAGCAGATATGGCCACTTTTGCATTGAATCTGAAGTTGGTATTGTCCCCAACATAATCAGTGATGTGTGTGTCAAGTGTGCATATTCCCATATAAATCATGCAGAACATTAACTATGGTGTCACTTTTCTTTACAAACTGCTGGATCAAGAAACATATATTCTGTTACACACTCAAGGAGCCAGGTACAACAACTGACATCAAGGGAGATCCCAATACCACACAGAGCTGTGGTTGGAACTGGTGAGTTTACTTTGGCATTGTACACCTGCACTGAACACCTCAATGCCACTGTGTCAGCTGTCATGTCTAGGTGTACACAAACCAGAAGTTGTCTCAATCCTTGTGTTGCACCACACAATATTTTAAGGCAAATACTGTCTTATAGGTGCTGAGGATGATGAGCCAAGTCAGGAGTAAGGACCACCCATCAGTGGCAGGTGATGGGCAATCCAAGGGGAGAACCCATTGGTCTTCCATGCTGCCTTGTCAGCTGCCAGTAATGTATAGCAGGAGGAGGAGAAAGTAAAGGAGGATGAAGATCTGGCCCTGTTTTCAATGGATGTAGAGGCCTATCCCCTGCCCACGATTGTTGGCTCATGCAGCACCATTTGAGCCTACACCTGCTCTGGTCAGCATAGTGCCTCTTACTACACCACAAAGGATTCCACATTCTTCACCTACCCCAACACAACTATTACCTCCTCATAGCCCTTACATCCTGGTCAGGCGTTGTTGGTCCCCCTTCACACTCCTACCCTGACAATGCCTCTCAGGCCTTTTTTCCAACATGGAATGTACATGCCAGCCTTGGTGAGGAGCAGGTAGCCCCTAAGCACAAATCTCCACAGCACAACCTCCCACATACCCCCTACCCCTCCTGCTGGACCGGATGGTAACATCAGAGGCCGTCCCAGGCAGAGAGGGCTGGCAGATGTTCATGGTGGAAAGTGAGAAGATGATTTATTTCAATAGCAGTCTGATGTGAGGCAGGACATTTATGCCATAGGGACTACACTGTCTGACATGTCAGACTCACTACAGGACATGTGCCAACTCCCACAGTTGGGCCACAGAATGACCCAGGTATTAGAGAGGATGAATACGACGTTGCAAGACATGGGAAAGATGATAAATGATATCATGGCCATACAGAGGGAAGAGAGTGCAAGACATGATGCATTAGCTATGAAGATGGTTGAGGGCATACTCAAACTGAAACCAAAACAGCCTTCATAGTCAAAAGATGGAGGGGAGCCAACATATCTATCTGCACCATGTCACACCCAGACACTGGTGACAAATCCTGAACAGAGTCCCCACCAATCTTTAATCGTAGCACTCCCCTTGCACATGCCCCTACTGCACAGTCACCCCCCGTACAGAAATATTATCCCCTGCCCAGGCACCTCCCCTGAACATGCACCACCACTCTCTGTCCAGGCGCCTCCTCTCCGTACAGGCACCGCCCCCAGTCCAGGAAGCAGCCCCACCTGTACAGGGACCACCACCCCCTATAGAGGCACCTGCCCCCATCCAGGCACCACCACCCCCTGTACAGCCACCTCCCCACCATACAGGCACCACCACCCCCTGCCCAGGGAGCTTCCACACCTGTACAGGCACCACCACCCCCTGTCTAGACAGCTGCCCATCCTGTACAGACACAGGCACCTCAGCACCCCAGGAAGCACACCTCCTCACAGCAATCCTCACCACCAAAACTGAGGAGTTGCAAGAGAGATCCCCCATGAACAGTGTAAGATATGTTTTTACAGAACTATGTAAATAAAATACATATTCCACATTAAAATTGAGTTGAGTAATAATTGATGATGGTCAGTTGCTTAATGTGGTTGTAGGCCACATATGTGTTGATAAACGTGGGTAAGACATGTTTATTAGTAGAACCATCTGTGTACACAGGTATCATGTTGAAAGCATAGGTAAACCACTCCAGATGTATACTTCCATTCTTTGATTCCAGCAAATACAATGAACTACACAAGACAGTGAGTTGTGATTGAAGCATTTTTTTAAATATAAAATTGAGGAAAATAATGCCTTAAAAAAATCATCCATTGGAAAGACAGAAAGTAAATCAAATAATGATCTTCATGCAGAAGAGGCAGGGGACCTGGAGGGGGTTGGACAAAATAAATAAAAACACTTCAGGATACGTCAAGGGAATTGGTCTATATACATGGGTTAAAAAAAAGTCCACTGTCCAAACATTGTCCTGTCACTCATCATCCTGGTCATCCTCCATCTGCAAGATGATCAGATCCTCTGCCTGTGTGGCCTCATCCTGGCTGGTCGTTGTAGGACGAGACACCCCATGGGATTACAACACATTGGAGGTAGAAGGGGAAGGAGGGGTCTGAGGGGAAACAGTGTGGGTCGACGTACAGGGAGACATATTGAGGGCGGCATGGGATGGATGCTGGGACAGGGCAGACATAACAGCTGCACCCAAGGAAGTGAGGGTGGCATTGAGGGTGACCTTGTCCCAAGCATGTTCCTCTCAGAACCTATGCAGTTCATCATGGATCTGCAGTAGGATCTGAGAGGACACACCTGCCTCCCCCTCAGATGCCACCATCCCTTCCTGGGATGTATCCACAGGGGTGACAATACACGGTTTGTGTCACACATAAGGGGTGTGGGGTGTCGGGGACAGGGAAAGCACTAGAAGGGGGACTAGTAGTAGGGGTGCAGCTGGGGGCCCGGTGAACTGGGAGACTCAAGAGGTAGGAAGGGATCAGAGGCAGGCCCAGGTGTTGGTTAGGCCTGCTCTGGGGACACCTCAGCTGTCTCCTGGTCTTGTGTGTCAAGGGGAGAGTCAAAATCCTCCCCCCGGTCAGAGGTGTTTAGTTCAGTGCAGCCCCCCCACAGTGTCTTCAACCTTCACCCGGTCCGTAGCAGATGTTGTAGCATCTGTCTGGGTGGGTGCACTCCCCCTGGCTGATGAAGTACCAGGTCCCTCCTTCTCCTACTCCTCTTCAGTGGGTGAAAGAGGCCGTGCCTGCCAGCGTTCTGAGGATGCCCTTTTATGCCCCTGGTTCTCTCCCTGATGTTCCTGGCCAGTCGGGTCCACTGAAATAGAAATAAGAACATTATGTAGTTGGTGTACAATCCAGAGCAAGGTACAAAAGTACATGAACCAAATACTGACTTTATTCTCCATTGATCTCACTAACCAATTAGATGTGACTTGAAGCCAAAATGCATGTGCACTATTACTGTGATGTCCTGATACAACGCACAAATTGACATCTGTCACAACTGTGGGAAGTATGTACTTCTGTAGTGACGAATTCTCATCTTCAGCATTATTGCAATTATTGGACCCAATTTACAGAGGTAAACGTAGACATTTGTTGTAAACTCAGACCAACCTTCTAAGTTTACCTTTGTGAATTGGGCCCAATGTTTCCTGTCCTTGCTACATAGTCAACTTCCAATGTCAGTCTACAAGTAGAGATGGGACACAGTTTGGATGGATATATCCACACCTGAGTATGTACCTATGATCATCCTGTAATGTGCAGTCTTGATAGTCTTACACTGACTATCAAATTTCAACTGATGTGTAGCATGGTCTGATGCCACACAAATGCTTGATTGGGTGTACATATACAAACCTGACCTTGGATATGACCTTTGCTAATATGTGAATCTGTGTTTTGGATTATCCCTGACAATAACAGACAATCTACATGGCAAGTACCACATTTGGCAAGTCAAGACTGCTTGTTGGTGCTGTACAATACTTGGCACGTGTGCATAGTTGGTACAGCTAGCTAGATATTAACTATGTCATGCGAGTCACTGTTGGGAAGATGTGTGCATTTGGTTCCCTTTGGAAATGTTGGTGCCATTTTGTGTGAGAAAAATATCCTGAAGTCAGCCTTTACTCTAAGCCACGTTTAATAATATTTTACACAGATAAAACACATTAAAAAAGCATGCATGATACAGCTTCCAACACCCAAAAGCTTCTTGTCCCCACACTGGACATTTCTTTGCCATTGCGCACAGCAGTTATTAAGGCCCTTGGTTCACCAGCCATCTTGTTGGCATTGCATTTATTCGCAGGTGTGAGGCTCATTTCTCCAATTGTGTTCAGAACACTAGAGTTCCCAGGATGCACTCTGGTCAGTGCATCCAGTGTGTTCCAATGCGGCACTGGCCTTATGACTCCTGCAGCAGTTGCTCAGATCATGTGAACTGTGACATGAGCCACATGAAGATACAGCTCTGTCACCACTCACATCATACTACCAGACACATAATACTGCTCAAACTCCTCCAGCTAGGCATGGAGGGTCAGCCAGACTGCCCTCAGGACCCTCCTGTTCAATGGCGTAAGGTAAGCCTATGCACATGGGGATGGGAGGACTGTCCTAATAATTCCAGGCTTTGAGGCAGGCCCAGCATTTCAGGTCCTCCCAGCGCTTGCGATATGTCTTGGCCCGCTGGTGGTACATGCCCATTACATTGCTGCGCTGCGCAATGTTGGTCCAGAGTCTGGTGTGCCATGCATTGCTCACCTGGTCCTCTGGATCCCCATAAAGCTGAGGGTAATATTCAACCACCCTACCCCACCCAGCTACAATGTCCAATTCAGCTTCACTGAAAGTGGGGTGCCCTCTCATCAGGTCCCTCAGCCATGTTGGGGCCAGTTAGAAAAACAGAGCATCAGGATGGCAGAACATCTGGAGGTGGGGATGACTCAGAATGACAATAAAATGGCTGCCTGCAACTTCCTGTCATGAACATTCTGCCTTGCACTTCCTTTGTGTCATTTCTAGGCTAAAAACATTGGATTCTGGCCCGTATTCGGAATTCCCACCCGAGGGTAGAGTATCTACACTCAGGACATACTCTCCGCACCCAAGGTATAGACTCCATATTTTGGGCAGAGATTCCGCACTCAAGATGGAAAACTAGGTCTAAAATGTGTAAAATATGAAACATGTGAAAGAAGGCCAGAAAGTCTATTTCAGGAAGGGAAGAGTTTATAGGTACACACTACATCACATCCCAGCACAGTTTGGCCCTTTGGATTATGGTACATTTGGTCCACCTTTGGCATTTACAGCAAAGTAGACTGTAGTGTTCCACTAAAGTTGGGGCAGGTAGTGCTCCTTATCCCCAGATACACAGAACTTCATTCACAAACAGCCAGGGCTGACTGGGAGCCCAAAGCAACCCTGGCAAATTTGTCAGACCAGCCCCCACACTTACTAGTGTCATGCTTCATCATAGACCACCCGTACCCACCCTTGCAGCTGGGAGGAGGCAACACAAATAGGTAGCACCTTGAGATGCACCCTTTGACGAATGTGTGACTATAAGGGACATCGCCATTTATCCCAAACATGGGGCCCAGATCCATTAATTATGGGTCTATTCAGACTGATACACTCTCAGGTAGTCCCTCTGTGATTTTTTTATTTCCATTCATGGACTTAGATTATACTATTTCAAACTCCCATGTTTTTGGTTTAGATATTGATTCGTAGCCCTGAAGAATGCCCTAGACCTGTAGAGGCTTGATAAATGGGCAGATACACGTTGGCTTGTTCATAGATGAGAGAAGCCATTATACTCAAGCCCATCACTTTCTATTTGTTTTTTAACTGTACCAGTGGATAACAGAATAAAGGTAAATTACCAGTAGTCCAATAGGTATTTTTGAGCATCTGGATCCTGATTTTGTCCAGCAAACTTCATATAAGAATTCCCTCTGGTAGGTTCGAACCAGATGGTCGAGTCCACCCTAGTGACATTGTTCTACAAGGGTGGGTAGGGGTGGTCTATGATGAAGCATGACACTACTGAGTGTGTGAGACCAGCTCTTCCATAAAGGAAACTTTCCTTTGTCTTTTGTGCACAGAGGGATTTCATATGAAATTATGGAGTTATCCCTCACAGGGGTGTCCTTGAAGTAAATTATCCTCATCCTTTTGACAGTACAGGCTCGGATTTCCATTGGTTTGCCTCAATCAACCGAGCCACTTCCTCTATTTTTTCCCCCTCCATACTTTCTTTTGTATATAGAGCCACCTTCGGGAGGACAGGTGGCGGGGTGTACCTCTCAACTCTCCCTTAGTGAAAGGCAATGAGTAACTACACCTGCCTGCAAAGGTATGTCTGGGGGTCCATAGGACCAGCGTTCTCCCCTCCAGAGGGCTGCTATCAGGGAAGGGCGTGAGAGCAGCAGGTCCCAGAGTCAAGATCCTGCTCTCACTCACAAACCATCTCCAAGATGACATCTGGGGGAAAAAGGTATCTGGTCATGACATCTTGGCTGGACATCTGAAAGAGGTTTATCCTTTGTCAGTAAATCCTCTCTACTCTCCACCTCCTACTCAGCAAATCCTGCTGTCGCATGGCAAGGGGCAAACTAACAAACACATCCACAGACATGTTGAAAGGCCTGAAAGAGTTTGTGGCACATCTGCTTCTAAGTGTGCGGCAAGGCTGGGAATAGTTGTTGGGCTAAGGAGTTTCAGCTGGACATGGGTGAGGGGATTGTAGACCGCTAACACAGGTGTATCAGTATGAAAGATTACCTCCTCCAGCCCAAAGTCAGATGATCCGCCCTGGGTGTGGGTGATCTGCCCTGGGTGTGGGTGATCTGCCCTGGGTGTGGGTGATTCGCCCCAAGTGCAGATGATCTGCCCCAACTGTGGATGTTCCGCCCTGAGTGCAGATAATCCACCCCGAGTGAGGACATAAAGATAGTTCTCATAACTTACCTCTGTGAGTACTGGAAAATCACAAACTTTAACTTTTGGTCTAGACTTGTACCAAAAGTCTAAGTTTACCTTTGCAAATCGGGCCCTGTGTCTTTAAATAAATGATGGTCTAGTAGCGCATCTATAAATTCATTATGAGTATGCTCTTTTCTGACCTTTAAATAATTTACTTAAAGTTTACCTGCTTTATTGCATCCACCATAATAGCAGGCACTGCTGCACAGTAACATAGAGGAGGCATTGTCTACAGATATTTTATTAAAATGTATTTTGGCTATAATGAGTTGCTTTACATCAATACCCAATTTGGAGGAATAATATTAATATATTGAATATTTATAGTAGAGAATAAAGATGTATGTTGTTTATCAGACTGTTTTTTTCTTTAAAAATAATCAATAATGAACACACGAGCGGCAGCTTTAAAAGTGTCCCATAATAACTGAGTAGAGATATCAGGACTCTTATGGATTTCAAAAAATTCTTCAGTGAATTAATGAAAGAAGAGTGGGAAACAGGGTCTGGCAGCAGAGAATTATTACATTTCCATCTATGCGGAGTGGGTTGTGCTGGTATTAAGTCAAAATCAGTAATCACTGGGACATGATCCGAAATCAAAATGGGACCAATGGAGGACATGGTGATGTTCTGGAATACTGATCACTAAAAAAATGTGTGATCAAGTCTAGTAAGTGATCTGTGAGGTGAAGATAATAAAGAATATTCCTGTAACAGGGGATTACAAAGTTTCCATGAGTCAATGAGGGTTTTCTATGCAATAGTGGAATGAAAATGTTATTTAATGCATTTTATGTGGAAGAAATGTAACCGTCAAATGGTGGTCAAGAAACAGATACATAATCTGATTACAATGTTCCCCTAGAACAAAATATTCATCATCATATTGCAAACGGTTTGTGAAACCACAGACCAAAATTGTAATCTGCTTGAGTAGGACAATAAACATTAAAAACTATTAGGGGAATATTATATAGTAATACATTTAGCAATAATTCCTCTACCTTCATTATGAGCTTCCTGGGATACAATTAAACAAATTCTTCAATTAGTAAAAGGGCCAGAAGTGTCGATAGCAGCAGAAAAGTGACTTCTTAAAAGTTCTTGAGATCAGCAGGCTTATCATAATTAATGGTTCTATTGTGGTATGTCACCTTCAAGAGACATGGATGAATAAATCCAACGTGAGTACCCAACGCATCTAGTTGGGAACAAAGGTAAAGGGATTATTTTCTCCTGGATGCTGTTGCCCTGAAAACATCCTAAGTGATACATATTTTCTTTCCTCACTAGAATATTTACTTTTTTTAGATTTGGATGGACTAAGAACTTTCAGCAAATCATTAAATTCTAGAAAGAAAATAATAACTCCTCTGAGTTTAATTACGGAGGCATTTGATTGCGGAAGGTTGGCTCTTTGAATGTTTAGTCTTGTGAAGATGGTAAATTCATTGATTGAGGCAAAAAGGATATAGAGTTGTTGGCCTTGATACCTTCTAGGAGAGCATAAATACAACGTTTATTCAGTTGATTTCCATTTTTTAAGTCCTCCGTTTGTATATTTAGTTGAGCCACCTCTCTCTCCAAAGTCACAATTTTGTTTGCTTCATCCTGAACATCCTAATTTTCTGTTGCATTGAACAGACTCTGGCGGTCATTACAACATTGGCGATAAAAGGCACTTACCGCCGTGCAGAAGACCGCCAACACACCACCGCGGCCGCGGAATTCCGCCACAGCTATTATGACCCACAGCTCGGAATCCGCCAAAATTCAGACACCCACACAAGTCCGCCACACCAAAGGTCAGTGATAAACTGGCGAAAACAAATCCTCCACCGTCACGCCAAAAGAAATACACCCACACTATCACGACACACGAATCCACTCGGCGGTCTTTCAACCGCAGTATTCCATTTGCGGTACACACCGCCACGCTCAAAATACACACACACATACAAAGCACAGCCACATTGGACAATTCAAAATACACATACCTGATACACATACACACACCACTCCCACACACCCAATACAATATAAAACACACACCCACAACACCCACAAACCCCTATGACCAAAAATTCAGAAAGAAGGCCAGAGAGAGACAGCACCAGCAAGAACAACAGCATCCACAGGCACACAACATCATCACCCACTCAACTTCCACGCACCTCACACAACACACCACTACATAGCAGCACACTTATCACCACACACTCCACCCCACACATCACCTACACCACCCCATGGCACGGCAAAGACACCCCAGGTTCTCGGAGGAGGAGCTCAGGGTCATGGTGGAGGAAATCGTCCGGGTAGAGCCACAGCTATTCGGATCACAGGTGCAGCACACCTCAATTGCAAGGAAGATGGAGCTATGGCGAAGAATAGTGGACAGGGTCAACGCAGTGGGACAACACCCAAGAAATCGGGAGGACATCAGGAAGAGGTGGAACGACCTATGGGAGAAGGTGCGTTCCGTGGTCACAAGACACCACCTGGCGGTTCAGCAGACTGGCGGCGGACTCCCACCTCCTCCCCCACAACTAACAACATGGGAGGAGCAGGTCTTGGCGATTCTGCATCCTGAGGGCCTCGCAGGAGTAGGTGGAGGAATGGACCCTGGTAAGTCAAATCTTTAATACTATATCCCCCACCCTACCTGCTTGCTATCACATACCCCCACCCTCACCCCCAGCACCCCAACTCCTCACATATGTCCCAACATCACAAACCACACATCCCAACACCAAGCCCTGCATGCAACAACAAAGCATGGAAACCCATCACCAAAGCATGGCCACTGCACATACCCATACACCCCCCTAAACCATCATCACACAAGCTCCCACACAGGAATGCTAGCACTGGGGTACACGGTCACCCACCCATTGCACACCATTACACACACACATGTAATAAACATCCTTTTATACCCCTGCAGGACCCCTACCCAACGTCACCGGACAGGAGGGTCCACACATGTCCACACCACCAACAGAAGAGGCCCACAGTGATGACAGCACCTCTGTCCAACTGGATCTATATGACCAGCCCGGACCATCGGGGACCTCTGGACAGTCGGTTTCCCTCACACAGGCACAGGCCACCACAGACCTTCCCCCCTCTGGAAACACCAGCACAGCACCCACCCAGCAGGCCCACACCTCCGTCCCCAGGACACGTCAATCAGCTGTGTGTCCACCACTACAGGGAACCCAGGATAACCCACCACCCCAACAACAACAACAGGGACCTGGGGGCAGTGGTAGTGGGCACACGGTCCAGGGGACGGAGGCCCAGGAACACAGGGGAACTGGGAGGGCTGCTGTGCGACAGGGGGCGGACAGACCAAGGGAACCCACTCTCCACGAGGCCCTCCCCTCCATCATGGGAGCCTACCACCACTCCCAGGAGACGATGGCAACGGTACTGGCCAAGTTTCAGGAGACCCAGCACATGCAGGAGAAACAGTATATGGGCTTCAGGGAGGAACTCAGAACCATCAGCTCCTCCCTGGGCACCATCGTAGGGGTGCTGAAGGAAGTACTCAACACAAGGAGGGACACTGTGGCACTACAATTACAGTGACAAAATGTTTATTTAAATAGTAATGTCAACATACCTATGTCACACAGCTCTAGTCCATGAGGAATCTAAGCAGATGTCACACATTGGGACCCACATCTGTGAAATCGTGAGGGAAAGTGACAACTCAGGGACCATACACTGGGTGAAAACGACAGACAGGAGAGAGGTAGTAGTGTCAAAGTACATGTAGTAGGCAGGTTTGTATTCCTACCTGTGTCTCACTGGAAATATTGCAGGATCACTGAGTCCCTGTTCTGCATGTCTTCTTCCTCTGCTTCCTCCTCATCACTGTCCACAGGCTCCACAGCTGCAACAACACCGCCATCTGGACCATCCTCCTGCAGAAAAGGCACATGGCGTCGCGAAGCCAAGTTGTGAAGCATACAGCAGGGCACAATGATCTGGCACACCTTCTTTGGTGAGTAGAATAGGGATCCACCTATCATATGGAGGCACCTGAACCTGGCCTTCAGGAGGCCGAAGGTCCGCTCGATCACCCTCCTAGTTCGCCCATGGGCCTCATTGTAGCGTTCCTCTGCCCTTGTCCTGGGATTCCTCACTGGGGTCAGTAGCCATGACAGGTTGGGGTAACCAGAGTCACCTGCAAATGGCGAGGGGCAACTGTTAGACACACACTAACCTGGAGGGATAACCCCAGACCCAGACAACCATTCCCACTGATTAGCTTCCAGGTGCTCACCTAATAGCCACACATGGTGCCTCTGGAGTTGACCCATCACATAAGGGATGCTGCTATTCCGCAGGATGTAGGCGTCATGCACTGAGCCAGGGAACATGGCATTCACATGGGAGATGTACTGGTCTGCCAAACATACCATCTGTACATTCATAGAATGATAACTCTTCCGGTTTCTGTACACCTGTTCACTCCTGTGGGGGGGGGGACCAAAGCCACATGGGTCCCATCAATGGCACCTATAATGTTGGGGATATGTCCCAGGGCATAGAAATCACCTTTCACTGTAGGCAAATCCTCCACCTGAGGGAAAACGATGTAGCTCCGCCTGTGTTTCAGAAGGGCAGACAACACTCTGGACAATTGGAAACATAGGCTGGGACATCCCTGATGCCATGGCCACAGTTGTTTGAAAATGACCCACTTGCAAGGAAATGGAGCACTGACAGCACCTGCACTTGAGGGGGGATTCCTGTGGGATGGCGGATTGCTGACATCAGGTCTGGCTCCAACTGGGTACACAGTTCCTGGATTGTGGCACGGTCAAGCCTGTAGGTGATTATCAAATGTCTTTCCTCCATTGTCAACAGGTCCACCAACGGTCGGTACACCGGTGGATACCGCCATCTCCTCACATGTCCCAGCGGACGGTGCCTATGAAGGACAACAGCGAGCACAGAGTCAAACAACTCAGAGGTACGTACCCACAGTTTACCCAGAACACCAATCATACACAAAAGGTGTCCTGTATGTGTGTTGAGTCTAGGCATAGGTATGTGTGACGCAGTTGAAAATTAAGCCATGTGGGCCCCTGAAATGGCGGCTGCCTGACCTGTAAAGTGGGACAATGGTATGTGAGGTAACTGCGCTGGCGTTGTACACCGTCGCGGTAGGTGGTCGAAGACCGCGGCGCAATGCTGCATTGGTTAACATTGGACCCTATGTGTCCCAGGAGCCAATGACGATGTACGCCGGCGGTGACGGTACGCACCGCCGCGGACGTGACCACCATTTTCTATCTGTTCAATCACTCGATACCTGATCTTTGACAGGAGAGGACCTACACTGCAAGTGCTGCTGTGACCTCGGTCTGGAAGAGACAATGGCTCGTGCGTCTGGGGAAAGGGGCCCCTGCCTTCACATCGGAGGAGTTGGAGAAGCTCGTGGATGGAGTCCTCCCCCAGTACATGCTACTCTACGGTCCTCCAGACAAACAGGTAAGTACACAGGGAGCATGTTGTATGGGCTATGCCTGTGTGGAGAGGGCTGGATGTAAGAAGGAAGGGGGCAGAGTGCTGCGTGCAAGAAAGACGGTGAATGCATGTGCCACATAGCAAGGATAGGGATGGGGGCCAATCACTTTGACGGTGCAGTTGGTAATGACTTCTCTTCTTCCCCTGTACATTTCATGTAGGTCAGCGCCCACCAGAAGAAAGTTATTTGGTGTGCCATCGCCAAGGACGTCCGGACCCTGGGGGTCTACCACAGACGGAGCACCCACTGCCGTTTTGATGGGAGGACATTCGCCGCTGGAGCAAGAAGACGGCAGAGGCTCAGCTGGGGATGGCCTCCCAACGTGGGAGGGGTGCCCGTCACACCATGACGCCCCTGATGTTCAGGATCCTGGTGGTGGCCTAACCGGAGTTGGATGGGCGCTTGAGGGCATCACAGCAGACACAAGGGGGTGAGTACACTCTCATTCTGCTGACTTTGCGCGCAGTGTAGTTGTCTGGGTGGGGGAGGAGGGCTGTGGGTTTCCCTAGGCCAGGGCGAGTTCCGTAGACAAGGCCCCTCCGTAAGGCAGGCCATGTGGCCCCCCACCCCATCTCTGTAGAGTGCCAAATACACCTAGTCATGCCCCTGTGTCATCTATGTGTGCAGATGTCATCCATAGCCTTGTAGGCCATTTCCCAGGAATTGAACAGTGGAGCCCATGAGCGCGGCGTAGTGCAGGGGGCTTCTGTGTCTGTTGTGTCCGCCAACGGTAGCGGTAATCCATGCACTCAACATGTCTTTCTTCTGTCGTGCCCCCTTTTTTGTGGTCTCCCTGTTCTTGTGTGCATTAGCATCATCAGGCGGAGGAGCAGTGGCACCGGAGCACGAGGGAGCTGCATCCCACATGGCCCTGGAGGGCGACACTACGGAGTCTGATTTCACCAGTGGGACGGAGGGCGAGGGGAGCTCCACGGCGGGGACAGGAGCTGACACCAGCGACACAGACTCGTCCTCTGATGGGAGCTCCCATGTGGTGGCGGCAACATCTGTGCCCCCCGCATCTACAGGTACAGCCGCCACCCCCCCCTACCAGCACCGCCCTCCCAGCAACCCCTCAGCCTTCGCCCCGTGCCCGCTCACCCAGGAGGTTGGGCATCACCTTCGCCCCAGGCACCTCAGACCCTGCCCCAGTCACCCCTGCTGCCCTCAGTGAGGAGGCCATTGACCTCCTCAGGTCCCTCACTGTTGGGCAGTCTACCATTTTGAATGCCATCCAGGGTGTAGAGAGGCCGTTGCATCAAACAAATGCATTCCTGGAGGGCATTCATTCTGGTCAGGCAGCCCTTCAGCGAGCTTTTCAGTCTCTGGCCTCAGCACTGATGGCAGCCATTGTCCCCGTCTCTAGCCTCCCCCCTCCAACTTCCTCCACCCAGGCTCAATCCCCTGTACCTCTGCCTATCCCAAGCACACCAGCAGACCAGCCTGCACACACCTCAACACACAAGGGAAGCTCAGGCAAACATAAGCACCACACATCCCACAGGCACTCATGCAAGCAACACACACATGCAGACACACCAACATCCACTGCATCCACTGTGTCCCCCTCCTCCTCGTCTCCCTCCTCCCTCCCAGTCTCGTCTACACCCACACCTGCATGCACTACCTCTACAGCCACTACGTCCCTCACCAGCACACCCACCAGCACACCCCGCTCACATGCAGTCACCACCCCCACTACCATTCACACGTCCCCTGTGTCCTCTCCCAGTGTGTCTGTGACGCCCCCTCCCAAGATACACAAACGCAGGCACACACCCACCCAACAGCCATCCACCTCACAACAGCCTCCAGCGCATGCACCTTCACCCAAAGTCACCAAACGAACACCTCCTACTACCACCACCTCTTCCTCCACTCCCAAACCCCCTCCAGCTACCCGTCCCAGTGTGTCCAAAAAACTTTTCCTGTCCACCCTTGACCTTTTTCCCACACCTCCCCCACCCCGTCCATCTCATAGGTCCCGAAGTAGCACCTCAACCAAAAACATCTCCGGCACCAGTGGTGCCTGTAGTCACCGGTATGTGGAGTGCACCGGCCACCAGGACAGCCAGTGTGGCACAGAGCCACAGCACAGACAGTCCCCCACCTGTGAAGCATCAGAAGTTGGCCAGTGCCCGGCGGGAGAGGGGGAAAACTCCAGCCACCAAAGCCGCTCACAGGGGTCCCGGTGGGAGTGTGGAGTCAGCTGTGACACCTTCCAAGGTGGGGAAGGGCCATAAGAAACCCAGCAAGTCTGGGAAGAGCTGCACTGCGGAGAAGACCGCCATCATCCCCGCTGGCCAGGAGGCCACCGCCAGACCCAGCCCAGCTGGCCAGGAGGCCACCGCCAGCCCCAGCCCAGCTGTCCAGGAGGGCACCGCCAGCCCCAGCCCAGCTGTCCAGGAGGCCGCCGCCAGCCCCAGCCCAGCTGCCCAGGAGGCCACCGCCAGCCCCATCCCAGCTGCCCAGGAGGGCACCGCCAGCCCCAGCCCAGCTGCCCAGATGGCCACCGCCAGCCCCAACCCAGCTGCCCAGGAGGCCACCGCCAGCCCCAGCCCAGCTGCCCAGGACGCCACCGCCAGCACCAGCGCCACTGGGCCATGAAGGACCGCCAGCAAAAGCCCCGCTGGGCCATGAAGGACCGCCAGCAAAAGCCCTGCTGGGCCATGAAGGACCACCAGCAAAAGCCCTGCTGGGCCATGAAGGACCGCCAGCAAAACTGCCAACTCAAGCACCACTGAACAGGGCACCGCCCACTCAAGCCCCGTTGAACAGGGCACGGCCAACTCAAGCCCTGCTGAACAGGGCACCGCCAACTCCAGCCCCAGTGAACAGGGCACCGCCAACTCAAGCCCCGCTGAACAGGGCACCGCCAACTCAAGCCCCGCTGAACAGGGCACCACCAACTCAAGTACCGCTGAACAGGGCGCCGCCAACTCAAGCCCCGCTGAACAGGGCACCGCCAACTCAAGCCCCGCTGAACAGGGCGCCGCCAACTCAAGCACCGCTGAACAGGGCACCGCCAACTCAAGCACCGCTGAACAGGGCACCGCCAACTCAAGCACCGCTGAACAGGGCACCGCCAACTCAAGCCCCGCTGAACAGGGCACCGCCAACTCAAGCCCCGCTGAACAGGGCACCGCCAACTCAAGCACCGCTGAACAGGGCACCGTCAACTCAAGCACTGCTATCCCATGAGCGGCAGGGGCACTGATGCACTGGTCCGTCACGGGGTGAGTGATGCACTCTGGGCACCAGTCCCCCTCCAGAACCAGTGGAGACATCCATCCAATACCTCTGTCCTTCACAGGATAAAGCACTCTGGGCACCAGTCCCCCTCCAGGACCAGTGGAGAGATCCATCCACTACCTCTGTCCTTCACAGGATGAAGCACTCTGGGCACCATGCCCCCTCCAGAACCAGTGGAGACATCCATCCACTACCTCTGTCCTTCACAGGATGAAGCACTCTGGGCACCAGTCCCCCTCCAGAACCAGTGGAGAGATCCATCCACTACCTCTGTCCTTCACAGGATGAAGAACTCTGGGCACCATGCCCCCTCCAGAACCAGTGGAGAGATCTATCCACTACCTTTGTCCTTCACAGGATGAAGCACTCTGGGCACCATGCCCCCTCCAGAACCAGTGGAGACTGTTATCCACTTGAGAGACTGTGGCTTTGCACTCCCCAGGATTGAACAGTGGGCAAACCACCCACTGTGGAGACTTGAGAGACTGTGGCTTTGCAATCCCCAGGATTGAACAGTGGGCAAACCACCCACTGTAGAGACTTGAGAGACTTTGGCTTTGCACTCCCCAGGATGGAACAGTGGGCAAACCACCCACTGTAGAGACTTGAGAGACTGCAGCTTTGCACTCCCCAGGATTGAACAGTGGGCAACCAACCCATTGTAGAGACTTGAGAGATTGTGGCTTTGCACTCCCCAGGATGGAACAGTGGGCATGTGGCCCCCTTGTGGATTTGGCGTTGTGCACTCAAGCGGCTGAGGTGCCCCCCTTCCCCTCCCCCTGAGGTGCCTGTTTTCTTGGTATCTGATGCCCCTGCAGTGTTCTCTCCGTCATGGTCGGGGATCTTGTGTGGGCCTCGCCCATACCGTGTGGTCCCAGTGTTCCACGGACTTTCTTTGTGCAGTACCTGGACTACTATGCCTGATATTTATTTTGTACATGGTGTATATATATATGTTTCTGCCTACTTGTTTGCAATACATTCCGATGGTTACACTCATTTTCTTTGGTCTTTGCATTCTTCTGGGTCGTTGGGGGGTTGTAACTGTGATGTATTGATATGCATTATTGTGTGTGTTGTAGTGGGTGAGGGTGGGGGTGGGGGTGTTGCGTGTGTGTGTCCCTGTTTTTTCCCTCCCCCGTCCCTTGTGCCGTAGGTGCAGTACTCACCGTGGTCTTCGCCGCCGGCGTTCGTGCTCCTGGTAGAGGAGCAGGAAGACTATCGCAGGTAGGATTTGGAGTTCCGGTTCCATGGTGTCCTCGTTCCTCATGGAGTGTGTAGAGGTGAGCGTTTTCCCTTCTAAATTCCTGTTTCCTCCATGTTTTTATCCGAGGTGAATCCGCCCCAGAAAAGGTGGCGGATTGGCCTGTCATAATAGTGTGGGTGGTACATTGTCTACCGTCTGTCTGCTGGCGGTGACGACGCACTGTTTGTTTGTACCGCCGTGGCGGTCGGCGTGTTAAAGTGGCTGTCTTTGTTGGCGGTTTCCGCCACGGTCGTAACTGCAATTTTTTTACCGCCGGCCTGTTGGCGGTCTTACCGCCGCTTTAACACCGTCCACCAGGGTTGTAATGACCACCTCTATCTTCTATGCTGGACCATTTGCCATCTAGGTTTTGAATGTGAGTATTAGTTTCCTCTACCATTGAATGCAACAATCTCATTCAATCAATAAATCAGTCATCAACTCAGACTTATACAGCACGAGTAATCACCCAAAAGAGTATCCAGGCTGTGTTCATGTTGTGCTCAGTCGTCAAGCCATGGCTTGAATCTCTTTCTGGAGTCCTGCAGGGAGGGTGTTGCTTAGAGGTAGAGGGAGTGGTTGTTCCAGGTCTGGGTGGCGAGGTAGGAGAAGGATTGTCCTTCACTGTAGCTGCGGCGGATGCGGGAAGTGTGTATTAGGGAAGCGGAGTGCAGGTGTCTCGAGGGTTGGTGGAAGTTGAGCCGATGATTGATATATGTTTGTCCTAAGACATGAAGGGCCTTACAGACATGTGTAAGCATCTAGAAGTGGCATCTTTTATGAATGGGGAGCCAGTGGAGATTCCTGAGTTTGGGGGTGATGTGGGTCACTTTGCAGAGGTCAAGGATGAGTCTAGCGGCTGCATTCCGAATAGTCTGGAGTTGTGTAGAGCATGTTGCTGTAGTCCAGGTGGCTAGTAAATAGGGCTTAAGTAACGATTTTCCTTGTGTAGGTGGGGAGCCACTTGAAGATCTTTCAGAGCAAGGAGAGGGTGTGGAAACAGGTGGAGGAGAATGCGTTGACCTGGCATTTCATAGTGAGTTTGCTGTCTAGGATGATGCGAGGTTTCGAGCGTGGTCTGTCAGTGTGGGAGTGGGTCTGAGTTCAGAAGGCCACCAGGTGTTGTTCCACAGAGAGGTGTTATTCCCAAAGATCAGCAATTCTTGTCTGGGTTGAGCTTCAGGCAGTTGGTCTTCATCCAGTCAGGGACTCTAATCATGCAGCTGTGGAAGCTGGACCTTGTGGTGGTGGGGTCTTCTGAGAGCTAGAGGATGATCTGAGTGTCGTCTGCATAGGAAGTGATGCTGAGGCCGTGAGTTCTGACTCTGTTGGCTAGTGACATCATGCAGGTGTTGAACAGAGTGGGGCTGAGTGATGACCCCTGAGGGAAGCTGCAGATGGTGCTCCTGGGTTCTGAGGTGAAGGGTGGCGGGCGTATTCTCTGGGTTCATCCTGTGAGGAATGATGTGATGCATTAAAGGGCATCTCCTTGGATCCCGATGTGTTGGAGAGTCTCTTGAGGAGTGTGTGGTAGGATACTGTGTTTTATTTCATTAAGCAGGAGTTACATTGGAATGAGAGAATGTCATTTCACGGGGAACAGTGGATCCTGTTTGGCGTGCTTATTTGTAGCATTTTGAGGTTTCAAAGACAGTAAATACATGGAGGACAATTTTATTTGGAAGGCAAGAAGCTTGTGGGAGAGGGATTTTCCAACATCGAGGAGCTGTTAGGCACCAGGTTGGAGGGCATCGCTGAATTTGAAGATAATTTGAGCTTCCTTGTTTTACCTGTACAAAGTGATTGCATGGGAGAGTAGAATTACCATTAGAAGTTAAGACTTGGTCAACAAACTACTGAAAGTGCATTGAGAATGTAGAAGCACAGATGTGATGATGAGCATAATAAAGATGAAACAACATAAATGTTAGGTTGAAGACAGACAGGTCTCCAGAGGCGTACAGTTATTGGTAGTCATGGAAAAAGGAGGTAAGAGCAATGAGAACAATTAGATAATGAAACCCATTAGCTTGGTAAATGAGAGACTATCAAGTCACATGACTACAGTGAGAAAATATTGTATAAAGGAGCTGCAATGAACAATTATTTTCCAAGTAAAGTAAAATTAAATAAATTCGGAAATGGAGCAATTGTCTTAGAAACTGCAGAACCACATTTTGAGGACAATGTTACTTCGTCACATGAGTGCTCCGATGAATTATAATAGCGGCCACACTCTCTAAGATTGAGGAGAGCAGGAGCGTCTGTTCTATACATAAAAAATAAGTGGTTTTAGTGGTAAAAATGGCGTCACGCTTGCAGACAAAGCTGTTCTGTCTCCAGTGTCTCATGTGTGCATTAAAGTGAGCTCTTTTGTGTCCAGGAGCTCATTTACCAGGTGGCCATTTTGCCTGGCGGTCAACCTCTGCCCCTGTAATGCAGGGTTTCTATAGTTTTGTTTTTATTCAGTTAATACTCTCAGTACATGACTCTTTTTTCAAAGATAAAATCAATATTTTCTTGTCAAAAAAGTAATGAAAGTCACTATTGGAAGTTGAATGTAGCAATCCAAATAGATTATGGACTTGATTTAGATCTTGGTGGATCTGGTCCCACCATCACTTTTCCGTCTGTTTGCTCGCCCGCCTACAAGGCAGTCTGCCTGCTCTATTTAGATGCTAGTGGGTCGATGATCGAAAGTCCGATGAGTGCCGCTCTCTCTGTCAGAATTTTCCTGCTGCACCGATTGCACCATAGGCAAAAGTGGCTGTCGGATAGAGTACGCCCAGTTTGCCCACTGAGCCAATCTTGATATGCCTTTCCGCTAGCCTAACTTTGGTGGGGAAACCTCCACACCTGAGGTGAGTTGGCGGGTTGGAAGGGATATAATGTCGAAACACCTTTTTTTCTACTTCTCTTTCCATCATGAACCCGATTGTGCAAGTCATTCCTACTGCTTCTGCTTTATGACAAAGCAAATGAACCCCATTGTTGCTGTAATAGAAGGTAAGCTATTCTTTTACATGTTACCTTTTGAATTGTCTTTTTCCATTAGCTCTGAACTTGTGCATTTTTAATTCAGTCTTGCAAGCAATATTTTACTAATGTGTAATGCATATGTATGTAATGTTGTCATTTATTAAATTTAAAGAAACACTTTTTTTTTTTACAAATTTGGTGCAAGCTGCTTTCATGATAATGAACACCCACACAGAAAATTGACATTAATCCCAATTTCAAAATGTGTCCATACAGGTGTCTTTAATCATTTTTCATAAACTATCAAATCATACAAATTTTGGGAATATCTTACATTTAATAAAATGTAGAAATAGCACTAGACACTGCAAAACATTTGTTTAGAATAAATGTAAAATCAATGTTATTTCTAAACTTAAAAATCTTATATTTTTATTAATGTAACATTTCCCCTTGTCTAGTGCATTTTCTGTATATTATTACATTTTAATTTACTCTTCATTTTTAAGGTGTAATGCACAGGTGTTCATTTTGATCACTTACCAAGTTAAAATAAACACATATGTATTAACACTAACAAAATAAGTTTAAATTTGGTGTTTGTCAAATATCATGATGAATTCTTGCACCAAAATGTTGATGTACATTACAAATGTGTATAACTAATGTCTGCACTTTACAAATATGTTATTTAAAAAGGTTTTTGGGCATGATTAGGATCTTGGCGGATGGGATACTCTGTCATTATATCCTATGGAACTTGTAATATGGCGACAGGGATATCCATCGCATTTGTGACAGAGTATCATATCCACCAAGATTATAATCAGGCCCTTTGTCTTTACTATCATGAATGTAAGTAGGAATTGGTCTCTCACATTTTCAACATTAACTTTGTTACTAACCTAGGACTTGTAAATGAATAATAATGCCAGGACGAACTTTGTAAAATAAAATATTTTTAAATGTGATGCTTCTCTCAAAGTTTTTATAAACATTGTATAAAGGGAGTGCAAACATGATGTACAGCAACAGCATGTGGAATTGTTGCTTACACCTTGCCTCCAAAACAGACTTCCAAAGGGTAACCTCCTCAGGAATGGGCATCAAGTGGGGACAGAGCAGGCACCTCAAGGATCTTTCTTGGAAGGGGTAAATTTTGGTTTGACAGGGGTTGGCGACAGGTAAAAACTGAATTTTGGATGCAGAGTAAGGATGGGAGAGGATTAGATTTGGGAAGAGAGGGACCTGCTGTAGATGTTGTGTGTCTCTATGTTTTGTAGTTGCATGTGGGTATAGAGTATGTTGCGTATTTTTAGGTGTATGTTTTTGGCAGGTGTTTGATGTTCAGGTGAGTGTGCATTTGGGTTCAGTGGGTGTTGTTGTGGGTGTGCTTTTGTGTGACTGTGTTTGTTTAGATGAGTGTGCTGTTGAGATGGTTGGTATGATGGTGGTGCATGTGTCTGTATGTTTTGCAGTTGCATGTGGGTCTGATTTATGTTTGGGTGTGTGTGGTTTTGCAGGTGTTAGGTATTCGGTTGAGTGTGTGCATTTGCGTTTCATAGGTGTTGTTATGCATATAGGTGTGCTTTTATGTGTGTGCATGTTTGGATGAGTCTGCCTGTTGAGGTGAATGGTGTGATTGTGGGGCTTGTGGGTGTGCTGATGGTTGTGAATGTGGTGGTGGTTGTGGTGGTTCTGGGGTGGGAGGGTTTTCCCTGGGTGAGGGAACAATTTTGCTTTTTTCATGCTCCGTAACTCCAGTGCAAAACAGGATAATAGGGCCTCAGAAAATCTGGCATGACTAGAGTGGATGATTTGATGTTTTTACACTGATAGTCCCATGCCTGTCACATTCGGTGTTAGTTTTCTGATCCTGGGCTCCACAGATGGCACCATGACAGTCTGTCCGACACTAAGGAGAGAAGGTGGACCTTCAGTTTGGTATACAGGCTATTTTTATGGCAGAGTGGCCTGAGTCCAAAACACAAACTAAACCCTGTTTGGAAATAAATAATTTGTGTTTTAACTTTGCGTAAATGCATTGTTTTTCATTCATAAATCACTACAAAGTTATCAATTTAAAAGTTACATTATATCATGTTTGGTGCTCAAACCTTTGTGGTGTGCTCTTGAATGCCACTGCACTGCCAAGTCAGGGTAGGCCACCTCTAATATACAGTACATAGTAGGGGCCATTGAATGCTACACTTTCTTTTTCTGCTGATGCAATGTAGTTAGCCTTCTCCACCAACAGAAAGTTTGCTCAGTGTTTTTGGATATGAATGTTGCTAGACCCAGTTGGACGCACACATTTTTAGTGGATTGTTTGTTGATTGACATGAGCACTGACATCTACATTACACAGAAGCCCTCAATAATATCTTTGGAGTCGTTCAACGTATCTTCATGAAACTTGCCAAAAAAAGGTTCATCTACCTTAGCTCCTTCCTGGAAGGTTTTGGAGTGATCTGCCAAGTGGGAGCCGAGAAAAACAGGGGTACCAAAACACATGTTCTGATGAAATTTTCCATGGGAACTTTAGACAACACTACAGTCAAAATGGCTGAGTGCAATTACATCAAATCTGACAGAAAGCTAGATCTTTACCCAGAAAGCATGCTTTTTTGTGATTTGGTAAAAATCCATGTAGTAATTTGAGGGGAATTAAGCTTCAAAATGTATAGGCATCTAGCAATTTGGTAATACTATCGGGCACTGAGGGAGGACCGAGGCAAAAACCAGAAAATGAAGCATTCTGATTGACTGGTCCTTTGTACCAGTCCTGCAAGATCGAGCACTGTGATTGGCTCGCTGTCACAGGAAGAGAAATGCTGCAGCTGCCATTGTAGAATGTGATCCATGTGTCCTGAACATGAAAACAAATTCATATAAGAGGGAAGTGTTGGGGTGCTCTAACCTCCAGGCCCTAGTGGGATCAAACTGAAAAAAAACAAAAAATGTTACATCGCCACTGTCCTGCTGTACTCAGAAACCAATAAATCATCTTTATTAAAAATAAATATTTGAATTTGATGATGTTGGTGGATGATTTCTTTACGTGGATGGTGAAATTACATTCAGTAGTACGAGTGCATATCTCAAATATGTATTTTGTTTATTCTGCAAGTGCAGTGTAAATGTATTCAAAATATAGGGGGTCATTCTGACCTCGGCGGTAAAAGGCGCTTACCGCCGGTCAGAAGACCGCCATAACACCGCCGCGGTTGCGGTAAACTGCCACAGTCATTCTGACCCGCAACTGGCAAACCGCCAAAAACCCGACATCAATAAAATTCCGCCACAGCAACGGCCAGCGAAAAACTGGCGATGACCAAACCTCCACCGTCACGCCAACAGAAATACGCCCATGCCATTCCGACCCACAAATCCCCGCAGCGGTCTTTCAACCGCGGTATTCCATTGGCGGTACACACCGCTGCGCTCAAAATACACACACCTCTACAAAACACAGCCATATTGGACAATTCAAAATACACACACCTGAGACACATACACACACCACTCCCACACACCCAATTAAATATAAAACACACACCCACATCACCCACAAACCCTTACGACCACAATTGCGACTGAAGGACAGAGAGAGACAGCACAGAATAGAGTAGACCATCACACAGACGCAAATCACAACATCACCCACACAATATCCACGCACAAAACACCATACACCACCACACTCACCACACTCTACAACACATACACCACCCCTCACCTCATCCACACCACCCCATGGCACCCCAAAGACACCCCAGGTTCTCTGACGCAGAACTCAGGGTCATGGTGGAGAAAATAGTTCGGGTAGAGCCCCAGCTCTTCGGGACACAGATGCAGCACACCACCATTGCCAGGAAGATGGAGCTATGGCAAAGAATAGTAGACAGGGTCAATGCTGTGGGACAGCATCCACGAAATCGGGACGACATCAGGAAGCGGTGGAACGCCCTACGGGGGAAGGTGCGTTCCATGGTATCAAGGCACAACATCGCGGTGCAGAAGACTGGCGGCGGACCCCCACCTACTCCCCCAGAATTCACAGCATGGGAGGAGGAAGTCTTGCACATCCTGCATCCTGAGGGCCTCGCAGGAGTAGGCGGAGGAATGGACTCTGGTAAGTCAAATCTTCACTACTTCATTCCCCCCACCCCACCTGCATGCCAAATCATACCCCCACCCTCACCCCCACCCCCATCACACCAACTCCTTGCAAATGGCTCACCATCACAACCCACCCATCCCAAAACTTAGCCCTGCATGCATCCCCAAAGCATGGACACCCATCACCAAGGCATGCCCGCTGCACATACCCATCTCCCCCACAAGCCACCGTCACAAAAGCCCCCACAAGGGAATGCCAGCACTGGGGTACACGGCCACCCACCCATTACACGAAATGGCACACACAGAAGCAATAACCATACTCTTATACCCCTGCAGGACCCGAAGGCCACCACACCGCCCAGGAGGGTCCAGAGATGTCCATCCCACCCCCAGAAGAGGCCCCCAGTGATGACAGCAGCTCTGTCTCCCTGGACCCAGTTGACCAGCCCGGCCCATCGGGGACCTCAGGACAGTCGGTGCCCCACAGACAGCCACAGGCTACAGCAGACCTAACCCCCTCTGGGAACACCAGCACAGCTCCCACCCAGCGGGCCCATGCCTCTGTCTCCAGGACACGTCAATCAGCGGTGTGTCCACCACTACAGGGCACCCAGGTTGACCCACCACCCCAACAACAACAGGGACCTGGGGGCAGTGGTAGTGGGCACACGGTCCAGGGGAGAGAGGCCCAGGGAAACAGGGGAACTGGGAGGGCTGCTGTGCGACAGGGGGGGGACAGGCCCAGGGAACCGACTCTCCAAGAGGCCCTCTCCTTCATCATGAGAGCATACCACTGCTCCCAGGAGACGATGGCTACGGTACTGGCCAGGTTCCAGGAGATCCAGGTACTGCAGGAGGAACAGTACATGGGGTTCAGAGAGGAACTGAGAAACATTAGTTCCGCAATGGGGACCATCGTCGTGGCCCTTAACCAGATAGTCACCACATTGCGGGACCATGTGGCACCACAAAGGGCCCCTGTCACTAGCATGGACCCAGACCAGGCTACCACCTCCGCCGGCGCTAGTGGACAGGAGGCCCCCACACAACGACAGGCCACCAGAACCCCACCTCCTGCAGAAGAAGAACCACCCCGCAAGCGGTACCTGAGATCTCAGAAGAAGACAGAGTAGGATGCCAAGACCCCCGCCAGCAAACGATACCCCCTGATATCATCCCACTGTCCCACATTGTCACCCTGTCCAAACTTAAACTGCCCCTGCTCCATCCTTCCACAGGCATTTGGACAATGCACCTGTGAGACTGAAAACTGGACTCTGCCATGGACATTACTCCACCATCACCCATCACCGTTTTACAATCATGTCCCTAAATTTAGCACTTTAATAAAATCACTTATTGCACTTAAAAAATCTGGAGTCTGCTTGTATTTTGAACAAATGTATTAGACATAACGGTGCCAAAATGTTCAGTTACATTGTGATGACAACATACCACTGTCACACAGCTGTAGTCCATGGGCAAACAAAGCAGAGGTCACGCAGTGGGGCCCACAACTCTGAAAACAGAAGGGAAAGTCACAACTCAGTTAACAGGAACTGGGGGGAAACACATACAGTAGAGAGGCAGGAGACTTTAAGTAAATGTAAAATGGCGGGGTTGATTCGTACCTGTGTGCTACTGAAAATACTGTTGTATCACTGTGTCCCTGTTGTCTGTGTCGTCCCCGTCGTCTTCCTCCTCTTCACTCTCCACAGGCTCCACAGCTGCTACAACACCACCATCTGGACCATCCTCCTGCAGGAAAGGCACCTGGCGTCGCAAAGCCAGGTTGTGAAGCATACAGCAGGCCACGATGATATGGCACACCTTCTTTGGTGAGTACATTAGGGATCCACCTGTCATATGCAGGCACCTAAATCTGGCCTTCAGGAGGCCGAAGGTCCGCTCGATCACCCTCCTAGTACGCCCATGGGCCTCATTGTACCGTTCCTCTGCCCTTGTCCTGGGATTCCTCACTGGGGTCAGTAGCCACGACAGGTTGGGGTAACCAGAGTCACCAATTAGCCACACACGGTGTCTCTCTAGCTGTTCCATCACATAAGGGATGCTGCTATTTCGCATGATGTACGCGTCATGCACTGACCCAGGGAACTTGGCATTTACATGGGAGATGTACTGGTCAGCCAAACAGACCACCTGGACATTCATCGAATGATAACTTTTTCTGTTCCTGTACACCTGTTCACTTTCTCTGGGGGGTACCAAAGCCACATGTGTCCCATCAATGGCACCAATGATGTTGGGAATATGTCCAAGGGCATAGAAATCACCCTTCACTGTAGCCAAATCGCCCACCTCAGGGAAAACAATGTAGCTCCGCATGTATTTCATCAGTGCAGACAACACTCTGGACAAAACCTTAGAAAACATGGGCTGAGACATCCCTGATGATATTGCCACTGTTGTTTGGAATGATCCACTTGCCAAAAAATGGAGTACTGACAGAACCTGCACCAGAGGGGAAATCCCTGTGGGTTGGCGAATGGGGGACATCAGGTCTGGCTCCAGCTGGGCACACAGTTCCTGTATAGTGGCTCGGTCAAGTCTGTATGTCAGTATGACATGTCTTTCTTCCATTGTCGACAGGTCCACCAGCGGTCTGTACACGGGAACATTCCTCCATCTCCTTGCAATTCCCAGCGGACGGTGCCTAGGAAGGACAACATGGAGCACAGAGTCAAGCAACCCACAGGTACGTAACCACAGCTTGCACAGAACACGATTCGCTATGCATTGAATGGCTTGTATGAGTGGCAATGCAAGGCCTAGGCCTGTGTGACGCAGTAGAAATTAAGCCATGTGGGCCCTTGAAATGGCGGCTGCCTGACCTGTGAAGTGTGACAATGGGATGTGAGGTCAATGCGCTGGCGTGGCACACCGTGGCGGTAGGCGGTCGAAGACCGCAGCGCAAAGCAGCATTGGTTACCATTGAACCCTATGGGTCTCAGGAGCCAATGACGATGTGCGCCGGCGGTCGCGGTACGCACCGCCGCGGTATGCACCGCCGCGGGCGTGACCGCCATTTTCTATCTGCTTAATCACTCGAGACCTGATCATCCACAGGAGAGGACCTATACTGCAAGTGCTGCTGTGACCTCGGTCTGGAAGATACAATGGCTGCTGCGACTGGGGAAAGGGCCCCTGCCTTCACATCTGAGGAATTGGAGAAACTTGTTGATGGGGTCCTCCCCCAGTATGCGCTACTCTACGGTCCTCCAGACCAACAGGTAAGTACACTGGGACCATGCTTTGTGGGCAATGCCTGTGTTGAGTGGGGTGGATGAAAGATGGTGGGGAGGGGAGCGAATGAGGCATGCATCGCACGACAGATGAGAGCATGTGCCATATGGCAAGTTTGGGGAGGGGGGCCACTCACATCGACCATGCAGAAAATGATGATATTTATTTTCCCACCCTGTCCATGTCACATAGGTCAGCGCCCATCAGAAGATCGACATTTGGCGTGCCATCGCCAAGGACGTCCGGACCCTGGGGGTCCACAACAGACGGGGCACCCACTGCCGAAAGAGGTGGGAGGACATCCGCCGCGGGAGCAGAAAGACCGCAGAAGCTCTGCTGGGGATGGCCTCCCAACCTTGGAGGGGTGCCACACAGCAATTGACCCCCCTGATGTCCCGGATCCTGGCGGTGGCCTACCCCGATTTGGATGGGCGCGTGAGGACATCACAGCAGACACAAGGCGGTGAGTACCAGCACATTCTGCTATATTAGCGCACAGTGGAGGTGTCTGGGTGGGGGAGGAGGGCTGTGGGTATCTCTAGGCCAGGGCGATTTCTGTAGGCTAGGCCCCTCCGTCAGGCATGGCCCTGTGCCCCCGCCCCCACCTCTGTAGGGTGCTAAGTACAGCTATCCATGGCCCTTGGTCACCTATGTGTGCAGTTGTCGTCCATAGGCTTGTAGGCCAAGTCACAATAATTGAGTAGTGTACACCGAGTACGCGGCGTAGTGCAGGGGCCTTCTGTGTCTGTCCTCTCCGCTAACGGTGTCGCCAATGCATGCACTCAACATGTCATTTTTTCTCCCCCCCCCTTTTTTTTGGTCTTCCTGTTCATGTGTGCATTAGCATCATCAGGCGGAGGAGAAGTGGCATCGGAGCACGAGGGAGCTGCATCTCACATGGCCCCGGAGGGCCATGCAACCGACTCCGAGTTCACCAGTGAGACGGAGGGCGAGGGGAGCTCCACAACGGGGACCCGTGGAGACGTCAGCGACACAGACACGTCCTCGGAAGGGAGCTCCCTTGTGGTGGCGGCAACATCCGTGCCCACCGCTACAACAGGTACAGCCGCCACCCAGCGCACCAGCTCCGCCCTCCAAGCAGCCCCTCAGCGTTCGCCCCGTGCCCGCTCGGCCAGGAAGGCGGGCATCTCCTTCGCCCCAGGCACCTCAGGCCCTGCCCCAGTTACCCCTGCTGCCCTCAGTGAGGAGATCATTGACCTCCTCCAGACGCTCATTGTTGGGCAGTCTACCCTTTTGAATGCCATCGAGGGTGTAGAAAGGGAGGTGCACCGGAGCAATGCATACCTGGAGGGCATTCATTCGGGTCAGGCTGCCCATCAGCGAAAGTTCAATGCTCTGGCCTCAGCACTGACGGCAGCCATTGTCCCTGTCTCCTGCCTCCCCCCTCCAATTTCCTCATCCCAGTCCCACTCCCCTGTTCCTCTGCCTATCCCAACCACACCTACAGACCAGCCTGCACACACATCAACACCCAAGGGCAGCTCATCCAGACATAAGCACCACAGATCACACAAGCATTCACACATGCAACATCCACATGCAGACATGCCAACAGCCACTGCCTCCTCTGTGTCCCCCTCCTCCTCGTCTCCCTCCTCCCTCCCTGTGATGTCTCCACTCACACCTGCATGCACACCACCATCAGCCAGTACGTCCATCACCAGCACACCCACCAGAACACTCCGCACACGTGCAGTCACCACCCCCACTGCCATTTACAAGTCCCCTGGGTCCTCTCCCAGTGTGTCTGTCACCCCCTCTTCCAAACCACACAAACGCAGGCAGCCACCCACCCAACAGCCATCCACCTCAAAACAGCCTCCGTCATAAGCACCTGCACCCAAAGACACCACACTTGACTCTCCTACAACCACATCCTCTTCCTCCACTCCCACACCCACTGCACCTACCCTTCCCACTGCTCCTAAAAAGTTTTTCCTCTCTAAAATTAACCTCTTTGCATCACCTGACCCACCCCCTTCATCTCGTAAGAGTCCAAACAGCACCTCAGCCACCACAAGCCCTGCACCTACAAGGACCATAGTCCAGGGCTATTGGAGTCCACCAGCTTCTAGGGCAGCAACATCAGCCAGCAGCAAGGGGACAGCCAGCCCACCCCCTGGGAAAAAAACTAAAAAAGGGAAGGGCCGGCGCGAGAGGCCAGAGACGGCAGCCCCCAAAGGCACTACCCTGGCACCGTCACCTGGCACATCCACAAAGGGAGGCAAGGGCCCCAGAGAATCGGCGAAGGAGGGCAAGGGCAGCAGGGCGGACAAGTCCGGCAGCGGGCGAGCTGCCCAGGAGGGCCCCACCAGCCCCATTTCGGGTGTGAAGGAGGACACCCACGGGCCCAGGACTCCAGCACAGGAGGGCCCCGCAAGCGAAAGGTCGGATGGCGACTGAGCGGAAAATATTGGCCCGATCTGGTTCCCTGGGAACACATGTCAAGCACCGCTGAACAGGGCCCCGCCGTGACATGCACCGCCGAACTGGGCCCTTCAAGACAAGCACCGCTGAACAGGGCCCCGCCATGACAAGCACCGCTGAACAGGGCCCCGCCGTGACAAGCACCGCCGAACTGGGCCCCGCCGTGACAAGCACCGACGAACGGGGCCCCGCCGTGACGAGCACCGCTGAACAGGGCCCCGCCGTGACAAGCACCGCCGAACTGGGCCCCGCCGTGACAAGCACCGCTGAACAGGGCCCCGCCGTGACAAGCACCGCCGAACTGGGCACTTCCTGTCAAGCACCGCTCCGCTGGGCCCTTCCTGTCAAGCACCGCTCCGCTGGGCCCTTCCTGTCAAGCACCGCTCCGCTGGGCACCGCCGTCTCTGAACTGTTCCGCTCGGCCCTTCCTGACAAGCACCGCTCCGCTGGGCCCTTCATCTCAAGCACCGCTCCGCTGGGCCCTTCATCTCAAGCACCGCTCCGCTGGGCCCTTCCTGTCAAGCACCGCTCCGCTGGGCACCGCCGTCTCTGAACTGCTCCGCTCGGCCCTTCCTGTCAAGCACCGCTCCGCTGGGCACCGCCGTCTCTGAACTGTTCCGCTGGGCCCTTCCTGACAAGCACCGCTCCGCTGGGCCCTTCATCTCAAGCACCGCTCCGCTGGGCCCTTCCTGACAAGCACCGCTCCGCTGGGCCCTTCATCTCAAGCACCGCTCCGCTGGGCCCTTCATCTCAAGCACCGCTCCGCTGGGCCCTTCATCTCAAGCACCGCTCCGCTGGGCCCTTCCTGTCAAGCATCGCTCCGCTGTGCCCTTCCTGTCAAGCACCGCTCCGCTGGGCACCGCCGTCTCTGAACTGCTCCGCTCGGCCCTTCCTGTCAAGCACCGCTACGCTGGGCCCTTCCTGACAAGCACCGCTCCGCTGGACACCGCCGTCTCTGAACTGCTCCGCTCGGCCCTTCCTGTCAAGCACCGCTCCGCTGGGCCCTTCCTGATGCCCTGCATCTCAGGCACCGCTCCGCTGGGCCCTTCATCTCAAGCACCGCTCCGCTGGGCCCTTCCTGTCAAGCACCGCTCCGCTGGGCCCTTCCTGTCAAGCACCGCTCTGCTGGGCACCGCCGTCTCTGAACTGCTCCGCTCGGCCCTTCTTGTCAAGCACCGCTACGCTGGGCCCTTCCTGACAAGCACCTCTCCGCTGGGCCCTTCCTGTCAAGCACCGCTCCGCTGGGCCCTTCATCTCAAGCACCGCTGGCCCATTGGCAGGGCCGGATCTGTGTCGGCCAGGGTTTCACGAAGCACTCTGGGCACCATGCCTCCTCCAGAACCAGTGGAGTCTGTAATCCACTTGATGGACTGTGGCTTTGCACTCCCCAGGATGGTACAGTGGCCATGGAGGCCCCTCGTGGATCTGGCGTCGTGGACTCAACTGGCTGAGGTGCCCCCCCTTCCCTTCCCCCTGAGGTGCCTGTAGTTTTACTATCTGATGCCCCTGCAGTGTTCTCTCCAATGGAATCGGGTCTCGTGTGTGGGCTTTGCCCATGTGTTTAGGCCCATTGGCCCACGAACAATGGATGATAGCCAATATGGGCCGGACTTTTGACCTATGTATATATTGTTCATGATGTAATATATTTTATTTATATATTTCATATTTCACTAAACTTCAATTATGCTATAATATACTTCATTTTTAATGATCATTTTATTTTGTCTTTGCATTCTTCCGGGGGGTTTAGGGGGTGTCACTCTGACTTGTTGCTCTGCATTGATGTGTGTGTTGTAGTGGGTGGGGGTGGGTGTGTGGCGTATGTGTGTCCCCGTAATTTTTTGCCTCCCCCCTCCCCTGTGTCATAGGTGCAGTACTCACCGTTGTCGTCTGCGCCGGCGTTCGTGCTCCTGGTAGAGGAGCAGGAAGACAATCGCTGGGAGGATGTGTAGTTCCGGTTCCGTGCTGTCCAGATTCCTCGTGGAGTGTGTAGAGGTGAGTGTTTTCCGTTAGAAAAGTCTGTTTCCGCCGTGCCTTTATCGGCGGGGCAACCGCCCCGGAAAAGGTGGCGGATTGGTGGGTCGTGATAGTGTGGGCGGTACATTGTCTCCCGCCTGTCTGTTGGCGGTGACCGCCGCGCTGTTTGCTTGTCCCGCCGTGGCGGTCGGAGTGTTAAAGTGGCGGGCTGTGTTGGCGGTTCCCGCCAGGGTCGGAATTCCATTTTTTGGACCGCCAGCCTGTTGGCGGGTTGGCCGCCGCTTCAACACCGACCGCCAGGGTTGGAATGAGGGCCATATTGTTAAATTATAAACCTAAAATATGTATTTATATTTGTGTTGAAAAGTTCAACTATGTATTTTGTTAAATATTCTTTTTCCTTAAATTTGTATTTTCATCTTATGAAGTATTTTTACATTGTGTAATTACATTTAGTAATTATTTTCAAATTGTAACTGTAAAATGTTTTATTTTTCACCATAGTTGTATGCACTTTTAATCAAAATAAAAAAATGAGGAGATGCTCACAAACATTTTATTTCAAGTTTAGCTGTCTGTTCATAAATCATTTATAAGAATTGAAGCAAAACAAAATGTATATACAAGGTTGTTTTGTTTTTCTTTAAGCAGATTTTGAGAACGAGTTCACTGTAAAAATTGAGACATTTTAAAATAGGCCATGGTTCTATAAAGTCATCTTGCAGTAAGGAAAGTCTTATTAAGCTAGGAAAATGTTTAGCAATGATGTGGCTAGAGTGACATAAATGCTCTAAGTTAGATGTTCAAAAGATAACATGAATGCTTCCTTTTCTTGGTGGGGGGTTTGTCAGTGCTGATATCAGCTAGATCTGCAGAATGGCCCCTGCATAGTGCCTGTTGAGGAGCAGGATTCTAAACAGGGTGTTCGCTGTCAGAGGCAGCAACATGTTGAACAGTAGACTGGGCTGAGCCGGCCTTTTATTCCACTTGGCATTTCCCCATTGAGGTGGGGCCAAGGAGGCCGGTTTTGAAAGCCCTAGTGCCTCTGTCACCTTCCCTAACTCCCTGAGGTTAATTGCAGCAGTCACAGGGAGGCTTCAGGAAAGAAAGAGAAAGGCCGTGAGAGAGGAGGCAATTAGGGAGAAGGTAATAAGAAAGTGAGAGAGACAGAAAGAGAGAGAGAGGAGAGAAGGAGAAAGTGGATGGAAGAGATAAATAGCACGTGGGAAATTAGGGGGACAGGGCCGATTTGAGCATTTTGTCAGGGTTGCTTCCCCAGTCTGTAGAGCTCTTCATGACTATGCTACCATGAGATGTTGTAGATGAGAATGCAGCAGAGGATGGTGTTTGCCCATGAGTAACATATAAAATCAGATACAAAATTTGTGATAGCTCCAGACGGTTTCTTAAACCCATCAAGTACAATACCACACTGCCACATCCTGACATTGAGTTTCCTCTCTAAGAGGCAATTCTGTTTTTAAGGAGTTGGTCACAGTAGAGATGGTAGTGGTAATGACACAGGTGGATGTCCCTTGGTCCATGTTGGTGTTGAAATGGAAGACAGCATACTAGAGTAATGTTGATAGCAGCTCTGACAGAGGGGTGGGCCAGACAAACCTGGTGGTTCTAATTTATCATCTTGGCTGTTTGAAGCTGTAGGAAGGCTACTGCTTCTACTCAGGTTATGTGATGCTCCTTCTGTAGATGATTGTGACAGTAGAGATGACTCCGTACCTTGTTGCTGTGGTTATTAGATTAATATTGTGTTTACAGTTTTTTTTAAATTTTCATTTATGAAACATTTATCAACAATACACACACACACACACATTTTCTTACATTAGTACCTTATTAGGCACCTATATTAAGACTGGGAAAGTCCTAATGTTATATTTGTCATGTTAAGCCATATATCTTACTACAGACACACTAATTATTATGCCATTTATTCTTCACATGATATTAGTTCAAGAATATTTTTATGGTAGAAACCAATAAATCATCTCAAGTATTAACAGTGTTACACTCAATAGTAAGACTGCTTTTATCGGAATGTGGATGTATTGTTACTCTAAAGATATACACACACACACACACAAGAACATTTCTATGATAGAAAGTAAAAAATCATCTCTAAAGTATTAACATTGTTACACTCAATAGTAAGTTACACTCAATAGTAAGACTGCTTTTATCTCAATGTGGATGTATTTTAATTTAATCATATACACACACACAAACACACATAAAATAGTAATACTGTTATTATTTAAATGTGTATGTATTTTGAGGGGGTGCAGGAGAGCCAGCAGGAGGGTTGACCTACTTCATATTCCAAAATGTGTTTGGCTAACAAGTCACACAATACTCCACAGTCAAAACTGTGGCAGCATGTAGATTTATTAAATTACCAAATCGGGATGGTGATGCCATGTCACAACATATTTCAACCTAATACAGCCTTGTTTGTCTTCCTTTCACTCCTGACGGTCCTGATGGAGTCAGAGCCCGTAACAGTGCATGAGGGACCCTACTAAATAAAAATTAGGAATCTTTGTAACAACCATGAGCATGGCCTTTTGGTGGAAACTCATAGGCCCTCATTACAACCCTGGCAGTCGGTGGTAAAGTGCCAGTAATAGCACCAACAGGCCGGCGGTAATAACTGCGAAATTATGACCACTGCGGGAACAGCTCAGACAGACAGCCACTTTAACACACAGACCGCCAGGGCAGAATCAAGAGGCACCACGGCGGTAACCGCCTACAGCCAGGTGGAAGACAATGTTCCGCCCACTGTATTATGAGAAAGGAAACCGCCACCTTTTCCGGGGCGGTACCAACGACATCAAAACCCTGGCGGAAACACTGCACAGAAGGGAAACAACTCACCTGTGGAGATTCCGGGAAGAAGCACGCTGCCATGGAGCCCGAGTTGCATGTCTTCCCCATGCTCTTCTACGTGCTGCTCCACTACGTACACAATGACAGCAAAGACGACCACGGTGAGTAAAGCCACCTAGCACACAGAGGAGGGGGGGAGGAAAAAGAAAGTGAGACACACACGCAACACCCTCATCCCCAACACCATACACACAAGTAGATGCAGTAACATAACATATTGACCCCGTACCCCTCAGGAATAATGCAAGGACATCTACAATAGAGTAAAAAGAGTGTAATAAGATAAATATACCAGTAATACGTGCATCCAAATGAAAACATATAAACATTTTACAAATCAATGTTCGTGGGCCACACGGCCACATCACCTCACTCCTGCAACAACACAGAGAGAACACTGCAGGGGCATCAGGTTGAAAATAGCCAGGCTCCTTAGGGGGACGGAGGATGTGGGGGCGGCACCTCAGCGGGAAGATGGTACAACGCCACTGGTCCTGGAGGGGGCAACATGCCCATCACTCTGTCCTGGGGAGTGCAAGGCCAGAGTCTCTCAAGTGGGTGACTTGCCCACTGGCTCTGGAGGGAGCAACATGCCCTGTTCTTGGTCCTGGGGAGTGCAAGGCCACAGTCTCTCAAGTGGGCGATTTGCCCTCTGGCTCCGGAGGGGGAAACATGCCCTGTGCTTGGTCCTG
This sequence comes from Pleurodeles waltl, assembly GCF_031143425.1. Taxonomy (NCBI): domain Eukaryota; kingdom Metazoa; phylum Chordata; class Amphibia; order Caudata; family Salamandridae; genus Pleurodeles; species Pleurodeles waltl. Next base: position 785,398,637 of record NC_090444.1, on the reverse strand, counting down.
GGGAGTGCAAGGCCACCGTCTCTCAAGTGGGTGACTTGCCCACTGGATCTGGAGGGGGAAACATGCCCTGTGCTTGGTCCTGGGGAGTGCAAGGCCACAGTCTCTAAAGTGGATGATTTGCCCACTGGCTCTGGAGGGGGCAACATGCCCTGTGCTTGGTCCTGGGGAGTGCAAGGCCACAGTCTCTCAAGTGGGTGACTTGCCCACTGGCTCTGGAGTAGGCATCATGAGCTTCATCCTGTGAAGGATGGGGTGAGTGGATGTCTTCTCCACTGGTTCTGGAGGGGGCATTGTGCCCAGTGAGCTTCATCCTGTGAAGGATGGGGTGAGTGGATGTCTTCTCCACTGGTTCTGGATGGGGCATCGTGCCCAGTGAGCTTCATCCTGGGGAGGCTGAGGTGAGTGGATGTCTTCTCCACTGGTTCTGGAGGGGGCTCATGATCTGGGGAGGCTGGGGTTGGTGGGTGTCTTACCCACTGGTTCTGGAGGGGGCATTGTGCCCTGTGATGCAGATCTTGAGGAGTGCAAGGTCACAGGCTCTCAGCTCGGGGTCATAACCACAGGATTTGCAGGGGCCAGGCCGCACAACAGCCTATGAACGCAGGACTATACATTGTCCGCAGGCGGTGACGGCTGTTCAGTGGTGGCAGTGGTGGTGCTGTTGGTGGTAGTGGTGGGGGAGGCTCCAGCCCATCCCCTGCAGCCTCAGATGACTGCCCACTGGGGCAGGTGGCGGTGGCGGTGCTAGTGGTGGAGCTGGTAGTGGTGGGGGGAGGCTCCAACCCATCCCCTGCAGCCTCAGACGTCTGCCCACTGGGGCTGCTGCTGCTGCTGGTGGTGGTGCTGGTGGCGGTGCTACTGGTGGAGCTGATAGTGGTGGGGGGAGGCTCCAGCCCATCCCCTGCAGCCTCGGACGGCTTCACCACCATGGTTGGTGGTGGTGGCTCTGCCTGAGTCCCAGCACCAGGCCCCTTGTCTCTACTGCCTGCATTTGCAGGCCCCTTGCCCTTCCTTCCTGCAGCTGGGGCTGGCTCCTTGTCCTTCCTTCCTGCAGCTGGGACTGGCTCCTTGCCCTTCTTTCCTGCAGCTGGGGCTGGCTCCTTGCCCTTCCTTCCTGCTGCTGGGGCTGGCTCCTTGCCCTTCCTTCCTGCAGCTGGGGCTGGCTCCTTGCCATTCCTTGAAGCACTTGGGGCAGTCACCCTTTCCCTCTGGCTGGTTGGTGGCCGGGATCCTTTCTCACCTGGAGTTGCTGGGACACTACTGTGCCCGTGGACTGGGTGGCTGAGGTGCTTGCCTGGGTTTTGACCACCCTGGCCTGACGTGAGGGACAGGGGGAGGGCAAGGGTAGACATCAATTGTAGCGAGGAAAAGCTTCTTAGGGACATTGGCCGGGAAGAGGGAGATGGTTTGGGAGTGGAGGAAGAGGGAGTGGTGGTAGGAGGTGTCAGTCTGCTGTGTTTGGGTGCAGGTGCATGGGCTGGATGCTGTTGTGAGGTGGATGGCTGTTGGGTGTCTGAGTGCTTGCGTTTGTGTACTTTGGGAGGAGGGGGCACAGACACAGTGGGAGAGGACACATGGGATGTGTGCATGGATGTGGGGGTGGTGACTGCCAGTGAGGGGTGTGTACTGATAGGTGTGCTGGTGATGGTGGTAGTGGATGATGATGTAGTGCATGCAGGTGTGAGTGGAGATGCTACTGGGATGGAGGTGGAGGATGAGGAGGAGGTGGCCACAGTGGAGGCAGTGGATGTTGTTATGTCTGCTTCCGGATGGTGTTTGTGTGAATGCCTGTGGGATGAAGTGTGGTTCTTGTGTTTGCCGTATCCACTCTTGTGTGTTGTCCTAGGTGTCTGCTTGCCTGACTTTGTGCTTGGAATAGGTTGGGGTTGAGGGGAATGGGAATGGGAAGAGAAAGTTGGAGTGGGGAGGGTGGAAACAAGGACAATGACTGCCATCAGAGAGGAGGCCAGAGCATGGATTGATCTCTGTTGGGCCACCAAGCTAGTGTAAATGCCCTCCAGAAATGCATTGGACTGTTGCATTTGGGCTGCCAGCCCCTGGATGGCATTCACAATGGATGACTGCCCAACAGAGATGGATCACAGGAGGTCAATAGCCTCCTCACTCAGAGCAGCAGGGCTAACTGGAGCAGGGCCTGATGTGCTTGGGGCGAAGGAGATGCCCACCCTGCTGGGTGAGCGTGAAACTTGCTGAGGGGCTGCTGGGAGGGTAGTGCTGGCACGGGGGTGGCGGCTGTACCTGTAGCTGGGGTGGTCACATCGGTGTCCCCCCACCACCAGGGAGCTTCCATCAGAGGAGGTATCTGTGTCCGAACTGTCCCCTCCAGTCTCCGTCGTGGTGCTCCCTTTGTCCTCCATTAGACTGGTGCCCTCACCGTTGGTGGATTCGGCCTCCTGGGTCCTGTGGGATGCAGCTCCCTCCGTCGCCGGTGCCTCTGCTCCTCCGCCAGATGATGCTAATGCATAAGGACAGGGTGACAAAACAAAAAGGGGGGAAGAGACAAAGGATACACTTGGTCAATGGCGGCACCAACACCACCGTTGGCGTACACGACAAAGTCACACACAGGGAACAGCCCTACGCATTAGGCAATGCACTACCAGTCACAATGCTAGTCACCAGCCCATGGATAGGGACACCTAACGCAAATTGGAGCATACCTGAGACCCACAGACCCGTTCCCAGTAGTGGATGACTACTAGCTTGGTTGGAGGACTTTCACATCAGAACCCTGCCCAACATGGGACCTACTCTGCAATGCCAGTCCTGGCCTAGGGGCACCCACAGGGCCCACCCCCCCACCTGGATACTACCCCACCAGGCGTAAGTTGTAATGTAGGGCACTGTACTTACCCCCTTGTTGCTGCTGTGATGCCCCCAAGTGCCCATCTAGCTCCGGATGGGCCACCGCCAGTATGCAGGACATCAGGGGGGTCAGGGAGGGCATCCCCAGCTGGGCCTCCGCCATCTTCTGTGCCCAGCTTCTCAGGTCCTCCCACCGTTTCCGTACTCTGCCTGCCGTAGACCCCCAGGGTCCACACGTCTTTGGCAATGGCACGCCATATACCTTTCTTTTGATGGGGCCTGACCTGCAGGGAAATAGACACAGGGAAAGGTATTAGTCTGACCGTCCTGCCTGTTATACTTATGGCCCACCATGCCCTTTCTCATCCCCTTTAGCACAGACATGGCCCAGCATACATGCTGCACGCTGCCCAGGGCCCATTCACCAACCCCCCCACATGAGGCCTTCACACACAGCACTCCATGCATTCACGCCCCATGCATCGTATTCACGGTGTACTCACCTGTTGGTCTGGAGGCCCATACAGCAGTCGGTACTGGGGTAGGACCCCATCCACCAGTCGCTCCAGCTCCGCTGAGGTGAAGGCAGGGCCCTTTCCCAAGTAACACGAGCCATGGTTGGTTCCAGACACAGGTAACAGCAGCACATGCAGTGTAGGTCCTCTCCTATTGAAGGTCAGGTAGTAAGTGAGTGAACAGATAGAAAATGGTGGCCACGCCCTCGGCAGGGCGTACGGTCACTGCAGGTGTACATCACCATTGGCCACTGTACCCCAGAGGGCCCAATAATGATCAATGAGGAGCTGCACGGCGGTTCTCGACCGCCTCCTGCAACGGCCACAACGTCAGCGGAATAACCTCATTTCCACCTGTCCTTCCATAAAGGACAGGCGGATGCCGTTGCAGGCCATGGATCCTAACTGCATCACAGCACACAAATTTTCATTTTGGACATATCCCACCAAAATAATGTTACAGTCACAACATGCCTGGAACAATAGTGGTTAGAATGTACAGATAATGACCAGTCCCTCACTCTTTTGCCCCATAGATTGCAATCGCTGTGGATGAATAGGAGATGGAGACATCCCCTGTGTACAGACCCCTGGTGGACTTGGCAACAATGGAGGACAGGCACATTATCATGACCTATAGACTGGACAGGGCCACAATCACGGAGCTGTGTGCCCAACTGGATCCTGACCTAATATCTGCTATCCGTCACCCCACGGGATCCCCTCTCTTGTGCAAGTCCTAGCAGGGCTCCATTTCCTGGCAACTGGTTCTTTCCAAGTGACAGTGGGCTTGGCAGCAGGAATGTCACAGCCAATGTTCTCAATAGTGCTGACCAGAATGTGTCTGCCCTGACTAAACACATGTGCAGCTACATCGTTTTTCCCCAGGTGGAGGATTTGGCCACAGTGAAAGCTGACTTCTATGCAATGGGACATATCCCCAACATCATTGGGCAATAGATGGAACACATAAAGCATTTGTCCCCCCGTGAAATGAACAGGAGTTCAGAAATCAAAAGAGTTTTCACTCCATGAATGTCTAGATGGTCTGCCTGGCGGACCAGTACATCTCCCACGTCAATGCAAAGTATCCTGGGTCTGTGCATGATGCCTTTATCCTGAGGAATAGCAGGATCCCACATGTGATAGGCCAACTCCAGAGGCACATGGTGTGGCTAATAGGTTAGCCCTGGTTCCCACCCAGTGGATGTTGGTGTATGGGTATGTTGTGGGCCCTAAGGGTGAGTGTGTGACTAACAGTAGTCCCTCGATATTTGCAGGTGACTCTGGTTACCCCAACCTCTCATGGCTTCTGGCCCCTGTGAGGAATCTCAGAACAAGGGCAGAGAAATGTTACAATGAGGCACAAGGGTGAACAAAACGGATTATAGAAAGGACTTTGGCCTCCTGAAGGCCAGGATTCGCTGCCTCCATCCAATAGATGGATCGCTGTGTTACTCACCCAAGAAGGTCGGCCAGATCATCGTGGCATGCTGTATGTTGCACAACTTTGCAGTTATTCGTCATACTTCCAATGAGACACAGGTAAGACAGTGTTATTTCACATTTAATTGACAGTTTCATGTGTGACATTGTCACTGCCAGGCTGTGAATTCCGACTTCTATGCCCACTCACTGTACCCTTTGGCATCTCTTTTTGCAGATGTTGGTGCCCCACTATTGCTCCTGGTGTGTTCAGTGCAGGCAACTACAGGTGTTTCCAATGTAAGCATTACTGTACAGTTGATTTGCAATGTTTGAACCTGGTTAAACGAATACATTTTGAAAACATTTGACATACACCATACTTGTATTTGATAAAAGTGTGTTTATTGCAGTAAAGAAGAAGAGGGGGTAGTGCAATGGGCTGGGGTGATGATGGAGGAAAGTACAGGGTAGAGTACAGTCTATTTGTATAACAGGTGCATTGTCCAAGGGGACATAGGAAGGGGAGCAATGGCAGTTCAAGGTGGACAGGTTGACAGAGTGGGACACAAGGGTGACAATCAGGAGAGTCTTATTTCCTGGCGGGGGTCTTCGGAATAGTGTCTGGCTTCTGCCTGGATTGCAGGGAACATTTGTGGGGTGGCTCTCCTTTTGCAGGGGAAGGGGTGCTGGTGGCTTGTTGGTCGTGTGGCGGGGCCTCCTATCCACTAGCGGCAGCGGAGGACTGTTCAGCAGTCTGGCTACTGTCAGGGGCACGGTGGTGTGCCACTGCCTCCCTCATGGTGTTGGCCATGTCTGCCAGCACCCCTGCAATGGAGACCAGGGTGGTGTTAATGGTCTTCAAGTCATCCCTGATCCCCAGGTACTGTCCCTCCTGTAGCCGCATGTTCTCCTGCATCTTGTCCATGATCTGGCCCAGCGTATCCTGGGAATGTTGGTATGCTCCCAGGATTGCGGTGAGTGCCTCCTGGAGGGTCGGTTCCCTGGGCCTGTCCTCCCCCTGTCGCACAGCAATCGTCCCAGTTTCCCTGTTGTCCTGTGCCTCTGTCCCCTGAACCGTGTGCCCACTGCCACTGACCCCAGGTCCTTGATTGCCCTGTGTTTGTGGGGTGGCCTGGGGTCCCTGTAGTGGTGGGCACACTGCTGATTGACGTGTCCTGGGGACAGAGGTATGGGCCCGCTGGGTGGATGCTGTGGTGGTGTGAGGCTGTGGCTGCATAACAACTGTCTGGAGGTCCCTGATGGGTCAGGTTGGTCATCCAGATCCAGGCGAGCAGAGCTGCTGTCATCACTGTGGGCCTCTTCTGGTGGGGGACTGGATATTGCTGGCACCTCTTCGCTGGTGACATTGGCTGGGGTTCCTGTGGGGATGTAATTGCAGTGCTATTGTTTCTGCGTGTGACATATTGTGCATGGGTGTGTTGCCCTCTATGGTTGTTATTGCCCTGGCAGCTTTGCCTTGTGTGAGTTGTTATCTGGTGGGCTAGAAGATTCTTTCTAGTGTGCATGCTGTGGTGATAGGTGTCCATGCAGGTCTGTGAGTGGTGTCCATGCATTGGTAGAACATGCAGGGCTTGGCATTGGGATGAGTGGGTTGTGATGGTGGGGTGTGTGGGAGGTGGTGGAGTGATGGTAGTGAGGGTGGGGGTATGTGATGGCATGCAGGTAGGGGGGTGATAGTAATAGAGAATTGACTTACCAGAGTGCAGTCCTCCTGCTACTCCTGCCAGGCCCTCAGGACGCATGATTGCCAAGACATGCTCCTCCCATGTTGTTAGTTGTGGGGGAAGAGGTGGGGGTCCACCGCCAGTCCTCTGTACAGTGAGTTGGTGTCTTGCTGCTATGGAATGTACCTTCCCCCGTAGGTCATTCTACCTCTTCCTGGTGTCATCCCTTGTTCTGGGATGCTGTCCCACGGCGTTGACCCTGTCCACGAGTCTCCGCCATAGCTCCATCTTCCTAGCAACGGATATCTGCTGCACCCATGATCCAAATAGCTGTGGCTCTACCGGGATGATTTCCTCCACCATGACCCTTAGCTCCTCCTCAGAGAACCTGGGGTGTTGTTGTGGTGCCATGAGTGTGGTGTGAGTGGTGTGAGTGAGGGTGTGTAGGGTGATGTGTTGGGGTGTGTGATGTGGGGTGCGTGGGTGGTATATAGGTGTAGGTGGTGTGTGGCTCTGGTCTTGTCTGTGGTCATGGTGTCTGTCTTGGGCCAATGGTTTGTAATGGTAAAGGGTTGTGGGTGATGTGGTTTTGTGTTTTATAGTGGTGTGGGTGTGGTATGTGTATGTGTGTCAGGTGTGTGTAGTTTGAATTGTCCAATGTGGTGCTGTTTTGTTAGTGGGTGTTTATTTTGAGCGCGGCGGTATGTACCGCCAATGGTTTACCGCCATTAAATGTCAGCCGTGGTGATTCATGGGTCATAATGTTGTGGGTGTAGTTCTGTTGGCGTAACGGTGTGGGTTTTGATACAGCCAGTTTATCACTGACCTTTGGGCTGGCGGACTTGTGTGCGTGGCTGTATAGTGACGGATTGGTATTTTTGTGTCATAATATGGTTAGTGGGTATCCGCAGCGGCGGCGGTATGTTGGTGGCAGTCGGCATGGTGGTAAGGGGGATTTACCGCCAATGTCATAATGAGAGCCATAGTGTTTTATTACAAAACCTCTACTTAGTCAGCAAGTCAGGAGTTGACACATCTCTGTTGCATTGTTACAGAGTTTCCTGATTTTTCTTATATACATACACACGCACACACACACACACACACTTATTGAAGTGAATATTTTTATAAAATGTATTGAATATGATGTTTCTTTTTTTTTTTTAAACTCTGACAATTGAAGATGGAAACAAAACAAACAAGCAGAGCATTGTCATATGTGAAATCCGAATGTTCATTGTTCTCCTGAGCGGAGGCTGATGATACCTATAGACAAAAACATGGAGCATATCTATCAGACCAGCAATATCTCCCCGCTTCACTCCGCAAGGACCTCCTATGTAACCAAATCGTTCACACCCCATAATTACCAGCAATACACTATTACCACAGTTGGTCGTCACCTATATGCATAGCATAACTTCCTGCTGTCAAGGATCCTCATCCGAGCACCAGTCAGAGCTGGAATCTTGGATCCCTGCAAAGCGTTCCAACAGTGTACTCTGGCTGTTATATCTTCCAATGCCCCTTCTTCCCTGCGTGTCAGTCTCATGTTTTATTCTTCGGCGACCCCCCATTCCAAAACATCACAGGACCAGTTAGAAGGGGATGGGCTTCGTGTACCCATCCAGCCCATAGCCACCCTTCGCTTAGCCAACACAAATGCAAGCGGCGAAAATCTGTATGTAACGCGCCTGCCCTGTGGTTTCTATATTATACCCAGGAGGCAAGTAAATGGCGTCGCCTCAAGTCCCAGACCGGTGACCCCGTCCAGCTTCCAAACCACCACCCACCACAACTGCTGCACCTCCCTACAGACCCAGGCCAAGTGGATAAAGGAAGCACCTGTCTCCCCACACCGAGGGCACCCTGTCTCCCTTGTCGGGTCCATCTTATTAAGACGAGCAGGCGTGATGTACACAAGGTGGACAAAATTAAAGTGCAACAACTTAAATCTATGGTTACAAGAAACCGTGCATACCAGAGACAGTGCCAAGCTCCAGTCCTCATCTTCTATGGGGTTCTCCAACTCTCTATCCTGGCCCTACGTGCCACGCACTCTACTCCCACACTATCCCGCGCAGTGCTCTATAAAACAGAGTAACCAGGTGGGAATCCTCCCCCCCCAATTTATTAACCTATTCAACATCTTTGACGCCACAGGGGCCACCGGGAACCCAGACCAGACCTCCCGGGCCACATTCTCAATCTTGGCATATTGCAAGAACTGGCCAGTGCTCAATGCAAATGTATCTCGCGCCTCCTGAAAGGAAATACACTCACCGTTGGGATATAAATCACCTGCCACCAAGCAGCCACCCATTCTCCTAGCCTCCATTGACATACAAGTATCTATGTCCCGAAAGGGGGCCAGACTCCAGATTTTCAGTTCCCTATCAAAGGGGGCATGTCGTAGTATTTTCTTAACCGCCTGGTCCCAGATCCCATCTGTATTTTTGGCCAGGTAGGGGACAGGAGTCACCGACCTGCCACCTAACATTAATACATGCACCAAAGCCTCATCTCCCAGCATGCCAGCAAACAGCCACTTCTCCCAATTATCTGTCTGCATCATCCACTTAGCAGCATGTTGTAAATGAGCCACGTAATATTAGCGAGTGCCAAGCCTCCATCTTCCATATCCCTTTGTAACATAGACAACGCCACCCTGCTATGACGGCCAGCCCAAATCAAGGAAACCAAGAAGCTATCCAGGTGGCAAAAAAGTTTAGCAGTCAACGGAAACAAAGAATTCTGAACCAGGTAAAGACACCGTGGCAAGAACACCATCTTGGCTACCGCCGCCCTTCCCATCACGGATCGAGGCAGCTTATTCCAGAATGCCACAGAACGCTCCAAACCCTTCACCACCCGTTCCACATTGTGCTTCAGATGTGCTGTTGCTGTATGTGTAACCCATATGCCCAGATATCGAGAACTTTCAAGTTCCCACTGGAGCCCAACCTCAGACAGATCCTCTGGCAGGGCGTCACACAGAGAACTCAGGGGAAACAGCAGTGACTTCTTCCTATTTACCCGTAGCCCAGATATAGCCTCAAATTCTACCATCAACTACAATAACAGAGGGACTGAGATGCCTGGCTCTCGAAGGTACATCAACGCATCATTGGCATAAAGGAAGACAACATGTGTGGCCTGTCCCACCTGAACACCACAGGGCCCCAGTTTCTCACGCAGCCAGGCCACTAGCGGCTCAACCGCTAAAGCAAATAGGAGCAGTGACAATAGGCAAGCCTGCCTAGCTCCCCTACCGATCATCCAAACATCCGATAGCTCACCGCTCACCCGAAAACGTGCAGTGGGAGCAGTGTACAATAGACGAACTCAAGCACAAAATTGAGGGCCAAATCCCATTCCCTGCAGAACTGCCAATGAGTACTCCCACTCCACAGTGTCAAAAGCCTTCTCTAGATCTAGTGATACTAAAACCAATTTGTCTACCGCCCCTGCTGTTTCATGTAAAACATGTGCCAAGCAGCGTAAGTTGTACGTTGTACTGCGACCGGGGATGAATCCACATTGATCCTCGTGTACCAGGCCCCGGATCACTCCACGCAGTCGGGTAGCCAAAATTTTGCACAGAATCTTGACATCCGGATTGAGCATAGTAAGCGGGCGATATGAAGAAGGGTCATCGCGATCCTGCCCAGGCTTAAGCATTAGACAGACAACACCCTGTTGCATGATCTCAGGAAGAATACTCTGTTCCCGCACTTCCTGAAACACCGCCAACAACCTCTCCCCCAGCAGAAGAGGAAACGTTTGGTACAGTTTGATCGGGAAACCGTCCCCACCAGGAGACAAAAACTTCGACAATCCCTCCAGTGCCGCACCCACCTCTTCACCTGTTATCTCAGCCTCCAGGCTCTCCATACAGTCCGGCTCCAGCCGCTGAAGTCTCATTCAGCCCATAAATTCACCTAATATAATGTCCGAGACAGGAGGACCAGCCCTGGACACAACCTGAAAATGCTCTACTGATACCTGAAAAATGTCCCTGCGATTGGTGACCTGTACCCCCTCCGCATTCCTAATACGCAAGATGGGAGGAAAGTCAACCCCCAGCTTAAGGAGCCATGCCAACAATTTACCAGACTTGGCGCCCTCCCTATGAAGATGCTGTCTATACAATCAAGGGGTAACCTTATCCAGTGTGTCCCAGCAGTCACTAACCTTCTTAAAAAGCCGAAGCTGCTCTTGCTCAACCTCCGAGGTTACAAGCATCTAATGCTGTGCTACCTCCAGTTCACTTTCCCAACCTGTGATCTCCTGTTCCATTTGTTTGCGCACCCTACATTCTGTGCCAATGCACACTCCCCTTAAGACCGCCTTCATGGCATCCCATTCCATGCCCCTTGAGTTTGGCTTACCCCAATTCAGATCCAAATAGTCCTTAAGGGCCGCCGCCATTTTCTCACGACTGCCAGCCTCCATTAGAAACGACGGAGGCATACGCCACCCACGAGACACATTAGCATCAGATCCCCATAACACATGGATCAGCACTGGTGCATGATCAGACAAGAACCTCCCTGAATACTTGACATCTAATACCTGTGAACAAGTCAGCCCACCCAAGAGGAACAGATCCAACCGGCTATGTGTTGTGTGTCTTAGAGTGACAGATGTATTCCCTCACCTTCGGATGCAGTTCTCTCCATCCATCCCAGAATTCTAGATTATGCATAATCTCTGTGAGAGATCTTGTCATCAATGGTTTGGTTCCCCACTTAGGAGGAGAACGATCTACCTCCCCATTCAATATGCAAATATAATCTCCAGCCCATATCAGAGGGGAGACTACCCCCTCACCCAACAGTTCAGGTATGGTGTCACAAAATGAGGGATCATCTATATTAGGTGCGTAAGTATTTAGAATGGTAAGGGGCATTCCATCCAAAGTGCCATGTAAATGTATATATCTCCCTTCCACGTCAGCTGCGCTGTAGATATGTGTGAACGGAACCCCAGGGGCAAGCCAGATCAACCCTCCCCTTGCATAGGAGTAAAAGAATGCAGAGAACACCTCGCCGTGCCACTTTCTAGCCAGCTTATGTGATTCCTCTACTGTAAACTGAGTTTCCTGCAGACACGTAATATGAACCCTATGTCGTCTCAGGAAGGAGTGTACTCTGTAATACGTAGTGTAGCTCTTCAGACCCCTAAAAGTCCATGTCAGTATATTAATCTGTCGACCCAAGTTAAGATTGCATATCCACCCCTCCCACTAGGGCCCCTCCTCCAGCCCCACGCCCAAAGGAAGAAGGCAGGACCAGTCCCATCCACCCCTCTCACACTCATCAATGCACTGCCATAATAAACATCAAACTGTTGGGAACTTGCACAAACTTTGCACCCCCAAACCCTTGTACCCACCCCGGCTGAACAGTAAAACATACTTATCAAAATATACTGTAAATCCATATATACGTACGCTGCCAAGACAACAGCCCAAACCCAAACACCCAAGAAGCTTACCACAACTGTAGAAGTGAACACCCCCTGTCCCCACCAGCATACACTGTGCCTTCCACCCCATCCAGACATCATCTAGGATAAACATTTCCCCCTCAACCATATAGTACAGAGACATATAAAACCCCTTTAAACAACTTCCTATCTCCCAGTGCCGTCCACATGGCCCCCAACCGAGCCACACAAGCAGTATCTCCGAAAAGGTCCACATATTCAAGAATCATCAGATATCACCCCATCCTCCATGTCCAATGGGCCAACCAGCACAACTGCCTGCTCAGGATCCACCACTGCTATAGTACCATCCTGGTGTATTTCAATTCTGCTGCAAGAGTCAGAGTCAACACATTGCTGCGCAGACACCTGGGCCGGGCCCTCTCCGTTCCTCATCCAGTCCATACCATCCACTCGAGTACGAGCCGAACCGATTCCAGACCTCCCAGAAGGACCCGGGCCAACCCTGTCCCATATCTCCAGCCATCTCCAGACTTCCGCAGGATGCTCAAAGAACTGTGTTTTACCTCCAGAGATCACCTTCAGCAGTGCCGTGTACAGTAACATGAATCTGATGTTCAGGGCACGAAGTTTGGCCTTTACCTCCAGAAATCTTTTTCAGGAAGAATGGACCTTGTTCGTATAGTCTGGGAAGATGGAAATCTTGCGATTCTCAAAGACAGACCTATCGGTCTCACGGGTGGTCCGTAGGATACAGTATGTGTCTTTATTGTTCAGGAGGCGCGCTACGATGGCCCTCGGCAGGGCCCCAGGCCAAGGAGGAGCAGCTAATGCCCTATGAGCACGCTCCACTACAAGTACCCTGGACAACCCCTCCAGCTGCAATACATCTCTGATCCACTGTTCAACAAAGCTGTCCACTGAGGAACCTTCCGCCCGTTCCAGGAAGGAGGCGCACGTTGTTCCGCCGAGATCTGCTCTCTAAATCCTCGAGCCGTGCCTCTAATGTCCAGAAAGTAGATGTGACCTGAGCCATCTGCTTGCGCAACGTGCCCACTTTTTTATGCAAGTCCACAATAGACCCCTCTGCAACCTTGACCTTTTCAGATACCTTGCGAAGGTCAGCTTGCAGAAGTTTAACCTCCACAGCCACAGTCTCTATTTTCCCCTCCAGAGCCACTGTGGAGCCCTGCATGGCAGCTAACAGGTTGGCACGCGTGGGCTCCCCCCCTGTGACCGGCTCCTCCAATGCCTCTCCCAGCCCTCCCAAGCGAGTCTGCCTCTGTGGAAGCGGAGTAGAGGTAGTATATTGCTCCATCGTGTTACCCTGTGACGGCGCGGCCTGCTGATGTCATCCCATATTACCTCCACAAAGGACAACAGGATCTGGTACCACCAGCGGTATACAGATCCTCTGTTCAGCCCAAATGAGCACCGCAAGGGCCCCCGACACCCGCACAGCCCACTTCAGCCTAGAGGGGGTCAAATATGCACACTGCGTGTGGAATCCCCAGGTCCGAGTCCTCTACTCCTCTGCTCACACTCCAGTAGCAGAAAAACAAACACCTTGAATATTATGTTTATTTGAACATAAAGTAGAATGCCTCATTATCTGGCAATATAAAAAGATGTATCTAATAGTGCTTTATTTTGAAGAGGCAAAGCTAAAAATAAGAAAGAAATTGATTTTGATAATTAAGATTTGATAACCTGACTTTGTAAATGGTGAATTATTGGATATGTTAACACATATTTAATCATGAAATTATTTTTACTATTTATGATGTCTGATATAGAAATACAAACCAAGATAGTAATCAATATAAAATATATTAATTATATTTGATTTAATTACATCCACGCCCTCAAACCTATTTTCTAGAATAAATAAAGTTTTAAGTGAAGTAACTAATTGGCAGTTTTTTTTATGTATGAAGATTTAACTAATTACATTCAAACGTGTCCAAAGAGAGACTTACTGGGAACACATTTGATTTTAGAATCTTGATGTTAAATAAGGTTTAACAACAGATCTATTGCCCACCCTTACAATAAATTGAAATAATTAAACTATCCTTATAGTAAAAAACATACTCTTTTGCGTGTACCAACATGAGTGATATCTCAGATGAGTTGTTGCAAAGACTTGCTGTGCATAAACAGATGCCCGAGTGTAGAGGGTCCTAAAATGTGACCTTCAATAGATTGACTTCCATTTATTGAAAGGCCTGTTTATCTGTTTCAAGCTATGTGGATTTCCTATGTGTAGTATTTAGTTTGTGATAGGATTACAAAGCATTAGTAGTATCTTGACATTATTGCCTATTATTATGCTGCACTGAGTTTGAGCCTGTAACCCGCCACTTGCCTGAGTAAGCTTATATTGCTGTTCTTAAGTAGCCTGAGGGTAAATATCTAAAGAAATGCACTTGAAGTGAAGTTTTTAGATTCAATATTAAGGTGGCCCCAGAATAAAAAAGGTAAAAAGTTTCAGTTGTTACAGTTGGAGTCCAGTAAACTGTTTCTCTTGAGACTCCCCCTCAATCAGGTCCCTGATCACTGCTACTGGAATAAAGGACAGGGGACACTGTTTATCCATTCCACTCCCACTCCCCCACAAAAATGATTATACAACATAAGACCTTTTTTGCTTTTGTTAATTTATTTTACAGAGGGTTTTATTGTCACGCAGGATTTTGGTACTTCCAGCAAAACATAAAACCCCAACCAGCAATGCACTAAAATACACGGAGTGACTACTTGGTTAATGAAGACAATGGCTTGGTGTAAGCCCACAATTGTGGGCTGCATTTTCCAAATGCGACCAGCAGTTCTTTAAGGTGTGCACCTGAAATCAACTTGAACATTGATTAATATTTTTACCCAAGTAGATCAATTGGGTTATTTTTTTAGTGCAAAGTATTTTTTTAATTTTTGGTTTTACAGGAAGTGCCATTGAGACCGTGAGACTGCTGTGCTTATAGTACAACCTCCTCTCTCTGTCCTAAAGACTCCAACTTCTGCTTTGTTAGGCCCTTAATCATTTTGGATTTTGAAGGGAAAGCACCACTCTAGTTTTGTCTGCAATCTCAGCTGCATCCACACGCTTGGAATCTTTACTGTAAAAAAAAAATCAAGTCAGTTCAATGCAGTACTTTGCAAAATGTTTGTAGTTTAGGGGAGGGACGACATGAGTATTTTTGTTCCTTTTTTTATTTGTTATTTTTGTTTGGTTGTTACTGGATGGCCAGGAGTTTGAAGTAAGGGCCCATGTGGGCTAATGTTTTTTTAAGGGATAATGTTTGCACATTTTGGGATGGTAGAGGCTTTGAGTTATGCATACATTTTCCCCATTACCCTGTGAT
Organism: Pleurodeles waltl; assembly: GCF_031143425.1. Lineage (NCBI taxonomy): Eukaryota > Metazoa > Chordata > Amphibia > Caudata > Salamandridae > Pleurodeles > Pleurodeles waltl. Next base: position 785,383,367 of record NC_090444.1, on the reverse strand, counting down.
TTTTGGTGAATTTTGTAAAGACTAATTAATCATTTTCCTGTGTTGTTGTTTTAATAGTTGATGCCTACCATGCCCTGCAGTGAGGGGTAGAAGTCTCTTATGAGTGTTATCACTGACATCACTCCCTCATCCTTGTTTTGGAAACGCAACATACCTGCTGCACCTTCCTCTGGGCAGAACAAGATTGGAAGGGGGCTGATCCTGGATCAATGACACCACCACAAAAATCAAAGTCATTGTCTTGCAGCACTGCAGTGAGTGCAGTGTCAGAGAGCAATAAGTCCAAAACACATTTGTTTGACCAGCAAAGTGAGTCTTAACAGGATAATCAATAGGAACCACAGTCTTTAACACCTGATCTTCTGGAAGTAGAAGCAGAGCAGGATGTTGAATTTGTTGCAGTGCAGGATGTTGCTGCGACTGCTCTTCCATCAGCCTCACAATATCCCCCAATGTTTGCAAGCCCCCTTTTGATGATCTTGATGTCGATTCGTACCCAATCAAGGGAAAAGGAAGGTTTCTGAAAGCCTTTGAAGTGCTGAAGAAGATGATGATGAGTCAGTGATTGTTAGTACAGCACAGGGGAAGTTCAGATCCCCACTATTCAACCTACTACAAGTCATGTAGTTCCTTCAACTCCTTCAACCTGCTTTCTTCTTTTCAAGACCCCAAAAAACCTGCAACATCATGAGTGATGTAATATGTGGGATAATTAAGTGTGCATGGTGAGGGTGCGAGTTATAGTTACCTTAGAGCACAAGTTATAGTTTCTAGCCATAACTGTAATTGGTGAATTTCAGTGGGTTGGAAACCACTTTGGCTGTGCTTGGCAGGGGTTTGCCGCAGGGCCTGGCCTGGTCCTGCAGCTAACCTCTCACAGGCAAGAAGCAGCACATGGCCTTTGGCCAAGTGCTGCATAGAGTTGGCCTTCTGTGACGAACTTTCCGTGGCCAGCCTAGGTTGCCTTCGACCCTCCATGGGCCCTGGGAACCTTATCCTCCGGGGCCTCTCTTTCTTCTTAAGGGGAGGGAGCTCGCTGCCTCGGGACCCCATCCCACAGTGCCTTTTCAGGTTCAGGGAGGGAAGCTGCACATCCCCCTGTTCTACACTTAAACGTTGGACCATTGCTGTCTCGGAGAGGTGGAAGATGTTGGAATAAAGTATTGGAAGGCTGGGTCCATCTTCCGCACTGGCACGGTCTGTGGGTGCGCGCCACCATACATAGATCACATTGGGATGATATTTATATATATATATATATATATATATATATATATATATATATATATATATATATATATAGATATATATATATATATCATCCCAATGGCTTTCGCCACTAGGTAGTTATGGTTAGGACCTAGTTTCTATAGAAAAGGTTTTTTACTAGCCTATATCTTTGACGCCGTTTGAGGAATCTTAATTAAATTTTCCCAAAAAACAGTCACGTCAGCTGCTGTCTGGAAAGTTTCAGGGTGATCCGTCAAGTATTGGCTGAGAAATAGGGGGGGGGGTAATAAAAAAAGGTGTATTCTCATGTTAATTCCCATGGGGATTTTAAACATGTCTACAGACTGAGCCCCCTGAATGTAATTACACCAAATTTGGCAGAAAGGTACCCAGAAAGCACCCTTTCTGTCCATGCAGTGTTTTTTTTAATATTGGAAACAACTAATTTGTATATATAGGGACGCGAAGGCTCTAAAAACCCCTCCGATCTGGTGCTGAGATCTCATTGGTTACCAACACTTCAGCAAGGAAGTGTTGGCAGCCATTTTAGGACTTGGCTTCAGCAGAGTCCCTGAAAAAAAGATGAAAAAACGAAAAGGGGCCAGGGTAGGGACACCATGATCCCTTAGCTCTGCATGCTGGGGTCCCAGAGGGACCACCCCAAGAGTGATTTTTTTTTTTTTTTAAATGACTGGTTCTGTGGACCTGCTGAAAAAAAAAAAAAACACAAGTGGAGTATCCTGTACTTCTTTTAGTGAAGCCCCCCCAGGTGGCCCAGGTCCTTTGGACATTATAATTTTGAATGCGGGGGGGGCACTGCAGCCCTGGTGTTACAACTAAAGAGAATATGAGGGGGACTGCCACCTCCCCAGGGATCCCAGGGATACTACTAAAGAGAATGTGGGGGGTCCCCATGTCCTCCTTGCAGCCCTGTGGACTGCCACTTCCCCGGGGCACAACTAAAGACAAGATGAGGGGGGACCCAGCCCCCCTGCAGCCCTGGGGACCGCCATCTCCTCGGGGCACATCGTTTAATAAAATGCAGGAGGGCCGCCAGCCCCCCCGCAGCCCCAGGGACCACCACTTCCCCAAGCTCAATTTAAATAATAAAGGGGGGTCTGTTGCAGACTCCCAGCCCCGAGGAACACCACCTTTCCCGGGGTTAAATAATGGAGAGGGGCTGGATGGCCCCACTTGAAGACACATTGATGTCCCTGGGGACTGCCACACTTCATGACCAGCTCCTGCAATGTCCCAGGGTGCCCACCCCGGGACATAGCTGTTTGTTGGGACATGGCAGGAGCTTTGATAGCTCCCACCAAGTCACAGCAAACACTCCACACAGTGAGGGAGAGCAGTCAAACAGCTCTCCCTCACTGCAACCAGAGGTTTCCTCTGTTTTCCTGCCCAGGAGGTGCAGGCAGGGAAACGAAAACGAAGGAAACTGGTCTCACAAAGAAGGAGCTACTTTAGCAACTCCCTTTCTGTGACAGCAATGCCGGCTCCCACAAGAGATGGGGAGCTGGCTGGGACCGCGGGGCCCTTCAGACTTCCCCCGGTCCCCAACATTGTCAGTGGGTGTCAGTGCTTAATTTGTAAGTAAAAATGTGCTGGTTTCCAAAGCTCCCCTCAAACATGCTGCTGCTACAATTAAATGTGTGAGTAAAGAATACTGTGGCAGTATAATCCTGAAGCTATCTCTACAGCCACTTCCTGCCCCTCCACCTCATTCTTGTAAATTTCTGATTTCTCCCTTTGTGACACTTTTCCATCTTTCTTTCCTCCGTCTTTTCACTATGTGTCTTTTGCTCGCGGTAAATGCTTGGGGCAGAAAATTAAATGCTAACCATCAGAAATAGGTGCTGGTGCCCCACACAGGCAACCACCAGCTCAAATTAAGCACTGCTGGGTGCCCAGGGGCGCACCAAGGTCACATGGCTAACTCCAGGGATGGGGTCCCTGGGGATGAGATCAGCCCAGGGAGGGGGGCTGTGTGGACCTGCGGCCAACTTTCGATGTCCCTGGCCAAAGGCTGTGCGCAGCATGGAGTTGGGTGGTTAGGGGTGTTGGCCACAGCGACTGGCTGTGCACAGTGGTGGTCAGATTAACGTATAGTAATGAAAATTACTTTACATTAAAAAAAACATAGAAATTCACTGAAAAAAACAAAGGTTACATTGACATTATAGTTAGGCTCACATTTTAAACATACAAAACCATGGAAATTCACCTGTTACAGTCAGAGTTATCTCAAGTAACTATAACTGGTGCCCCAACGTAACTATAACTCACGCCCTGCTGTGCACTGCTAATTACCTCACAGCACTAATGGCATATTTGATAACATCACCGATAATATCAATGTAATACTTACAGTAAAAGATTTTGCTTAAAAACTGTGCATGGCAGGGGCACGAATTATAGTTACCTTAGGGCACGAGTTATAGTTATATAATTTTTTTTTCGGTGAATATCTATCTATAATTGTACAACTTTCCCCCATTTCAAGGAAAGACGGCACTCGCAGATTGCAAAAGGTCCCCCATTCATTTCTTAAAGCCCATCAGGACAGGAACGCACGTTTTGGCTGTCAATGCAGCCTTTGTCAATCTGAAATGCACCATTTTGTATACCAATATATAATTCACTTAATACCTACTTGATCAACATAAACAAAATATTGTCATGTTTTTGTTGGCAGCAACCATTATTAACTGCATCTTCAAACAATATTTAACGAGTGCAAAATCTTTATCACATTAAGGGCCAGATGTACCAATGGATTTTACCCATTCTGTGTCTATGGAAAAAGCTTTCGTACATATGGCCCTTACTTCTTAAATGCGTGCAGTATCACTGGAAATAAATGCTTTTAAACTTGTGGTCTTCAAAATGAAAAGTCACCACTATGTGGAGTTCTTCTACCATAATATGGTATTCTGCACCAATTGAACAAATAGGATAAATGAATGAACTGCTCGCTACTAATTGTTGGAAATGTAATCACAATCACTATATAGTTCATAGCTGCCTTGAAAATCAGTCCCCTTTGAGTATCCCCTGTCATATAAGTTTAAAAAAAATAGCTACTGTAAATATCAGCCATCATGCTCATTTCACTCGAGTTGTTTGTATTTAAAAAGCTGACTGTTTGTAAATTAGCTTCATTAACCTCTTCACTGACAGGCCTTTTCCCCTCCTGAGCCCAGCCTTTTTTTGCCTATTTGGGGCAGTTCGTGCATAGGCCCTCGTAACTTTTGACCACATAAGCTATCCACTCCAAATTTGCGTCCTTTTTCCCCAACATCCTAAGGATTCTAGAGGTGTGGGTTCCCCTGAATGAGACCAAGAAATGAGCCAAAATACAGCGAAAATGTCGTTTTTAAAAACAAATGGGAAAGAGGGCTGCAGAAGAAAGCTTGTGTTTTTTTCCCCTGAAAACTGCATCAACAAAGGGTTTGCGGTGCTAAAATCACCATCTTACCAGCTTTCAGGAACAGGGAGACTTGAATTAGAAAAACACATTTTTCAACACTATTCTGGCATTTCATTGGGACATACCCCATTTTTACTATTTGTTGTGCTTTCAGCCTCCTTCCAGTTAGTGACAGAAATGGGTGTAAAACCAATGTTGGATCTCGGAAAGCTAAACATTTCTGAACAATAGACATAATTCTGAATTCAGCAAGGTGTCATTTGTGTAGATCCTAGGTTTTACTACAGAAAATAACAGCTGAAATAAAACAATATTGAAATTGAGGTGAAAAAACTGCCATTTTTCTCCACCTTTTACTCTGTAACTTTTTCCTGCGATGTCAGATTTTTGAAAGCAATATCTTGTTACGTCTGCTGGACTCTTCTGGTTGTGGGGATATGTAGGGCTTGTAGGTTCATCAAGAACCCTAGGTACCCAGAGCCAATAAATGAGCTGCACCTTGCAATGGGTTTTCATTCTATACCGGGTATACAACAATTCATTTGCTGAAATATAAAGAGTGAAAACTAGGTATCAAAAAAACCTTTGTAATTCCAAAATGGGCACAAGATAAGGTATTGAGAAGCAGTGGTTATATGCACATCTCCGAATTCCGGGGTGCCCATACTAGCATGTGATTGCAGGGCATTTCTCAAATAGACTTCTTTTTTACACACTGTCTTACATTTGGAGGGGAAAAATGTAGAGTAAGACAAGGGGCAATAACACTTGTTTTGCTATTCTGTGTTCCCCCCACGTTTCCTGATAAAAATGGTACCTCTCTTACGTGGGTAGGCCTAATGCTCGCGACAGAAAACGCAACATGGACACATCACATTTTTACATTGAAATCTGACGTGTTTTTTGCATATTGCCTAGCTGTAGATTTTGACCTCTAGCTCAGCCGGCACCTAGGGAAGCCTACCAAACCTGCACATTTTTGAAAACTAGACACCTAAGGGAATCTAAGATGGGGTGACTTGTGGGGCTCTCACCAGGTTCTGTTACCCAGAATCCTTTGCAAATCTCAAAATTTGCCCATAAAACACCTTTTCATCACATTTTGGTGACAGAAAGTTCTGGAATCTGAGAGGAGCCACAAATTTCCTTCTAACCAGCGTTCATGCAAGTCTCCCGATACAAATGGTGCCTCACTTGTCTGGGTAGGCCTAGTGCCCGCGACAGGAAATGCCCCAAAACACAACATGGACACATCAGATTTTCCCAAAGAAAACAGAGCCATTTTTTAGCAAAATGCCTAGCTGTGGATTTTGGCCTCTAGCTCAGCCGGTACCTAGGGAAACCTACCAAACCGGCACATTTTTATAAACTAGACACCTAAGGGAATCTAAGATGGGGTGACTTGTGAGGCTCTCACCAGGTTCTGTTACCCAGAATCCTTTGCAAACCTCAACATTTTCCCATAAAACACTTTTTCCTCACATTTCGGTGACAGAAAGTTCTGGAATCTGAGAGGAGCCACAAATTTCCTTCTACCCAGCGATCCCGCAAGTCTCACGATAGAAATGGTACCTCACTTGTGTGGGTAGGCCTAGCGCCTGCGACAGGAAAAGCTCCAAAACAAAACGTGGACACATCACATTTTCCCAAACAAAACAGAGCTGTTTTTTGCAAAGTGCCTAGCTGTGGACTTTGGCCTCTAGCTCAGCCGGCACCTAGGGAAACCTACCAAACCTGTGCAGTTTTGAAAACTAGACACCTAGGGGAATCCAAGATGAGGTGATTTGTGGGGCTCTCACCAGGCTCTTTTATCCAGAATCCTTTGCAAACCTCAAAATGACAACCTAGGAAGTACAGTGAGGTGTGACTTGCGTGGATTCCCCCAGTGTTTTCTTACCCAGAATCCTTTGCAAACCTCAAAATTTGGCTAACAAAACACTTTTTCCTCACATTTCGGTGGCAGAAAGTCCTGGAATCTGAGAGGAGCCACACATTTCGTTTCACCCAGCATTCCCCCAAGTCTCCCAATAAAAATGATACCTCACTTGTGTGGGTGGCCCAGGTGCATGCAACAGAAAAATGCCATAAACCTGTAGAGATTGAGGGGAAAGCACAGCTAGTTGATAAGCTCATATTTTTCTTTTATACATCTTTTAGGCTAACTCTGCATGGGGACCCACACAAGTGAGGTATCATTTTACTTGGGAGACTGAGGGGAACGCTGGGTGGTAGGAAATCTGTGCCGGAGCGGTGATCCTACAAAGAAAAGGGAGGAAAATATTATTTTTTAAGCAAATTTTGAGGTTTTCAGAGGAGTCTGGGTAAGACAATGTTGGGGGATCCAGGCAAGCCACACCTCCTTGGACTCCTTGGGGTGTCTAGTTTTAAAACATGTCTGGGTTTGGTAGGTTTCCCCAGATGAGGGCCACACCCGGGACCAAATACATAGGTTCCCCTCCCCCCCCCCCAAACTCAGGTAGTTTTGCAATAGATCATTTTGATGTGTCGTGTTACTTATGTGATGCTCCAAACACTAAAATTGTGAAAAGAAACACACTTAGGTCATGTTAACAAGACCCCTCACCCACCAGCCAAGTTAGTGGCATGCTTCATCATCGGGGTCCCACCCCAGACACCTAGCGGGTCACAGGTGTGCTGCGACGCCTGATTACAGCGGATCAGGTTGTGTCATTTTTACCACACATACCGGTTGGATTTGGCACAAGGGTCGGTGATGGTTCAGTAGATCAAATTTAATTAACAAGAGATTTCACAAAATTGAAATGCACTGTTAACAAATGAAAGGCCCAACAACTGAACCAATGACTCACAGCTTGTGAGCTGTAAAGCCATGACAAGGCACCAACCGCTTTACAGTCCATTCACACACCTTTCATACATGACATGCACTAGACCATTCATGCCGCCAGCCACGGGACCAGCGCATTACAACACTCACATCGACAGAAAGCACCACTCAAGGGCCCATCATTACATATGCCCACATGCCTGATACAGCAATCACACCAGCTGATGGGAGTGTGTGGACTGGCGTTTGGCTGGCAGTGTGTTGCAGTAGCCAAGAGCAGGTCATTATTTACACCGCCAGCCAAGCGCCACTTCACACACAATGGCATCACTTTTTGTTTTTTTTAAATAATAGGCCGCTCTGCCCCAAGGGGGGCAGAAATGGCCATAAAATATATGTCCCCCAAAGGGGAGTGACCCATGCCTAAGGGGACGCTCCCCAACACATATAAAGCACACTTGAATTTTTTTGAATAAAATCCCTGGTGTCTAGTGGCATTCCTGCTGCCCGTTCACGATGCGATCGGGCAGCAGGAATGCTCAAAGAGACATTGAGGGAATGGAAAAGCCTATCCTTTCCCCTGATGCGTCTTTGCGTGAAATCCCCCCCCCCCCACCGGAGGAGAAACTTACCTATTCTCCTAACGTCACACTGGAAGCAAATGGCTTGCAGCGCAACCAGCACCCTCTAATGATGTCAGCGCGCGATCGCATGCGTATGTCATTAGAGGGGGGTGAGGGGGTCGGGGGTGGATGGAGAAGGGCTTCCCCTTCCATCCCTGCCCTGGTGGGGTGGGAGGGAAGCCCATGGTTCCCTCCGAGCTCAGATGCCAGGACTTAATGGTTACGTACTCTGCACAGGAGCACTGTGCTGCGGGACGTAACCATTACATCCACGGCACAGAACTGGTTAAGTTGTGTCTATTCACTGCTGAGGAAAAGTTATCCACTGCCAAAATATCTCACTTCCTCATAATACACAGACACACTCAAATGGATTGATTTCATTGTCACTGTACCTCTTCAAGAGCTTTACATTTTCCAGTCCCCAACAGTAGGCATGTGCCATGTGGTGCCTAGCTCTGAACATGTAGCGAATCTTTGAACATAGAAAAGGGGCCCAAATACAGGTATGAGGTCCTTGGCAAGACAGTCACTGCCCCTTAGTATCGAAAAAGGCAATTTATGTTGAAACGCATCTGTCTGTCAATAAAATTGGATTCCTGGTACATGTGAGAGCTCCTCTCTGTTCCTTTAGGAGCATTTTTTATGAAATTGACTATGTGAAGGCACTACCACATAAGAAGTGCCCTTCTTGCAATAGTGTTCGGCAGATAATTAATTGCATTTGTGAAGTATGGAATGTATTCTGCCTGAACCACCACCAGCCTAGAGTGAATGTCCAGGTCACGGATACTAAATCGACATTAGCAAATGGGTTGCTTGTGGATATGAAACCTAAACATGCAGGTATGTGTCAATTTAACATGGCAATGTGCGGCCGAACAAGGGAGTGGAATACAGTTTAAAATTGCAGAATCACTCTTTTGTAGAAAGAGGTATGTGAATGGAGCCAGCATGCCTCTGAAATTATTGGGTGCACGGCAAACTTTACAGCTATGTAGCAAATGGATCGAAAGATGTGTTAAGCACCCTGACTGGAACTAATTATAGTCTTTGATAATATTCTTTAGATATGGCGGCATATTGGGGGAGCAACCCAAGGACAATAAACAGTCTGCTTTTGAGTTTTACAAAAGGCTTTCTACAAAGAGAGCGAGTCCAGAGGAATTCAAAGATGGACAATTGGTATACTCTGCATGTTACTGGCATTGAAAAAGGTGTTTTATGCCGAAATGCACCCGCCTGTCAATAAAACTGGATTCCTGGTACCCGTGAGTGCTCCTCTTTGTTTCTTTTGGAGCGTCTTGTTGGAGATAGTAAAAAGACCTCTGTATTACGGGTCAAACAGGCAGGAGACTGGCAGCGGTGCGGAGGCCCGGAAATAGGCGGTCCAACCTCCAGCCCCAACAGCACCGTGACTAACCACTAACCGCATTACAAGCCCAAAGTCACAGTGGCGTGCACCCATGGTGGTCAGCCAATAGGGGTCCGAGCCACAGTGGTTCGCGATCACCAAAGTAATACACAATGGCAAATTGGATGGATTTGAAAACAACACAGCTGGCACACATTGCCACACTGGGCACACCTGCAAAGGACACTATAGAACACACCCCTTCACTCACCACAATCCTTTGCATTTACACTGTAACACACATAAGCCAGAGCCAATAATTTTACACAGCAGCACAGGTATTAGGTACCACCTTTTTTCCCACCATCTCTTTCACACCCAGCACATGGTTGTGTGATGGAACCATGCAAGCTGGAACCACGCATGCCTTAACAACGCTGTCGGAATCTTGACCGCATTGTTTCAATGCATGCCTTTACAACAAATGTATGCTGTAAAAGTATGCCTAGTAAAGGCATGTGTGAAAACGGCATGCAAAATGCCATGCGTGGATCTATCATGCTACCCCCTCACCCGCCCTGATGCCCAAACCTACCCCCACCCCTAATACCTAAACTACCCCGACCATCCCACCTGCTTTGAGGCCTAAAAGAAAACTATCCCAACCCCCACCCCTATAAACTAAAGTACCACGACCCCCCACCCGCCCAAAACCTAATAGAAAACTACCCTGACCACCCAACCCTGCCCATAAAAGTAAACTACTATGACACCCCCGCCCGCCCTGAGCCCTAAAAAAAAACTATCCTGACCCCCACCCCCAAAATGTAAACTATCCTGACCCCCCACCGGCCATGAGCCCTAAAAAAAAAACAATAACTACCCCTACCCCTAAAAACTAAGCTACCCTGACAGCCCCCAAACACCCAAACACCCTGAGCCCTAAAACCTTCCCCCTGAGTAAACTACCCCAAACCCCAACCCACCCTAAGCCCCCAAAAAAACTATCCCAACCCCTACCCAAGCCCCTAAAAACTAAATTACTCCGACCCCTCCACCCACCCTGAGTTGTAAAAAAAAAATACCCTGACCCCCAACTCCTGCCCCTAAAAACTAAAGCTAAAGTACCCTACCACCCCCACCCACCCTAAGCCCTAAATCCACCCCACCACGAAAAACTACCCACCAACCCCACTTACCTCACTGTGTCCTCTCCTAATCCTTTTTCCATTTCTCTCTTCCCTCCTCCCTCCCTTCCTTAAACCTTCCCCCACCCCTTTAAAAATTAACTTCCCCGCTCCCCACCCTAAATAAAAAATATACCCAACCCCCCCACTCCCGTCCATCACTTTATTTCTATTTTCAAATTCTACCATGTCACGTTCTAAAAATCCACGTTTTTCTGAGGATGAGTTGAAAGTCATGGTTGATGAAATCATAAGAGTAGAGTCACAGTTGGTTGGAGCACAAGTCTAGCACACTCCTTTCAGTAGGAAAATGGAAATGTGGGTCAGGATCGTTGACAGAGTGAATGCTGTAGGCACCACCCTGCACACAAGGGAGGACATTAGGAAAAGGTTGAACGACCTGAGGGGCAAGGTCCATTTCCTGGTCTCCAGGCACCAGCTGTAGGCTGGCCCTCCCACCCCCCATTAAAGCCTTATCCCTGAGTGTAGAAGGTCTTGGTCACCCTGCATCCTGAGGGCTTGACAGGAATACCAGGGGGAGTGGAGTCTGGTAAGTCACAACACTAGAAATGTCACCAAAATGCTATGTCATTCATGCCCATAGCTCACCTTTTGCCACTTCTACTGTCACTTTACTCACCCGCCCAGTGTTCACCTGTCTAAAGACTCCTGTTTGGCAACTCTCAATTGAAGTGTATTCATCTGGGGGGGTTTACATTTGCATAGAGTGTGTAGTACAAGGAAATACATGACTGCAACTCCCAGGAGACACTGTTACTGTTACCCAAACCACCAGCCCAGTGTTTTCTTCAGCAAATACCCTTGTTTGTTAACTCCTAATTGAAGTGTACTCACCTAGGAGAATAATGTATAGTGTTATTCTCCCAGGGACTGACATACCTACAACTCACAGCAGACACTGTTTCAGCAACTCCAAACATTATAACTGTGGTCACATGTCCAAAGACCACTGTCTGACTACTCACAATGTAAGTTTACTCACCTGGGAGGATACCATTGTCAAATGTAGGAAGTAGTGGGAGTGACATGACTACTAAGGCCCGGAAGGCCCTGTGTCTGTAAAACCAGACATCAGCCCAGTGTTCTATAGTCCAAATATCATTGTCTGTGATCACGCAACTGAAGTGGACTCACCTGGTAGGATAACATTTGTATAGTGTATGCAGTACAGGGAGTTACATGACTGGCCCTGTTTCAGTAACTCCACACACCAGCCCAGTGTTCTCTTCTCCGAAGACCACTGTCTGTCAATTGCCAAAATGAAGTTTACCTAGCTGGGAGCATAACATTTGTCAAGTATTGGGAAGTAGTGAGAGTGACATGAATGCAACTCTTAGAAGGCACTGTTACTCAAACCAACAGCAGAGTATTTCCTCCTCCAAATACCCTTGTTTGTTAACTCACACATGGAGTGTACTCACCTGGGAGATTAACATTTGTATAGTGTGCATACTAGAGAGAGTGACATGACTCCAACTCCCAGCAGGCCCTGTTTCTGCAACTCCAAACACCAACACAGCAGTCACTTGCCCAAATACATCTGTTAGCGAACACTCAATTGAAGTGTACTCACCTGTGGGAGAATGGTGGACAAGTGTGTGTACTAGAGAGAGTGACATGACTGTAACTAACAGCACGCACTGTTTCAGAAACTCCACACACCGGCCAAGTGTTATCTTCATCAAAGATCACTATCTGTCAATTCCCTAATTAAGTTTACCTATCTGGGGGGTATAACATCTGTCAAGTATTGGGAAGTAGTGAGAGTGACATAAATGCAACTCTCAGGAGGCACACTGTTTCACTAACTCCAACTACCATACCAGTGTTCACTTGTCCAACTACCACTGTTTGTGAACTCTCAATTGAAGTGTACTCTTCTGGGAAGATACCCTTTGTATAGTGTGTGTAGAAGAGGTAGTGATCTGACTGCAACTCCCACAAATGTACTTCACTAACCCAAAACATCAGCCCAGTGTTCATTTCTTCAAATACCCATCTTCACGAACCCCCAAATGAAGTGTACTCCCCAGTGGGGACAACAGTTGTCAGATATCAACTGTGTAAGGAAATGCCTCCTTGGCATGGTTACCCCCTGACTTTTTGCCTTTGCTGATTTTATGTTTTGAATTGAAAGTGTGATGAGGCCTGCTAACCAGCCCCCAGCACCAGCGTTCTTTCCCTAACCGGTACTGTTGTTTTCACAATTGGCACACCCTGGCATCCAGGCAAGTCCCTTGTAACTGGTACCCCTGGTACCAAGGGCCCTGATGCCAGGGAAGGTGTGTGCTGGTGAGGACAAAACAAGTAAGTCGACATGGCACTTCCCTCAGGGTGCCATGCCAACCTCACACTGCCTATGAAGTATAGATAAGTCACCCCTCTAGCAGGCCTTACAGCCCTAAGGCAGGGTGCACTATACCATGGGTGAGGGCACCAGTGCATGAGCACTGTGCCCCTACAGTGTCTAAGCCAAACCTTAGACATTGTATGTGCAGGGTAGCCATAAGAGTATATGGTCTGGGAGTCTGTCAAACATGAACTCCACAGCACCATAATGGCTACACTGAAAACTGGGAAGTTTGGTATCAAACTTCTCAGCACAATAAATGCACACTGATGCCAGTGTACATTTTATTGTAAAATACACCCCAGAGGGCACCTTAGAGTTGCCCCCTGAAACCTTAACCAACTAACTGTGTAGGCTGACTGGTTTTAGCAGCCTGACACACTCGAGACATGTTGCTGGCCACATGGGGAGAGTGCCTTTGTCACTCTGTGGCTAGTAACAAAGCCTGCACTGGGTGGAGTTGCTTATCACCTCCCCCTTGCAGGAACTGTAACACCTGGCGGTGAGCCTCAAAGGCTCACCTCCTTTGTTACAGCACCACAGGGCATTCCAGCTAGTGGAGTTGCCCGCCCCCTCCGGCCACGGCCCCACTTTTGGCGGCAAGGCCTGAGGAGATAATGAGAAAAACAAGGAGGAGTCACTGACCAGTCAGGACAGCCCCTAAGGCAACCTGAGCTGAAGTGACTGTGACTTTTAGGAATCCTCCATCTTGCAGATGGAGGATCCCCCCAATAGAATAGGGATAGGAATGTGACCCCCTCCCCTTGGGAGGAGGCACAAAGAGGGTGTAGCCACCCTCAGGGCTAGTAGCCATTGGCTACTGCCCTCCCTGACCTAAACACACCCCTAAATTCTGTATTTAGGGGCTCCCCTGAACCTAGGAACTCAGATTCCTGCAACCTAAGAAGAAGAGGACTGCTGAGCTGAAAAACCCTGCAGAGAAGACGGAGACACCAACTGCTTTGGCCTCAGCTCTACCGGCCTGTCTCCCCCCCTTCTGAAGAAACTGCTCCAGCAACGCTTTCCCCAGGACCAGCGACCTCTGAATCCTCAGAGGACTGCCCTACTCTAAAAGGACCAAAAAACTCCAGAGAACTCGGCCCTGTTCACCAAAGACTGCAACTTTGTTTCCAAAGGAGCAACTTCAAGACAACTGCATTTCCCGCCAGAAGCGTGAGACTTGCAACTCTGCACCCGACGCCCCCGGCTCGACTTGTGGAGAAAAAACACTTCAGGGAGGACTCCCCGGCGACTACGAGACCGTGAGTAGCCAGAGTTGCCCCCCCTGAGCCCCCACAGCGACGCCTGCAGAGGGAATCCCGAGGCTCCCCCTGACCGCGACTGCCTGACTCTCAGATCCCGACGCCTGGAAAAGACCCTTCACCCGCAGCCCCCAGGACCTGAAGGATCGGAACTCCAGTGCAGGAGTGACCCACAGGAGGCCCTCTCCCTTGCCCAGGTGGTGGCTACCCCGAGGAGCCCCCCCCCCTTGCCTGCCTGCATCGCTGAAGAGACCCCTTGGTCTCCCATTGAAACCTATTACAAACCCGACGCGTGTTTGCACACTGCACCCGGCCGCCCCGTGCTGCTGAGGGTGTACTTTCTGTGCTAACTTGTGTCCCCCCCGGTGCCCTACAAAACCCCCCTGGTCTGCCCTCCGAAGACGCGGGTACTTACCTGCTGGCAGACTGGAACCGAGGCACCCCCTTCTCCATTGAAGCCTATGTGTTCTGGACACCACTTTGAACTCTGCACCTGACCGGCCCTGAGCTGCTGGTGTGGTAACTTTGGGGTTGCTCTGAACCCCCAACGGTGGGCTACCTTGGACCCAAACTTGAACCCCGTAGGTGGTTTACTTACCTGCAAGAACTAACAATTACTTACCTCCCCTAGGAACTGTGAAAATTGCACTGTGTCTAGTTTTCAAATAGCTATATGTGTTTTATTTGAAAAGTATATATGCTATTGTGATTATTCAAAGTTCCTAAAGTACTTACCTGCAATACCTTTCATGCAAAGTATTACATGTAGAATTTGAACCTGTGGTTCTTAAAATAAACTAAGAAAATATATTTTTCTATACAAAAACCTATTGGCCTGGAATTGTCTCTGGGTGTGTGTTCCTCATTTATTGCCTGTGTGTATGTACAACAAATGCTTAACACTACTCCTTTGATAAACCTACTGCTCGACCACTCTACCACAAAATAGAGCATTAGTATTATCTCTTTTTGCCACTATCTTACCTCTAAGGGGAACCCTTGGACTCTGCGCATACTATTCCTTACTTTGAAATAGTGCATACAGAGCCAACTTCCTACATTGGTGGATCAGCAGTGGGGTACAAGACTTTGCATTTGCTGGACTACTCAGCCAATACCTGATCACACGACAAATTCCAAAAATTGTCCTGCTAGGGCCTTGTGTTAGTCCCTGTTAGCATTTCTTTTAGAGTTTAAAAGTTTTGTGAAAGTTTGAATTAGATTCTTAAAAAGTATTCCAACTTTTAGAAACATAGAGGGTCATTCTGACCCTGGCGGTAAAATCCGCCAGGGCCAACGACCGCGGGAGCACCGCCAACAGGCTGGCGGTGCTCCCATGGGCATTCTGACCACGGCGGTACAGCCGCGGTCAGAAACGGAAAACCGGCGGTGTACCGCCGGTTTCCCACTGCCCTGGGGAATCCTCCATGGCGGCGCAGCTTGCTGCGCCGCCATGGGGATTCCGACCCCCATACCGCCATCCTGTTCCTGGCGGTTTTGGCCGCCAGGAACAGAATGGCCGTATGGGGTGTCGTGGGGCCCCTGGGGGCCCCTGCAGTGCCCATGCCAATGGCATGGGCACTGCAGGGGCCCCCGTAACAGGGCCCCACAAAGATTTTCAGTGTCTGCCATGCAGACACTGAAAATCGCGACGGGTGCAACTGCACCCGTCGCACCCCTTCCACTCCGCCGGCTCCATTCGGAGCCGGCATCCTCATGGAAGGGTGTTTCCCGCTGGGCTGGCGGGCGGCCTTCTGGCGGTCGCCCGCCAGCCCAGCGGGAAACTCAGAATTACTGTGGCGGTCTTTTGACCGCGCAGCGGTATTCTGACGGCGGTACTTTGGCGGGCGGCGGAGGCCGCCCGCCAAAGTCAGAATGAGGCCCATAATGTCTAGTGCAGAGATGAATGTGGAGGAACTCGACCTCACACCTTACCTCCATCTTAAGATGAGGGAGCTAAGGTCACTCTGCAACCTAAAGAAAATCACAATTGGCTCAAGACCCTCCAAACTACAGCTCCAGGAGCTTTTGGCAGAGTTTGAAAAAGCCAACCCCTCTGAGGATGACAACCCAGAGGAGGATGTTAGTGACCTGGAGGAGAATTCCCACCTTCCAGTCCTAACTAGGGAACCCAGGGACACTCAATCCCTGATTCCAACTGTGATAGTCAGAGATGCTGCTTCCCTCACTGGAGGGACCAGCACCTCTGGAAACACTGAGGATAGCCTCAGTGAAGAGGACCTCCTGCTAGCCAGGATGGCCAAAAGATTGGCTTTGGAAAGACAGATCCTAGCCTTCGAAAGGGAAAGACAAGAGATGGGCCTAGGTCCCATCAATGGTGGCAGCAACATAAATATGGTCAGAGATTCTCCTGACATGTTGAAAATCCCTAAAGGGATTTTAACCCCTTAGCTGCTGGGCCTTTTCCCCCCCCAGTGCTGAGCCCTTTTTTGGCTATTTGGGGTAGTTCGCGCTTAGGGCTTCATAACTTTTTGTCCACATAAGCTAACCACGCCAAATTTGCGTCCTTTTTTTCCAACATCCTAGGGATTCTAATGGTACCCAGAGTTTGTGGTTTACCCTGGAGGAGACCAAGAAAATAGCCAAAATACAGTGAAAATTTAGTTTTTTCCAAACAAATGGGAAAAAAGGGCCGCCGAAGAAGGCTTGTGGTTTTTTCCCTGAAAATGCCATCAACAAAGGGTTTCTGGTGCTGAAATCACTATCTTCCCACCTTTCAGGAACGGGCAGACTTGAATCAGAAAACCACATTTTCCAACACAAATTTGGCATTTTACTGGGACATACCCCATTTTTACTATTTTTGGTGCTTTCAACCTCCTTCCAGTTAGTGACAGGAATGGGTGTGAAACCAATGCTGGATCCCGGAAAGCTAAACATTTCTGAAAACTAGACAAAATTCTGAATTCAGCAAGGGGTAATTTGTGTAGATCCTACAAGGTTTTTCTACAGAAAATAACAGCTGAAATAAAAAAATATTGAAATTGAGCTGAAAACAACAGCCATTTTTCTTTATGTTTTACTCTGTAACTTTTTCCTGCGATGTCAGATTTCTGAAAGCAATATACCGTTTTGTCTGCTGGACTCTTCTGGTTGCGGGGATATAAAGGGCTTATAGGTTCATCAAGAACCCTAGGTACCCAGAGCCAATAAATGAGGTGCACCCTGCAGTTGGTTTTCATTCTATACTGGGTACACAGCAATTCATTTGCTGAAATATGAGGAGTGAAAAAGAGGTATCAAGAAAACCTTTGCATTTCCAAAATGGGATCAAGATAAGGTTTTGAGGAGCAGTGGTTATTTGCACATCTTTGAATTCCGAGGTGCCCATACTAGCATGTGAATTGCAGGGCATTTCTCAAATAGACGTCTTTTTTACACACTCTCTTATATTTGGAAGGAAAAAATGTAGAGAAAGATAAGGGGCAATAACACTTGTTTTGCTATTCTATGTTCCCCCAAGTCTCCCGATAAAAATGATACCTCACTTGTGTGGGTAGGCCTAGCGCCCGCGACAGGAAATGCCCCAAAACACAACGTGGACATATCCCATTTTTTCACAAAATACAGAGCTGTTTTTTTGCAAAGTGCCTACCTGTAGATTATGGCCTCTAGCTCAGCCGGCACATAGGGAAACCTACCAAAACTGTACATTTTTGAAAACTAGAGACCTAGGGGAATCCAAGATGGGGTGACTCGCGGGGCTCTGACCAGGTTCTGTTACCCAGAATCCTTTGCAAACCTCAAAAAGTGGCTAAAAAAACAAGTTTTCCTCACATTTCGGTGACAGAAAGTTCTGGAATCTGAGAGGAGCCTCAAATTTCCTTCCACCCAGCGTCCCCCCAAGTCTCCCGATAAAAATGATACCTCACTTGTGTGGGTAGGCCTAGCGCCCGCGACAGGAAATGCCCCAAAACACAATGTGGACACATCACAGAAAACAGAGCTGTTTTGTGCAAAGTGCCTACCTGTAGGTTTTGGCCTCTAGCTCAGCCGGCACCTAGGGAAACCTACCAAACCTGTACATTTTTGAAAACTAGAGACCTAGGGGAATCCAAGATGGGGTGACTCGTGGGGCTCTGACCAGGTTCTGTTACCCAGAATCCTTTGCAAACCTCAAAAAGTGGCTAAAAAAACAAGTTTTCCTCACATTTCGGTGACAGAAAGTTCTGGAATCTGAGAGGAGCCTCAAATTTCCTTCCACCCAGCGTCCCCCCAAGTCTCCCGATAAAAATGATACCTCACTTGTGTGGGTAGGCCTAGCGCCCGCGACAGGAAATGCCCCAAAACACAACGTGGACACATCACAGAAAACAGAGCTGTTTTTTGCAAAGTGCCTACCTGTAGATTTTGGCCTCTAGCTCAGCCGGCACCTAGGGAAACCTACCAAACCTGTACATTTTTGAAAACTAGAGACCTAGGGGAATCCAAGATGGGGTGACTCGCGGGGCTCTGACCAGGTTCTGTTACCCAGAATCCTTTGCAAACCTCAAAAAGTGGCTAAAAAAACAAGTTTTCCTCACATTTCGGTGACAGAAAGTTCTGGAATCGGAGAGGAGCCTCAAATTTCCTTCCACCCAGCGTCCCCCCAAGTCTCCCGATAAAAATGATACCTCACTTGTGTGGGTAGGCCTAGCGGCCGCGACAGGAAATGCCCCAAAACACAACGTGGACACATCACAGAAAACAGAGCTGTTTTTTGCAAAGTGCCTACCTGTAGATTTTGGCCTCTAGCTCAGCCGGCACCTAGGGAAACCTACCAAACCTGTACATTTTTGAAAACTAGAGACCTAGGGGAATCCAAGATGGGGTGACTCGCGGGGCTCTGACCAGGTTCTGTTACCCAGAATCCTTTGCAAACCTCAAAAAGTGGCTAAAAAAACAAGTTTTCCTCACATTTCGGTGACAGAAAGTTCTGGAATCTGAGAGGAGCCTCAAATTTCCTTCCACCCAGCGTCCCCCCAAGTCTCCTGATAAAAATGATACCTCACTTGTGTGGGTAGGCCTAGCGCCCGCGACAGGAAATGCCCCAAAACACAACGTGGACACATCACAGAAAACAGAGCTGTTTTTTGCAAAGTGCCTACCTGTAGATTTTGGCCTCTAGCTCAGCCGGCACCTAGGGAAACCTACCAAACCTGTACATTTCTGAAAACTAGAGACCTAGGGGAATCCAAGATGGGGTGACTCGCGGGGCTCTGACCAGGTTCTGTTATCCAGAATCCTTTGCAAACCTCAAAAAGTGGCTAAAAAAACAAGTTTTCCTCACATTTCGGTGACAGAAAGTTCTGGAATCTGAGAGGAGCCACAAATTTCCTTCCACCCAGCGTTCCCCCAAGCCTCCCGATAAAAATGATACCTCACTTGTGTGGTTAGGCCTGGTGCCTGCGACAGGAATAGATCACACAACGGTCAATGTTGGTCCTTACGTGAGGCAGCTGTTGACCCTGGGGTGATCCATTCCTGACACAGACACTAGGTGTAGGCACTCAAGTGGGGTAGTGTTTTTATCAGGACAGGTGAGGAGTCACTGGGTGGTAGGAATATTGTGGATCCCAGCATATTCCTGTAGTTTGTGTGACAGAAATGCGAGAAAAATTGAGTTTTTTTTCAACATTTCAGCTTTGAAGGGTATTCTGGGTAAGAAAACTTTGGGGAAGCCACACAAGTCACACCTCTGTGGACTCCCCCGAATGTCTAGTTTCCAGAAATGTTTGGGTTTAGTGTGTTTCTCTATATGGCCGCCGAATCCAGGACCAAAAACACAGGTGCCTGCCTTACAAAACCAGTTTGTTTTGCCATGGATAATTTTGATGTCTCCACAATATGATTTGGGTGGTGGAATTTGGGGCTGAACTAAATTGGGGAGCTCCCAAGAGAGCACTCTCTCTCTGCTTGCCGCCGCATTCACCTGCTCTCTGGGTTGGCCTAACCCACTATTACCCAGTTGCACAAACAGCTTGCGAAGGGACAGCAGGACTGTCCTCATCACCTCCCTCATAATGTACTGGAAGAGGAGTTATCGAATGGGACTCCTCTGACTGAAAAATCACTCCCAGAGTCTGCGCCATTGTCCTATCCCTCAGATGCTGTCTCAGTATCTGATGTCTCAGTCTCTGATCCTATGTCAGAGCGGTCCTCTATAACCCGAGTGCAGGCAGCAGTCATCCATCAAGATGCCATCTCTGCTATTGGCTAAACTGTTGCTCTAAAACACTAGCCTACGTAGACAGTCACAAAATCGATGGTGTGTGAGATACGTGCAACAGTAGAGGCCACCTTACCTGCGCTTCTTCCCTCAATCAGCACGTACTTTCAAGACACTCAAAAAACACCTTGTCACATACCATTCGTCACAGTCTTTAGCACCTCCTGCGCCCAGTCCAACAATCATTATTGGTGCTCCCACTCCCTCCTCCTCGGATTCCCTCATTACCACCCAGCAAAAGTGCCCTTCATCTCTCCATAGACTTTGCTAATGTACTCAGCTATTTACATAAAATACAGATTTGCTCTTTGCAGTAGGCATATAAACCTTCTGCGCTTCTTTATGGCACTAAAACTGCCACTAGACAAGTCGGACCCTTTTCCCCCCAGGGAAACCACACACATATTGACAAAAGTGATATATATATGACAGCCAATCACCTGAAACTCAACTCAAGCAAAACCGAAATAATCCTCTTTTGCCCACACAAAAACACCTGGGACCCCTCATGGTGGCCCACCACGCTAGGCCCTGCACCCACCCCCGCCAACCACGCACGCAACCTCAGCATCATCCTAGACTCCTCCCTCTCGATGACCCAACAAATCAACGCTCTCACCTCCTCATGCTTCAACACACTCCGTATACTGAAAAACATTCAAATGGATCCCCACAGAGACCAGAAAAACTGTCACTCACGCACACATCAGCAGCAGGCTTGATTACGGAAACGCCATCTACGACGGCACCACTCTAAAACTCAAGCGCAAACTACACGCATCTAGAACTCAGCAGCACGACTCATCCTCGACCTCCGCCGACACGAACACATCTCTCCACACCTCAAATCCCTCCACTGGCTCCCCATTGACAAAAGGATCACCTTCAAGATCCTCATCCTCGCACACAAATCACTCCACAACACAGGCCCTGCCTACCTCAACGAGAGTCACCTTCCACACCCCCACACGAAACGTCCGCTCAGCTGACCTCTCTCTCGCCTCTGTCCCCCGCATCAAACACACCACCACCGGGGGCAGATCCTTCTCCTACCTTGCACCCAAAACCTGGAACGCCCTCACAACCCACCTTCGCAAGACCCAAAACCTACTTCTTTTCAGGAAGGGCCTCAAAACCTGGCTTTTCGAACAGTGAACCTCCCAGCCCCTTTCCCTCCCCCCACCCCCCCCCCAAGCGCCTTGAGACCCTGACAGGTGAGTAGCACACTTTATAAATCTCTTTGGTATATATAGATCTACCTCTATATATATATATATATATCTATGTACATAGATATATCTATAGATATATCCATGTACATAGATATATCTATCTACATAGATATATAAATATAGATCTATATATAGATCTATTTTTTTTAGTTGTTGTATGGTTTCCTTGGGGGCCAAAATGGCCCCCAGGGGAACCCTACAACATCTAAAAAAAAAATTGCCCCCACAGGGGGTCACCCTGCCCACGGGCGACCCCCTGTCATTTTATTTATTTTTTATTTTTATGGAAAAAAAACAATCCCCTGGGGGGGGCGCAATCGCGCCCCCCCCCCCAGGGGGCACCTACCTTTTTTTTAAAAATTATTTATGCCCCCGGGGGGGCGGCCCGTTTTCCGAGGGGGCCGCCCCCCCAAAGTGAAATCCCTGGCGTCTAGTGGTGTTTCCTGGCCCCCGATCACAGTTTGTGAAGGCCTCGTAAGAAAGGGGAGAGTCTCCCCTTTCTTACGAGGCCTTTTCAAAGTGTTTCCTGGCCCCCCGATCGCAGCTGTGCTGCGATCGGGGGGCCAGGAAACCTGAAAGTGTTTCCTGGCCCCCGATCGCAGCACAGCTGCGACCGGGGGCCAGGAAACACTTTCAGGAAGGCCTCGTAAGAAAGGGGAGTGTCTCCCCTTTCTTACGAGGCCTTCCCGAACGTGGGAAAGGCCGTTTTCCCCATCAAAGCAGGAAGCGGCCGCAAGGCTGCTTCCTGCTTTGATGGGGAAAACACCTTTGCAACGTCAGCGCGCCGCGAGGCGCGCTGACGTCACAAAGGGGCGGGTGGGGGGGCGGGGGGAGACACGGAAGCTTCCGTGTCTCCCGGGGGGGGTTTAAAAAAAAAAATCCTCGGGTGCGACGCACCCGAGGATTTATTGATACGCTTCCTGGTGTCGGCCACTGGTCGTGACCCGCACCAGGGAGGGTGTGTGGGCGTCGGCCAGTGGCCGACGCCCGCAACGAAGAGGTTAACTAAATATGAAGATGGTGATGACATCACCAAATGGGTCACAGCTTTTGAGAGGGCTTGTGTAACCAGAAAAGTAAGCTGATCTCACTGGGGTGCTCTCCTTTGGGAAATGTTCACTGGAAAGTGTAGGGATAGGCTCCTCACACTCTCTGGAAAAGATGCAGAATCTTATGACCTCATGAAGGGAACCCTGATTGAGGGCTTTGGATTCTCCACTGAGGAGTATAGAATTAGATTCAGGGGGGCTCAAAAAACCTCGAGCCAGACCTGGGTTGATTTTGTGGACTACTCAGTGAAAACACTGGATGGTTGGATTCAAGGCATTGGTGTAAATGATTATGATGGGCTGTACAATTTATTTGTGAAAGAACACCTGTTAAGTAATTGTTCAAATGATAAACTGCATCAGCATCTGGTAGACCTAGGACTAATTTCTCCCCAAGAATTGGGAAAGAAGGCGGACCATTGGGTCAAGACTAGGGTGACCAAGACTTCCACAGGGGGTGACCAAAAGAAAGGGGTCACAAAGCCTCCCCAGGGGAAGAGTGTTGAGACATCCAAAAACAAAAATAGTAAAGAGTCTTCTTCAGGCCCCCAAAAACCTGCACAGGAGGGTGGGCCCAGAGCCTCTTCACAAAACAATTTTGGGTACAAGGGTAAAAACTTTGATCCCAAAAAGGCCTGGTGTCGTAGCTGTAATCAGCCTGGACACCAAACTGGAGACAAGGCCTGTCCCAAGAAAAATACCACTTCTAACTCCACTCCAGCTAACACTGGAATGGCTAGTCTCCAAGTGGGATCAACAGTGTGCCCAGAGCACATCAGGTGTCACACTGAAGCTACATTAGTCTCTGAGGGTGGGGTGGATTTAGCCACACTGGCTGCCTGGCCTCCTAATATGCAAAAATACAGGCAGCAGCTCTTAAT
Organism: Pleurodeles waltl; assembly: GCF_031143425.1. NCBI lineage: Eukaryota > Metazoa > Chordata > Amphibia > Caudata > Salamandridae > Pleurodeles > Pleurodeles waltl. Next base: position 785,359,704 of record NC_090444.1, on the reverse strand, counting down.
TAATGGGACAAGTGTAGAAGGCCTGAGGGATACAGGTGCCAGTGTCACCATGGTGACAGAGAAACTGGTTTCCCCTGGTCAATACCTGGCTGGACAAACTTATCCAGTCACCAATGCTGACAATCAAACTAAAGTACATCCCATGGCTATGGTAACTTTAGAGTGGGGAGGGGTCAATGGCCTGAAACAGGTGGTGGTCTCCTCAAATATCCCAGTAGACTGTTTGCTTGGAAATGACCTGGAGTCCTCAGCATGGGCTGAGGTAGAACTGAAAACCCATGCAGCCATGCTGGGTATCCCTGGACTGGTGTGTGTCAAGACAAGGGCACAGTGCAAGGCTCAGGGTGAAAAAGTAGAGCTGGAGCCTGGAAAAAGGGCCCAGCCTACCAAGAGAAAAGGAAAGACAACTGGGAAACCAGCTGCAACACAACAACAAAAAGAGAACCTCTCTTCTCAGGAAGAAGTTCTGCCCTCTGAGGGAACTGAGCCTATGGAGTTAGAACCTTATCAGGTTGAACTCTTAGGCCCAGGGGGACCCTCAAGGGAGCAGTTGTGTAAGGGGCAAGAAACCTGTCCCTCTCTTGAAGGCCTTAGGCAGCAAGCTGCTGAAGAGTCCAATGGCAAGAAAACTGGAACACATAGGGTCTATTGGGAAGATGGACTCCTGTACACTGAGGCAAGAGATCCCAAACCTGGTGCCACTAGGAGAGTGGTAGTGCCTCAGGAGTTCAGAGAGTTCATACTGACCTTAGTCCATGATATTCCCCTTGCTGGGCATTTGGGACAAACTAAGACGTGGGAGAGACTAGTCAACCACTTCTACTGGCCCAACATGTCCCAGAAAGTTAAGGAGTTTTGTGTCTCCTGTACCACCTGTCAAGCCAGTGGTAAGACAGGTGGACATCCAAAGGCCCCCCTCATTCCACTTCCAATGGTGGGGGTCCCCTTTGAAACAGTGGGTGTGGACATAGTGGGTCCACTTGAACCTCCCACAGCCTCAGGGAATATGTACATACTAGTAGTAGTGGATCATGCTACTAGATACCCTGAAGCTATTCCCCTTAGGTCGACTACTGCCCCTGCAGTAGCCAAGGCCCTCATTGGTATCTTTACCAGAGTGGGCTTCCCTAAGGAGGTGGCGACTGACAGAGGTACCAACTTCATGTCAGCATACCTGAAACACATGTGGAATGAGTGTGGAGTGACTTATAAATTCACTACACCCTATCATCCACAAACTAATGGCCTTGTTGAGAGATTCAACAAGACATTAAAAGGCATGATCATGGGGCTCCCTGAAAAACTCAAAAGGAGATGGGATGTCCTCTTGCCATGTCTGCTTTTCGCTTACAGAGAGGTGCCTCAGAAGGGAGAAGGGTTCTCACCCTTTGAACTTCTGTTTGGCCACCCTGTAAGGGGACCACTAGCTCTTGTAAAAGAAGGCTGGGAGAGACCTCTTCATGAGCCTAAACAAGACATAGTGGACTATGTGCTTGGCCTTCATTTAAGGATGCCAGAGTACATGGAAAAGGCAAGTAAAATCCTTGAGGCCAGCCAACAGCTCCAGAAGTTTTGGTATGACCAAAAGGCTGCAATGGTTGAATTTCAACCAGGGCAGAAAGTCTGGGTTCTGAAGCCTGTGGCTCCCAGGGCACTAAAGGACAGATGGAGTGGCCCTTACCCAGTGCTAGAGAAGAAGAGTCAGGTCACCTACCTGGTGGACCTAGGCACTAGCAGGAGCCCCAAGAGGGTGATCCATGTGAACCGCCTTAAACTCTTCCATGATAGGGCTGATGTGAATCTGTTGATGGTAACAGATGAGGACCAGCAAGCTGAGAGTGAACCTCTCCCTGATCTCCTCTCATCAAACCCTAAAGATGGCTCAGTGGATGGAGTGATCTATTCAGACACCCTCTCTAGCCAACAGCAATCTGACTGTAGGAAGGTCCTGCAGCAGTTTGCTGAACTCTTTTCCCTAACCCCTGGTCAGACACACCTGTCTACCCATGATGTGGACACAGGAGACAGCATGCCTGTCAAAAACAAAATTTTCAGACAGTCTGACCAAGTTAAGGAAAGCATCAAGGTGGAAGTCCACAAGATGCTGGAATTGGGAGTAATTGAGCACTCTGACAGCCCCTGGGCTAGCCCAGTGGTCTTAGTCCCCAAACCTCACACCAAAGATGGAAAGAGAGAGATGAGGTTTTCTGTGGACTACAGAGGACTTAATTCTGTCACCAAGACAGATGCCCATCCCATTCCTAGGGCTGATGAACTGATTGACAAATTAGGTGCTGCCAAATTCTTAAGTACCTTTGACTTAACAGCAGGGTACTGGCAAATCAAAATGGCACCTGGAGCAAAAGAAAATACAGCATTCTCCACACCTGATGGGCATTATCAGTTTACTGTTATGCCCTTTGGTTTAAAGAATGCCCCTGCCACCTTCCAAAGGTTGGTGAATCAAGTCCTTGCTGGCTTGGAGTCCTTTAGTGCAGCTTATCTTGATGATATTGCTGTCTTTAGCTCCAGCTGGCAGGATCACCTGGTCCTCCTGAAGAAGGTTTTGAAGGCTCTGCAATCAGCAGGCCTCTCTATCAAGGCATCCAAATGCCAGATAGGGCAGGGAACTGTGGTTTACTTGGGACACCTTGTAGGTGGAGGCCAAGTTCAGCCACTCCAGCCTAAGATCCAGACTATTCTGGACTGGGTAGTTCCAAAAACCCAGACTCAAGTCAGGGCATTCCTTGGCTTGACTGGGTATTACAGGAGGTTTGTGAAGGGATATGGATCCGTAGTGACAGCCCTCATAGAACTTACCTCCAAGAAAATGCCCAAGAAGGTAAACTAGACTGTAGAATGCCAACAGGCCTTTGACACCCTGAAACAAGCAATGTGCACAGCACCAGTTCTAAAAGCTCCAGATTACTCCAAGCAGTTCATTGTGCAGACAGATGCCTCTTAACATGGGATAGGGGCAGTTTTGTCCCAAACAAATGATGATGGCCTTGACCAGCCTGTTGCTTTCATTAGCAGGAGGTTACTCCCCAGGGAGCAGCGTTGGAGTGCCATTTAGAGGGAGGCCTTTGCTGTGGTTTGGTCCCTGAAGGAGCTGAGACCATACCTCTTTGGTACTCACTTTGTAGTTCAAACTGACTACAGACCTCACAGATGGCTGATGCAAATGAAAGGTGAAAATCCAAAACTGTTGAGGCGGTCCATCTCCCTACAGGGAATGGACTTTATAGTGGAACACAGACCTGGGACTGCCCATGCCAATGCAGATGGCCTTTCCAGGTTCTTCCACTTAGAAAATGAAGACTCTCTTGGGAAAGGTTATTCTCATCCTCTTTCGTTTGGGGTGTGGGGGGTTGTGTAAGGAAATGCCTCCTTGGCATGGTTACCCCCTGACTTTTTGCCTTTGCTGATGCTATGTTTTGAATTGAAAGTGTGCTGAGGCCTGCTAACCAGGCCCCAGCACCAGTGTTCTTTCCATAACCTGTACTGTTGTTTTCACAATTGGCACACCCTGGCATCCAGGTAAGTCCCTTGTAACTGGTACCCCTGGTACCAAGGGCCCTGATGCCAGGGAAGGTCTCTAAGGGCTGCAGCATATCTTATGCCACCCTGGGGACCCCTCACTCAGCACAGACACACTGCTTGCCAGCTTGTGTGTGCTGGTGAGGACAAAACGAGTAAGTCGACATGGCACTCCCCTCAGGGTGCCATGCCAACCTCACACTGCCTATGAAGTATAGATAAGTCACCCCTCTAGCAGGCCTTACAGCCCTAAGGCAGGGTGCACTATAGAATGGGTGAGGGCACCAGTGCATGAGCACTGTGCCCCTACAGTGTCTAAGCCAAACCTTAGACATTGTAAGTGCAGGGTAGCCATAAGAGTATAAGGTCTGGGAGTCTGTCAAACACGAACTCCACAGCACCATAATGGCTACACTGAAAACTGGGAAGTTTGGTATCAAACTTCTCAGCACAATAAATGCACACTGATGCCAGTGTACATTTTATTGTAAAATACACCCCAGAGGGCACCTTAGAGGTGCCGCCTGAAACCTTAACCAACTACCTGTGTAGGCTGACTGGTTTTAGCAGCCTGCCACACTCGAGACATGTTGCTGGCCACATGGGGAGAGTGCCTTTGTCACTCTGTGGCTAGTAACAAAGCCTGCACTGGGTGGAGTTGCTTATCACCTCCCCCTTGCAGGAACTGTAACACCTGGCGGTGAGCCTCAAAGGCTCACCCCCTTTGTTACAGCACCACAGGGCATTCCAGCTAGTGGAGTTGCCCGCCCCCTCCGGCCACGGCCCCACTTTTGGCGGCAAGGCCGGAGGAGATAATGAGAAAAACAAGGAGGAGTCACTGACCAGTCAGGACAGCCCCTAAGGCAACCTGAGCTGAAGTAACTCTGACTTTTAGGAATCCTCCATCTTGCAGGTGGAGGATCCCCCCAATAGGGATAGGAATGTGACCCCCTCCCCTTGGGAGGAGGCACAAAGAGGGTGTAGCCACCCTCAGGGCTAGTAGCCATTGGCTACTGCCCTCCCTGACCTAAACACACCCCTAAATTCTGTATTTAGGGGCTCCCCTGAACCTAGGAACTCAGATTCCTGCAACCTAAGAAGAAGAGGACTGCTGAGCTGAAAAACCCTGGAGAGAAGACGGAGACACCAACTGCTTTGGCCCCAGCTCTACCGGACTGTCTCCCCCCCTTCTGAAGAAACTGCTCCAGCGACACTTTCCCCAGGACCAGCGACCTCTGAACTCTCAGAGGACTGCCCTACTCTAAAAGGACCAAGAAACTCCTGAGAACAGCGGCCCTGTTCACCAAAGACTGCAACTTTGTTTCCAAAGAAGCAACTTCAAGACAACTGCATTTCCCGCCAGAAGCGTGAGACTTGCAACTCTGCACCCGACGCCCCCGGCTCGACTTGTGGAGAACAAACACTTCAGGGAGGACTCCTCGGCGACTACGAGACCGTGAGTAGCCAGAGTTGCCCCCCCTGAGCCCCCACAGCGACGCCTGCAGAGGGAATCCCGAGGCTCCCCCTGACCGCGACTGCCTGACTCTCAGATCCCGATGCCTGGAAAAGACCCTGCACCCGCAGCCCCCAGGACCTGAAGGATCGGAACTCCAGTGCAGGAGTGACCCCCAGGAAGCCCTCTCCCTTGCCCAGGTGGTGGCTACCCCGAGGAGCCCCCCCCTTGCCTGCCTGCATCGCTGAAGAGACCCCTTGGTCTCCCATTGAAACCTATTACAAACCTGACGCGTGTTTGCACACTGCACCCGGCCGCCCCCGTGCTGCTGAGGGTGTACTTTCTGTGCTAACTTGTGTCCCTCCCGGTGCCCTACAAAACCCCCCTGGTCTGCCCTCCGAAGACGCGGGTACTTACCTGCTGGCAGACTGGAACCAGGGCACCCCCTTCTCCATTGAAGCCTATGTGTTTTGGGCACCACTTTGAGCTCTGCACCTGACCGGCCCTGAGCTGCTGGTGTGGTAACTTTGGGGTTGCTCTGAACCCCCAACGGTAGGCTACCTTGGACCCAAACTTGAACCCCGTAGGTGGTTTACTTACCTGCAAGAACTAAAAATTACTTACCTCCCCTAGGAACTGTGAAAATTGCACTGTGTCTAGTTTTAAAATAGCTATATGTGTTTTATTTGAAAAGTATATATGCTATTGTGATTATTCAAAGTTCCTAAAGTACTTACCTGCCATACCTTTCATGCAAAGTATTACATGTAGAATTTGAACCTGTGGTTCTTAAAATAAACTAAGAAAATATATTTTTCTATACAAAAACCTATTGGCCTGGAATTGTCTCTGAGTGTGTGTTCCTCATTTATTGCCTGTGTGTATGTACAACAAATGCTTAACACTACTCCTTTGATAAGCCTACTGCTCGACCACACTACCACAAAATAGAGCATTAGTATTATCTCTTTTTGCCACTATTTTACCTCTAAGGGGAACCCTTGGACTCTGCGCATACTATTCCTTACTTTGAAATAGTGCATACAGAGCCAACTTTCTACAAACTGTATGAAGTAAAAGGAGTGACATGACTGCTAAGGCAAGGAGGCTCTATCTCTCACACTCCAAACACAATCACAGAGTTCTCATGCCAAAATACTCCAGTATCTTAACTTTCTAATGAAGTTTACTGATCTGGGAGCATAACATATGTATGATGGAGGGAAGTAGAGGGAGTGACTGGAATGCACAACCAATAAGCCCTGGGTCCCTAACTCCAAACACAAAAACAATGCTCACTTGCCCAATTCAATCAATTTATGAAATCTCAATTGAAGTTCACACACGAGTGGATACCATCTGTCAAGTGAGTGTAGTGTGGAGAGTGGCATGACTACAACTCCCAGGAGGCACTGTTTTAGTAACACCAGAACAGTGGTCACTTGCCTAAATACCATTTCCTGCTAACTCTCAATTTAAGTTTACTCACCTGGGAGGGACCAAGATACAGATCATGCTCAACTCAGAGATGTGTTTGGCTACCTAGCTCCATCTTGACCTGCTAACCTCAGATGAAACTATTGAGGACAGGAAGGACATCTTAGCCAGTGTGGAAAACAATGACCCCAAAGGCATCAAGATGCATAACAAGAATGGTATTGGCAGCAGTCACATTCACAATGCACTGACCACATGATGACTCAAATCATATAGACAACAAAGTCCTGGGTCTGCTTGCATTGCAAGCAACTAGGCCTCAAAATGGCCAGAGACATATCTTGCCAAGACACTGATTTGCCTGCACTTGTGGCAAGATGCCATTTGCAGGCCATCATCCCAAGGGTCAATGATCTGCACATTTCAGCAGCTGCTTGACTTAAATTGAATTGGCATGCTTCACAGACGTCAGGTCAGTACAACCAATACCATGGGTACCTGTCACAATAGGATAACCTGCAAATCAACTATGTTCTTTGTGAAATGTAATTGTAAACTCTTGGAGGTAGATGTCACAATGCAACCAGTAACATTGTATGTTTCAGATCAACAGGTCCAGCTGTCACTGGCCACACAGAGCCCACAGAAGAGACTGCCACTACCCCCATGGATGAAGCCCTCTGTGATTATGATACTCCTGGATGTCTCTACATGGATGACGGTTCAGGCCTATCTGGACATCCTGGTCAGACCCCAACAGTGAGTCTCACTGTAGCCACTACATCACCTCCCAGCCCAGTTGCCTTCACATCACAGGTAGCCCTTAGCCCCTCAACCTGTGTCCCTAGGACAGTGTCAACCATCATGTGCCTCCCAGTCCAGGATCCCTGGGTCGCAGCATAACACCTCTGATAATGATGGTGCTGGAATCAGTAGGAGGAGGCACCCTGTGGCAAGGGGACAGGAGTGCATGGGAGGGAAGTTGTGGGCCAATAGGTTGGGGCCGCTGGGGATGTTCCTGACCAGGACACCATCAGCTATGTCTTGGGGGTCTATCAGAAGCTCTAAGGCATGATGGGCCAGGTACTTCCAGAACTCCAGGAAATTAAGCAGCTGCAGAGGGACTTCCATTAGGAAATGGATGAACAGTGGGAGGCTCACAATACCAACATGGCCTCCCTAACAGGGGTGCTGAGGGACATTAACATCACCCTGAGCAGGAATCAACAACAACACACTACCCCTTCCTTTGGCACATCTATATCAGGCCCTTCATCGATGCCAGCCATTGGAAGGGAGGCCCTGTCAGGGGGAGAAGCCACCCCAGACATCCCTGCCTCTGTAGCAGCAGACCCCCCCCCCCCCCCATGCAAGCCGGGACATCCAGCAAAGACTTCACAAGGTTTGGATGGCAAGACACCCACCACTGCCAGAAAGTGTCCTCTTCCAAAAATACCCCCTTTGTGTGCCACATATTCACTCTGTTGACAGATCTTCAACCACCTTCCATTTCCAATGGGATGAGAACACTGAACTTTGGCCTTCCAGTGGTGTGGCATCTACTCCAATGATTTCATCCACCATGATTGAACCCTTCACTTTTTTTTTTCCATCATACCCCACCTTTGTTGTATGCACACATTTTCAAAAAATCCTCCTGTCACAAAGCCATTGTCTGCTTTGGCCTGTTCCACAATTTTCCATGTAGAGAAGTAAGACCATGTGAAACAAATGAGGAAGACACAGGATACTAATGCAAGGAGGGATATGTTACAGGTACGCTAAGGATTAGTATCAACACACTCAAACACATTGCTATAAGTGTCTGGTCACACCAATCATTTTATTCCACTATATAGTACATCGGCTGTTGAAATGTCTGGACTGTCATCGCCAAGAATGGCTGACTCTTATTGTGTCAAGGTACACATACCATGGTGCAGTCCCCCAGATCATGGAAGGGAGGGCCTTGCCAGACATTGTCCTGTAGAATAGGCAAACAAAATAGTGAATGGTGTCACCAGCTTGAGCCTTATCACATACCATACCAAAGAAATTGAACATAACTTAAACCAAAGTATAGACAGAAGCAAGTACACCAGTCCCTTATCACAGGCCCATCATAATCCAATGACCATGCATCTGGTGGTTTGGCACAAACATATGTCAGTGTTGTGGCACAGGCACTGTGACCTGCAATGATGAAACAAATCTACAGCTATATACAGGTCAGACACAAATAATGATTAGCCTATGTGAAGGGTAAGTTCCTTGCTTGCAATTGATGACAACATATTTCATGCTCACATGATGACACAAATGATGCAATCGGCCTAACACAGCACAATAAACAAGTACAATATGCACTTCAGACCTTTCTTCCAAACACTGTTCAAGCTGCCTTGGCACGGGTCTCATACACCCCCAAATTCCTGACCTACATTACCTGGAACAATCCATGTCCACTTTGTATGTCAGAACTGCATCAGATACCTGCCAATGTCACAGCTCTGAAATGCCCACATGAGAATGTAATAGTGAAGGTACCTGTACAAAGACAAAACAAGGAGTCTAGGCTTGAAAACCTACCTATTACACAAACCACATAGCAAGCATCTGGATGAAAATTACATAGCAACAAAAGTGACTCAAAGTAGCTACATCAAGACGGGGAGATGTCAAAGGCTAACTCTTCAAGCACACTTTGGCTGAATACTGCAGAGTATTTGAACACTAGTTGTTTCCAAAACACTCAACTCTGCACATTCTGACAACTGCAGTTCTTCATACAGTCACAGTCATCATGTCACATAACATACTTACATGCATGAAAAGTAGCTGGTGATGAGAAATTCCCGCCAGTCAGCTCCTTCCTCTTCACTACTGTAATCCTCACTTGGCATTTCATGAGTCTCAACCGGTATCACTGCAGGCTTCCCCTCCTCTGGGATGTATGGGATATTCCTCCACTGGGCGATGTTGTGTAACATGCAGCATGCCACAGTGATGTGACACACTTTCCCTGGTGATTAGAGGAGGATTCCACCTGTCTGGTCCAGACACCTAAATCTGGCCTTCAGGAGCCCAAACACCTGCTCCACTATCAACTTTGCTCTTCCATGGGCCTCATTGAAGCAGACTTCCCCTGGTGTATTTGGATTCCTTGTGGCGACAACAACCAAGGACAGTTTAGATATGTGGAGTTTCCTGTAAAGGAATGGGACATATGTACAACAATAAGTCACTCATCTTCATGATTGTAGCACCTGACATTGCACATACACAAAAAGGACAGATGTGACTTACCAACCAGCCAGGCCCTCTCTGGGTATAGTTATGACATCAGCTGGGGTTTGGTGCAGTTCTGCAATATGAAGGAATCATGGACTGAACCTGGGCAAGGGGCACAGACCTGTAAAATGTATAGATAGATGTATAGATCCGCCAAACAGACAACTTGCACATTGATGGAATGGAAGTTCTTTCTGTTTCTCTATACTTGCTCATTAGCATGTGATGGGACCAAGCAAACATGGGTGCCATCAATGGCCCACACCATATGTGGGAGGCATGCAAAACCATAAAGTCAGCCTTCATACCTGATGTCAGGGAAACTGGATGTAGCTGTCTAGATGTTTCAACATTGCTGAGAGGATATGCTTCAGCACCAGACTGAAGATAGGTTGGGACATGCCAGCTGACAAGGCCACTGTATGTTGGAAGGACCCTGTGGCTAGGAAATGCAATACTGACATGACTTATACAATGGGCGGTATGTTGGGTGGATAACTAATAGCTGGCATCAGGTCTGTCTCTAACTGATGACGTATGTCCACTGTTGTTTGCCAATTCAGACGGTAGAGCTGTATGACATGGCATTCTTCTGTGGTCTGAAGGTTTGGCAGTGGACGGTATTCAGGAGGCTGTTGCATCCTCCCTCTCCCTGGATACCTATGTATGACAAGACATGATTTCTAACATTAGTCATTGTGTACACAGCAACATATATGATGCATGTCATCATGTGACAAGGTGTTTCAGAAGAGATAGACATGGCAACCAGTAGACATAAAGCTGCAAATAACACAAGGGTCATATGTGATACCCATGCTTTTTCACACATGTGTACACAACTTGTACCTGGACCAAACGTAAAGATGTGCAACGCTGTTGCCCCTCGAAATGTGACTGGCTATCCCAACCACCAAAATGACCGTCGGCAGCAGAGGACTGTGGCCCACTGCCAAGGCTGGCCTTAGCGCTGGTGGCATTGTGTGGAACAATGTTTACTTGGTGCCCCCCAAGGACCACCTATGCCTTTTATTCCCTCACTACCACCCTGTAAAAGTGCCCCTCAAGTCTCCATAACTACTCTTTCTCAGATTCATTTAATTAGTTTTGTAGCGTCACTCATTTCAGTGTAGGGTGTCAGAGCACTTTACATCGCACACGCATTAAACAGAGACAATCAGTCATACGTTTGCAAATCAGTGTATAAGAAATGTTACTTGAGACAGAGCACTAAAAGATGTAGGAATCACATGTCATCCATACTGGTAGGCTGTACAGTTTAGGAGTGCTTAGTCTGGAGAATCATAAACTCAGATTTTTAATTGTAACACCATGGTTGGGGGCTCTCTTTAGTAATAAGAATTAGAATTGAGTTATACCCAAATGAACTCTTTTTGCAACATTAGGATGATGAAAGACTGCGGGGAACATGATAATGCTCAAATCTATACCTTGAGGAATGCATACAGTTCTTGATGACTGTTAATAGTTTACTGTTCTATATTAGGACTTTAACTTATAAACTATTAGTGATAAAAGGACCTTTCTGACAAAAGCAGTAACCCACTGAACCATTTGCATCATATGGACTTTGTAATCTATATGGTACATGTACTTTGCAGGAGGCATATTAACCCACTTATGCTACCCTAAAACTTCCACTAGAGAAAACTCAGAACTCTCTCCAGGAAAAACATTAACCTCCAGAGTTATCTTGACATTTGTATTGTTGCCTGAAAATTTCTGGAGGCAAGGAATGCTGCAGCAGGGGCTTAAAAAAAATTAGAATATAGTTGCAAACATGACACCCCCTCCCAAAGTCAGCACCTGGTGCGGTGGCACCCATTGCACCACCCTAGAGCCGGCAAGCCCACTGTTAAACGCCATCTCTGCCCTGAAACATACTACAATGGTATTTGTGTAGTAGGACCTACATGACAAGACAGGATAAGCAGGTTGGTGAGCCCAAAACCACATTTTTGGAGGTGTGACACAGTTTGTGAAGCCCATTACCACATTTCAGGCCCCTAAAATGGCGGCTGCCTGACCTAATCCACTGGGCATTAGGACCGCCGGCAGAAGTCGTCATATCTGTAGACAGTTGCAACCACTGCGGACACAGCCATAGGCTCACATTGTTAACAGTATCCGTCACAGGCCAATGGCTTTGTCCACCGGCAGTGATGACTGCGTACATGGTGGACGTGACTGCCATGTTCTGCAGATTCACTCACTTGACTCCTGACACTGCTGCCAGCAAGACCTTGACTACTTGACCTGCTGTGTACCACCTCTGGGAGCAATCCTGCCATTACCAGCAGGTGATAGGGCCACTGCCTTCTCTCCAGAGGTGCTAGGGAGGATAATGGGTGAGGTCCTATCCCTGTATGGACAGGACTATGAGGCACCAAAGGGGCAGGTACGCACTGCATGTGAACCGTTTTCTCTGTACTTCACTGTCCTTCCCTCTTCACAAGCTAGAATGTGCCCATGTGTTCCAGTTTGACTACTGCTGTGCCTGTTGTTGCAGTCTGTGTTGCATCAATGGGATGTACGATGTGCAGGTATTGGTGGTCAGTGCCATATGTAAATGTCAGTCATATCGTGTTGTGTGAGGTTTTTGGGTTCCTAGATCCTCCTTGTGAGAGACATAAACAAACTAGGAAGAATCACATAGGAAATAAGCGCTCACAGGAAATCTCCACAGTATTAAATAACAAACATTGCAGGCACGGTGCTCATGGCAAGAGGATCTTCCTATCTCCTCTGGTGTTTCCTGGGAAACTAATAACAATAAAAACAAAATGTCACGGCACTCGTGTATCAATACTCAGTATTTAAGTAAATATTTCATGGTCCATATTAAATATTTGGTGCCAAAATAATATGATGAATTTCGCTGACGCACAGGAATTCATGAGTGAGTAGAACTCAATTTATTCTTTCAGAAGAGCAGATCATTTCGGAGAATAAAAACGTTCATCGATTCAATATTCATGAATCAACAACAGCCAAACGCCAACACGTGTTTCGTCCAATAAGATAATAATCTTAAAGACTTCATCAGGGCTGAAATAAATGAAACAATAACTACAGCTGTAGTACACACAATCCAATTTCGTTTGATTAACAGACAAAAGAATATACATTAACAAAAACGATCTAAGCCCTTCAGCCCGTGGAAATTGTGTAAACAAACTAATACAAGGTTAATAATTCGAAAGTTGGAAAAATAAAACGGTTACAAGTAAAACAGGATAGGAGGTCTCCATAATAAAAATTTTTAAATTTTAATTAATCATGCAAGAAACATCCACATAAAAGATTCGATATTAGTTGGTCTCCTAATCAGAGTGTTGTGAAGACACAAGTGCGCAAGTCCAAAAAAGCCATTCGGCCCAAAAAACCTATCACGTGAAAACAACACTATAAATCAGAAAAGGAAGTGCAAAACACCAAATAGTGTCAATCAAAATCCCACTAGTGAGGTGAAAAAATCAAAGAATTTATAACCCTAAACCTATATAAAGTTCAACAAATCAACACGCCTACCTTATTCAGAGTATTTATATAGCCGGAAAGTCCAATCCTTGTATTATAATAAATATCTATAAATAATAACAAATACCAATAAAATTCCAGCTACCCTTACATATAATCAGATAAACATAACCTAATTAAGTGATCCAATTATAATAGAATCTCAAACTAACCTCGTTGTATCCAGAGTATCATATCATAACGTATAATGAAGTACTGTACAAGTAACCTGAATGGAAAACAAACAGAATGTGCTGCCAAAGATAAGGAAAAAACAACACCATGTATCATAAAAGAAATAAAGCCCCCAGAGTGGTAATCCCTATCTGAATAATTATGAATATGCCCATGCAGTAATCCCAGCAACTCACTTATCAGATAGAATATTCGTAAGCCGTAACCCGCGTTCAGATCCTTGCGCGGAGTTACGTAGTATCAGCAGGTAAGAATAAACGCCGAATAGCTCGCGGCCGCCATATTTAAAGCGTCACCCCGACGCACTGATAAAGAAAATAGAAAACGGAATAAGCTCGCTTTCGCGGGCGCCATCTTTAAATGGTAGAAAGGAAATAATACCGAAGATAGGGCAAAAAGGGAGATTAGTAGATATCGGCAGCACATAATGGAGGTAACTCTAACCAATTCAGGTCACAGGCTAAACTAGGACATGGCATATCTTTGCCCAGCACAAACAATCCACTAGTGCAGAGAAAATTAAGATAGCAAAAGGAGAGATGAATATATTAAACAGTAAAAAGGTAATCATACCGAAGAAAGGGCAAACCAGTTATTTGTAAAAATCGGCAGCATATAATGGGAAGTAACTGTAACCAATTAAGACCAATAGCTAAATTAGAACATGGCACATTTATGCCCAGCACAACAATCCGACTAGTACAGAGACGACATAAGATAACACAAGGAGAAAGAAATTTCTTAACAATGTTCTCAACTGTTAAATGACATATGAGAATTAAAATAAGATCAGACATAAACAATGTAACAAAAACAGGGTATCTTGTAAAAAAAATTTAGAATACCTGTTCATTGCATATATTAGAATTCACACTAATAACGCAGCATAGAAATGTATAAGAACTATAAACATGACGTGAACACCAAAGATTTCTTTCGATCAACATAGACATATACATCCATAAGTTAACAGTCTCGTAAGGTTGGCAATATACATAAATCCAGCATCTATATAGATCTTCTATTTGTCACCCAAAAAATATTCCATCTCAAAATTAGTATTAAGGCACTCCTCCACCGCTCTAAGTTTCAGAATCCAGTAGCATTCCTTTTTTCTAAGGGCCAACTCTCTGTTACCCCCTCTGGGGTCCCTACCTACATGGTCAAATCCAAAAAATTTGAAACCACAGATGCAATCTTGTTTCGGACATTGCCTCATGTGACTCACTATAGGGTATCTAATATCCTCCTGTCTTAATGCTCTAAAGTGTTTACTTGCCCTCACCTTCAATGGCCTAATAGTACTGCCTACATAGTATAGGCCGCATTTGCAAGTGATCATATAGATAACAAAATTGCTGTCACATGTAATGTTATGGTTGATGTTAAAGTGTGCTCCGGTAGAACTCTTAAAAGTGGAGATTCCTGATTTGGCCCATCTACACATACCACAGTGTCCACATTTAAAGAAACCCTTGTTACGGCTGGTAAGCCAGTTTTCTTGGGTCAATTTAGTGTGATAGCTGGGGCATAGCATATTCTTGAGGGTTTTGCCCCTTCTAAAGGATCAATTTGAGGAAATTACGCACTAGGACGGACATTGTTGTCAGGGAGGCGGATAAGGGTGGTAACATCGTAATTATGAATGCGGCAGACTATGATCGTGAATTTTTGGGATTTGACCATGTAGGTAGGGACCCCAGAGGGGGTAACAGAGAGTTGGCCCTTAGAAAAAAGGAATGCTACTGGATTCTGAAACTTAGAGCGGTGGAGGAGGGCCTTAATACTAATTTTGAGATGGAATATTTTTTGGGTGACAAATAGAAGATCTGTATAGATGCTGGATTTATGTATATTGCCAACCTTACGAGACTGTTAACTTATGGATGTATATGTCTATGTTGATCGAAATAAATCTTTGGTGTTCACGTCATGTTTATAGTTCTTATACATTTCTATGCTGCGTTATTAGTGTGAATTCTAATATATGCAACGAACAGGTATTCTAAATTCTGTTTACAAGATACCCTGTTTTTGTTATATTGTTTATGTCTGATCTTATTTTAATTCTCATATGTCATTTAACAGTTGAGAACATTGTTAAGAAATTTATTTCTCCTTGTGTTATATTATGTCGTCTCTATACTAGTCGGATTGTTGTGCTGGGCATAAATGTGCCATGTTCTAATTTAGCTATTGGCCTTAATTGGTTACAGTTACTTCCCATTATATGCTGCCGATTTTTACAAATAACTGGTTTGCCCTTTCTTCGGTATGATTACCTTTTTACTGTTTAATATATTCATCTCTCCTTTTGCTATCTTAATTTTCTCTGCACTAGTGGATTGTTTGTGCTGGGCAAAGAAATGCCATGTCCTAGTTTAGCCTGTGACCTGAATTAGTTAGAGTTACCTCCATTATGTGCTGCCGATATCTACTAATCACCCTTTTTGCCCTATCTTCGGTATTATTTCCTTTCTACCATTTAAAGATGGCGCCCGCGAAAGCGAGCTTATTCCGTTTTCTATTTTCTTTATCAGTGCGTCGGGGTGACGCTTTAAATATGGCAGCCGCGAGCTATTCGGCGTTTATTCTTACCTGCTGATACTACGTAACTCTGCGCAAGGATCTGAACGCGGGTTACGGCTTCCGAATATTCTATCTGATAGGTGAGTTGCTGGGATTACTGCATGGGCATATTCATAATTATTCAGATAGGGATTACCACTCTGGGGGCTTTATTTATTTTATAATACATGGTGTTGATTTTTCCTTATCTTTGACAGCACATTCTGTTTATTTTCCATTCAGGTTACTTGTACAGTACTTCATTATACGTTATGATATGATACTCTGGATACAACGAGGTTAGTTTGAGATTCTATTATAATTGGATCACTTAATTAGGTTATGTTTATCTGATTATATGTAAGGGTAGCTGGAATTTTATTGGTATTTGTTATTATTTATAGATATTTATTATAATACAAGGATTGGACTTTCCGGTTATATAAATACTCTGAATAAGGTAGGCGTGTTGATTTGTTGAACTTTATATAGGTTTAGGGTTATAAATTCTTTGATTTTTTCACCTCACTAGTGGGATTTTGATTGACACTATTTGGTGTTTTGCACTTCCTTTTCTGATTTATAGTGGTGTTTTCACATGATAGGTTTTTTATGCCGAATGGCTTTTTTGGACTTGCGCACTTGTGTCTTCACAACACTCTGATTAGGAGACCAACTAATATCGAATCTTTTATGTGGATGTTTCTTGCATGATTAATTAAAATTTAATTTTTTTTATTATGGAGACCTCCTATCCTGTTTTACTTGTAACCGTTTTATTTTTCCAACTTTCGAATTATTAACCTTGTATTAGTTTGTTTACACAATTTCCACGGGCTGAAGGGCTTAGATCGTTTTTGTTAATGTATATTCTTTTGTCTGTTAATCAAACGAAATTGGATTGTGTGTACTACAGCTGTAGTTATTGTTTCATTTATTTCAGCCCTGATGAAGTCTTTAAGATTATTATCTTATTGGACGAAACACGTGTTGGCGTTTGGCTGTTGTTGATTCATGAATATTGAATCGATGAACGTTTTCATTCTCCGAAATGATCTGCTCTTCTGAAAGAATAAATTGAGTTCTACTCACTCATGAATTCCTGTGCATCAGCGAAATTCATCATATTATTTTGGCACCAAATATTTAATATGGACCATGAAATATTTATTTAAATACTGAGTATTGATACACGAGTGCCGTGACATTTTGTTTTTATAGATCCTCCTTGTGTTGGATGCACATAAGTAGGTGAGGAGACATTACTGCCATCCACTTACATCTCCTTCATGATTGTTGTAAATGTTAGACAACATGTATGTGCATGACAGCATGAGCTAAGTATGCATGTTGTATGAGTCCGTTGTGAGTGATGTGAGCAATGTGCATGGTGCCACAGAGATTTCTAAACACATCTGCCATGCTAAATGGTGTGTGAGAGGCATATCATGACTCACTCTTCCCTTCAGTTTGCCACACACATCACATGCCAGATTTCTGTTGGCTACATGATGTACTGTCATGAATGGAAGTGATGGGAATGGAGTGTCATGTAGGTTCTGTATGTTCAGCCTGCAGAGACCAGGACTTGTTTATGTATCTCCCAGTATGGTCCGAGTTTAGGCTGGGGGTGGAGTCACTGTGGCTATGCAAATGTGGCACTGTGCCCACTCCCTGTACTTCAGCAGATCCTATCATGTGGGCAATATGAGACTCTGGCGTAAAATCCTGCCCAGAATGCCTCATTCCTTTGATTAGAT
Source organism: Pleurodeles waltl (assembly GCF_031143425.1). Classification (NCBI taxonomy): domain Eukaryota; kingdom Metazoa; phylum Chordata; class Amphibia; order Caudata; family Salamandridae; genus Pleurodeles; species Pleurodeles waltl. Next base: position 785,341,920 of record NC_090444.1, on the reverse strand, counting down.
TAGGAATGGTTACAGAGGTAAGTTATTAATCTAGTTCATATGTGCACTTAGGACTTGTCTGTCTTTGACTTGTGGAAGGTCCCTTACTCCCACAACCCTGTTGTCCCCTTCCCACAAGCCATATTTGTCCTGTGCAGGCTTATTGCATAAATGACAGTCCCACAGTGTCTGCATTTCTGCAGTGTGTGAATTCCTGGGAGGCCATGATATGTGAGTCAGCAGCTTGGTCAGAAAGTATAAACTGTACAATGCATGACTTTGTTTGCTGGATGCCATCTCTGTAGGATAGACAAATATGTCCAAAAGAGTGCTCTGCACCCACCATGCCAGCCCCTTCATTGTCACCCATGTGCAATGTTTGTGTTTGTACTCTTGCAGTTGCCTGTAGGGACTGTATGCAGAGAGTCATTCTCACAGAGTGTGAATGTGCTGGTCTATTAATTCCTAAGGAGTTTACCCTCAGAAGCCACAGAGGTGTGATGTGTCTCATAGTGGCTTACATCTCAGCCATGGCCTACATGATGTCAGTAAGCCTGCTTAGTCGTTGTAGTGCCTGAGCAGGGTAGTGGGTTAGTCTGCGGATGGAGTAATTTATGTTTGTAGTCATATCCCTGTACTTATTGGCTTGTATGTTTCATACTTGGGGAGTATTGACAATTAGGAAAGTTATAGCTTGATGTTATTGACTTGTTTGTGACTCAACCATTTGTGATGAGGCTTGTGAGCATGCTCTCTTGATTTATCTTTTGCATCCATGCAGGTCAACGCCGATCCAAAGAAGGGATTATGGAGAGCCATCACCAAGAAGGTGCAGGCCTTTTGAAAAACATTTGTAAGCTGCAGTTTTATGCAGTTTTATGCATGGTCTACCTATGTTGATGGGATGATGTCTGTATTCCCTCACATATATATGCATAGCAAATCGTTTGTGGAACAGTACATTTACAATGGGGATACATTTCATGTTGTGCCAGGAGTGTGTCACCATTGATTATTGGTAGACACATAACCTCATCCATCATAGCATGTCATTTGGCATGTACATATGTAGTAGCAATGTGGGACATTTCAGGTAGGCCTAGAGTTTAGAGCTACAGTGTGAACATCTATGCCCTTGATGTGGCATCTTGTGGAAAAGTACACTGCACATGTGTAATGGGTAAAGTTTGTGCCCTGACTGTTGACCAGCATAATAGAGTGACTTGCAGTTATGTTGAAATTACATGTGTAGGTACAATCATTAATCAACAGACAGACATATGGGTTTACATGTTCAAAATGGGGACATTGATATATCTTCCCATTGGCAACATGTTGAGGGCCTTTGACAAGTACTTGAAAATTTCTGTTTCTCTCCAACATAAAAAGGACTAATGACTTCTACTAATGCACTCAGAGAATGTCATTGTAAGAGGTGCCAGACATTAGTGGTGTTTACCCTGGGGCTTGCTGATTCATTGTGTTGTGTCATTATAATTAATAAGCTTTATTCGAATTGAGTATAAAAATCATGTAAGCATACAATACATAGTAAAATCATGCATATAAAGGATTATAAAAAAAACAATATATAAAAAGTAAAAAAAAATCAACAATACACAAACTAAAGGAGCTCATGCTGGGGTCACACATAAAAATCCATTGTATAGTCCTAAAAGGTCAAAAACAGATTCTGAGGTATTACAGAATTTTAAAACCACCCTATTACAATACATAGTAAAATCATGCGCAAAATGGATAAAAATCAATCCATATACAAAAATTTAAAAATATCAACAATACACACACTAAAGGAGCTCATGCTGGGGTAACATATAAAAATCCACTGTATAGTTCCAAAAAAACAAAACCAGATTTGGAGGCATGACCAAACCAAAACCACCCTATTGCCCGAACAATTCTCCTAAGACGAACCACAGCCTTTTGAAAAATATTTGTAAGCTGCAGTTTTATGCATGGTCTACCTATGTTGATGGGATGATGTCTGTATTCCCTCACATATATGTGCATAGCAAATCGTTTGTGAAACAGTACGTTTACAATGGGGATACATTTCATGTTGTGCCACATACAGGAGTGTGTCACCATTGATTATTGGCAGACACATAACCTCATCCATCATAGCGTGTCATTTGGCATGTACATATGTAGTAGCAATGTGGGACATTTCAGGTAGGCCTAGAGTTTAGAGCCACAGTGTGAACATCTATGCCCTTGATGTGGCATCTTGTGGAAAAGTACACTGCACATGTGTAATGGGTAATGTTTGTGCCCTGATTGTTGACCAGCATAATAGAGTGACTTGCAGTTACGTTGAAATTATGTGTGTAGGTACAATCATTAATCCACAGACAGACATCTGGGTTTACATGTTCAAAATGGGGACAATGATATAGCTTCCCATTGGCAAAATGTTGAGGGCCTTTGACAAGTACTTGCAAATGTCTGTTTCTCTCCAACATAAAAAGGACTAATGACTTCTACTGATGCACTTAGAGAATGTCATTGTAAGGGGTGCCAGACATTAGTGGTGTTTACCCTGGGGCTTGCTGATTCATTGTGTTGTGTCATTATAATTAATAAGCTTTATTTGATTTGAGTATAAAAATCATTAAAGCATGCAATACATAGTAAAATCATGCATATAAAGGATTATAAAAAAAAATATATAAAAAGTAAAAAAAGAATCAACAATACACAAACTAAAGGAGCTCATGCTGGGGCTACACATAAAAATCCATTGTATAGTCCTAAAAGGTCAAAAACAGATTCTGAGGTATTACGGAATTTTAAAACCACCCTATTTTAATACATAGTAAAATCATGCGTAAAATGGATAAAAATCAATCCATATACAAAAAGTAAAAAATATCAACAATACACAAACTAAAGGAGCTCATGCTGGGGTAACATATAGAAATCCACTGTATAGTTCCAAAAAACCAAATACAGATTTGGAGGCATGACCAAACCAAAACCACCCTATTGCCCAACTATTCTCCTAAGACAAACCACAGCCATTGTGTTGTGTATTCTGGAAAAATCTCTCCCTGATATAGTGCACATAATGTCTACAGTGTGCATTTCCATGCCACATTTGTGGCCTATCTGAGCAACATTACTACTATCTCCATGACTCTGTGGGGACAAATAACACTTGGTGAAGTATGCAGTGTAGATATGTTTCCAGTGTGACATGGGTATTTCCATGTTACCTCCTGAAGGATATTGTACTTTTGTCATCAACATGGCATGATTTTGTAGATTCATTTCTAGTTGTTGGGTCATCATGTATGTGACAAATAGATGTGTGCATGACCTTGTGTGGGATCTCTGGAAATACATTTGACATTGGCCTACTATTGTATGCCTACAGGTGACTGAGGTCTTCCCCATGGGGCAAAGCTTTAAGGGTGATGGTGTCTCCTAATGGTTGAATGGGTATTGTTATTGAAGTTCAGTCATGCAATTGTAGTTGTCTGAGATCCTGATTTTGCTTTAGGCAACTGTTGACAGTTCTGATGGCATGCATGAATATGGTTTGGCACATGTATGGGCCACTTAGGTGGAGTTTGTTGCTGGGGACTACTTGATATCATTGTAATTATGCTAATAAGAGCTGTTGTTCAAGTGTGATCATGGACATGTGATGACCCTATTCCTCTTGGCATTTGCAGCATCTGCACCAGCAAGTGAAGGAGATGGTGCACAGCCAAGTGACGAAGCATCTGGCCACAGGTCCTCGGGCCAAGACACCACCGACACTGAAGGACCCAGTGGCCTGGAGGGCGAGGGGAGTGTCACAGGAGAGACCGGGACATCCTCATCATCATCAGATTCTTCCTCTAATGGACACTCCCTAGAGGTGGCGGACCGATCAGGGCATCCCCCTGTATCATCCTTGATTGCCACCCCTGTTCGATCCCCGCCCTCCCTGTTGCTCCCCACCCAGTTGGCCGTGCCTGCTCACCCAAGAGGGTGGGCATCTCCTTTGCCATAGACACCTTCGCCCCAGCCCCTGTTAACCATGCTTCCCTCAGTGAGGAGGCTATTGACCTCCTAAAAGGTATCTCTGTGGGTCAGTCAGCCATTGTGAATGCCATCCAGGGAGTGGCAACTCAACTCCAACAGACAAATGCATTCTTGGAAGGCATTCATGGTGCAATGGCTAGCCTACAGAGATCTTTTCATGCTGTGGCCTCCTCACGGACGGCAGCCAGTCCCCCACCTTCCGTCAGCCCTCCACCTCCCTCTTTCTAATCCAAAACCCCCTCCCCCCACCTGGCCAAAGCGTGCCGACAGATTTGCATGAATCAACACACGGGCAGCGCACACAAACACAAGTACCGCAAAACACACTGGCATGCAAGCAAACAACAGCCACCCGCAGCCACAACAACAGTCACCACTTCCCCTGACCCCTCAGCCCCCGGCATTACACATACCCATATCCAGCATACCTGCAGTCACCACCCCAACAGACACACACACATCCACCACTGCGTACCTCAGCACCTCCACCTCCAGACCACCAAGACACAGAAAAACACTCACTCACCCACCCAACAGACACCCACCAAACTCAAGCCTACCTCCCAGAAGCATGCACCCACAACATCCACACCAACACAGTAGACAACCACTCCCTTGACCTCCAAATCCCAACCCTCTTCTGAAGACCGTCCAGTGTCCCTAAGGAAGTTTGTTTTTTACCTTAACCTTTCCTCTGTTCCCTTCACCTTGTCCCAAACCCAAGAGGTCTCAACTCACCTCCCAGTCCCTTCCTTACACCTCCATGTCCTCCCCTGTCCCCCGAAAGCACCCATACCTCTCCCCCCAAGAAGAAGCCCACCCCTCCCAAAAAGCAGACCACCCCCAAACCCAAGAACAAATATCCATCTCAAATCTGACCCCCTCCCCCTCAAAGGATGACCCTTGAGGTGCCTGCCTGCCCAATTGATGCCCCTTCCTGTGGAGGTTCCATGGCAGTTAGGAGTCAAGTGAGGGACCCATGAGGTGCCTGTGCATCACACTATGGACTGGCCAATGGCCTTGGACTTTTTTTGTTTTTCTGGGTGTACATTTGTCCTGCAATTTCTTTTCTACCATACTGTTGTTCCTGATTAACTTGTGTTGTGTGCCTACAGTTGTGTGTGTTTCAGCCTGCTTGCTGATCCATTTGCTGTTGTTTGTAGTATTTGACTTTGTGGGCAGTGCTGGTGTCCCACAAGACAAGGGTATATGTTGAGTGTATGGATATGTGGGTGTAAATGCATTGGTGGTGTCATGGCATTGTGTACTGTTTGTTATGGTAAGTATTTCATCTTGTGTTGTCAAATGTGAGCATGTATGGTGTTAGACTTGTCCCCCTGCTATGGATTATGTATTCATCTGATGTGTGTCAGCTTGAGTGTTGTTTGTGCAGACATGGAGTGTGTTGAATTGTGCTACCTTTGTTGTATCTGACTGTGCATGTGTCCATTTAGCTGTGTGTACTTTGCAGCTAGTTCCTGTAGAAGTATGCCCCATGCAGTTGGAGTTGTATGTGCTTAGTTGCCTTCCACATTGTGCAGATTGCATGTCATTTGGGTCTAGTATTGTTTGTCCAAGAGATACCTGAAAGGCAGGTTCCTGCACATTAGTTGCTTTATGGGCAGTTGCAAGGTGATATGTGTCCAGTGCAGCCTCCTTCCCTAGGTGCTCATGCTGGCGCCATCCCTTTAGTGCAAGTACTGTTTGCATAGTGACCTTTGTATATATTTGTCTCTCTGACTATTATGCATGCCATTTTCCTTCCAAGGCATTGCAATGTGTGTGATTTGTGTGTCCATTGCAGAGCTGTTTACTGGGAGTATTGTTTGTGTTCCATGCCTCATCCATACATATGTGTGTTGAATGTGACGAAAGTCCATGGCATAGGAGGAATGTGAGTGTGTGAGTCGTATTTGTAGATGTGATGTTTCTGTGTTGTTGGTGTGGTGTAAGAGAATGTTGTGTACCATTCACTGTCCCTGTGCCTGAGATGGTCAGACGTGTGTTTTTGTATAGTGTTGTGGTGCAGTGTGAGTCACCTGCCAAAAGGTGGTGTATTGTGACTGTGAATGTATCCATTTCTAGGTATGATTCCGACTGTGTGCACACTGAGATGTGTGCTTGGTGCCTGTAGCGTGATACTCATATGATGTGGACGACGACGCATCGATCTGTTGTAACAGTTGATGAAACAGGTAAGTGTGTGTACTTACAATCGGTTGCACCAATGGCAGTGTTGATTTTGTGCACCTTAGATGATCATCATCAGCAGCAGGACATGCGTGATGGGCTCCATGGTGGCACCGGACATGTGAGGCTGCCTGTAGCGCCTTGAGACCCTCATGGGTGAGTATCCATGCTTTGCAAATACTGATTGATTGATTGATTGATTGAGTGTATCCCTTTATAGTCCCTGTTTCGGCCTGCTGGGATGTAGTGGTTGGATCGCAATTGTCACATTGATGGTGTGCAACCTCATCATGTGTCCAGCGGCAACACAGGCCTCCACCGGCCTGTTTGTGCTGCCCTGCGAGAGTGGCAGTCTGTGATGCCCGGTGGTGCCGGCGGAACCGCAGTGGTCATTGCGCCATAGGCCTTGTATGAATCTGGTGGTACGACCTCCAACATGACGGCGGTCAGACCGCAACGCTGCCATGACGGTCCACAGACCGCCAAACTTGTAATCAGGCCATAGTAATTTATAGTTAGGATCGTGTTTTCATAGGAAATGCATTTTTTGTGCTGTAATAACTTTGACCCCATTTGAAAGATCTCCACAAAACCTTCCAAAAAAGTCAACCTTTTGACTAAAATCCAAAGCAACAATTTAAAAAAAAGACAATGATTGTGCCCTTAGCTAACTATAACCCTTGCCATGCACTAATTACACTGCATATTACATCACTCATGATATTTTCATGACAATATTACTGCAACATTTAAAGTTACCGTAATACATGAGTCATAGTTACTTAAGATAACTATAGCTATAATTAGTGAATTTCTGTGGTTTCCAGAGTTTAAAACCTTATGTTGTTACTGAACATTTCTCCTAACTATAAAGTTACTTTAACTTTTTTTGTTATGGAATTTTTTTTTAAATATGATTACTTAATTTATTTACCTGCTCCTTTACAACAAATACAGTGGATGCTAGCATTCTGGTGCAAAAATAGCAATTTTATATCTGACTGGCACCAGCATGTTACAACTCTGAAACGAGCCCTGTTCACAATGAATGTGGTGGCACACACGTAAATAAATTTACTTTGTGACTATTCACAAAATGTTCCCAAAAAAGTGTGTCCAAGAATCTTGTTGTGCATGGAAAGTTTATGGGTGATCTGTCTAAGCACTTAAAAAACGAAAGGTTACATGGACATTATCGTTAGGCTCAGATTTTAAACGTACAAAACCAAAGAAATTCAGCTATAGTTAGAGTTATTTCAAGTAACTATAACTCGTGCCCTAAGGTAACCATAACTCGCACCCTGCCATGCACAGTTATCTCATCAGTACTTTGACTGCAAATGTTAGAGTAACAGTATCAGTGGTGTTCTAAAAGATGCCATGAGTGATTTTAATATCTGGGGTAATTAGCAGTGCATGGCGAGGGTGCAAGTTATAGTTACCTTAAGGCACGAAATATAGTTACTTGAAATAACTGTAACTACAGTAACTGAATTTCTATGGTTTTCTACGCTTAAAATATAAGCCTAACTATAACGTCCTTGTAACCTTTATTTTTTAAGTGATTTTTTAAAAAATTCTATTTCCTAACTATAACATCCCTGTAACCTTTGATTTTTTCAATTAATTTAGATTTTTTTGTAACGTAAGTGATTTTAATTCCCTTTTTCTAAGGGTTTCTTCAACCAAACAATGAGTGGGCTCTGTGAAATACACATATATAATGGAATACACATAGGGATTAATTGTACATCTACATTTAAGGCTAATGTCCCTTAGAAGAATCTATGGCCCTCATTACGACCGTGGCGGTGTGTGATAAAGTGGCAGTAACACCGCCAACAGGCTGGTGGTAACTACCGCCAAATTATGACCATGGCGGAAAAGATCTCCGAAAGACAGCCAATGTACCTCACCGACTGCCAAGTCGGAAACAACAGGCAGCACGGCAGTAGCCGCCTACAGCCAGGTGGAAGTCAATGTTCCACCCACCATATTACAACAAGACAATCCGCCAAATTTTCTGGGGTGGTACCAACGACATCAAAAGCCTGGCGGAAACTGAGCTCAGAAGTGAAAGGACTCCCCATTGGAGACACAGGGAAAAACCACGGCACCATTGAACCAGAACTGCATGTTTTTCCCATGATATTCTATGTTCTGCTCCACCACAAACACCAACACCAGCGAAGACGACGATGGTGAGTACAGCCACCTAGCACACAAGGAAGGGGGGAGGAAAAAAAGAGTGACACACATGCACAACACATACCACACACACATACACACAACCAGATGCATTAAAAAAACTATTTGACCCCGTAACTCGGCTGAATAATGCAAGGACAAAACGATTTAGCCAAAGGGTATGTAATAAGATTAACACAGTAGAAATAATAAGTTAGGCAAGACAATAGATATATACATATTTACAGAAAAAGAGACACAGCCCAGTCCCCAATTTTTGTGGGCCACATGCCCACAGGCCAAAGTCCAAGGCAACACTTGTCACCTGCTTCAAAACGGAGAGAACACTGCATGGGCATCTGTTGGTAAATAGGCAGGCACCTCAGGGGGACGGGGAATGGGGGCCACCTCAACCGGGAGATGAAACAAGACCACTGGTCCTGGATGGGGCAACAAGCCCTGTGCTTGGTCCTGGGGAGTGCAAGGCCACAGTCTCTCAGGTGGGTGTCTTCCCCACTGGTTCTGGATGGGGCAACGTGCCATGTGCTTGACCCTGGGGAGTGATGGGCCACAGTCTCTCAGGTGGATGTCTTCCCCACTGGTTCTGGATGGGGCAACGTGCCCTGTGCTTGACCCTGGGGAGTGATGGGCCACAGTCTCTCAGGTGGGTGTCATACCCACTGGTTCTGGAGGGGGCAACGTGCCCTGTTCTTGATCCTGGGGAGTGATGGGTCACAGTGTCTCAGGTGGGTACTTTACCCACTGGATCTGGGTGGGGCAACGTGCCCTGTGCTTGATCCTGGGGAGTGCAAGGCCACAGTCTCTCAGGTGCGTGTCATACCCACTGGTTCTGGTGGGGGCAACGTGCCCTGTGCTTGATCCTGAGGAGTGATAGGTCAAAGTCTCTCAGGTGGGTATCTTACCCACTGGTTCTGGATGGGGCAGTGGGCCATGTGCTTTATCCTGGGGAGTGATGGGCCACAGCCTCTCAGGTGGGTGTCATACCCACTGGTTCTGGATGGGGCAACATGCCCTGTACTTGACCCTTGGGAGTGATGCACCACAGTCTCTCAGGTGGGTGTCATACCCACTGGTTCTGGAGTGGACAGGCTGCACAGCAGCCCATGGAGGCAGGATTACATACCGTCTGCCGGCAGTGACGGCTGCACTGTGGTGGTGGTGCTGCTGGTGGGGGGAGGCTCCTGCCCATCCCCTGCAACCTCAGATGGCTGCACAGTGGGGGTGCTGCTGGTGGGGGAGGCTCCTGCCCATCCCCTGCAACCCCAGACGGCCGCAGTGGTGGTTCTGCTGGTGGGGGGAGGCTCCTGCCCATCGCATACAACCTTGGATGGCTGCACAACCATGGTTGGTGGTGGGGGATCCGTCACAGTTCCTGGTCCAGGCTCCTTGCCCTTCCTGTCTGCTGGTGCAGGCTCCTTGATCTTCCTGCCTGCTGGTGCAGGCTCCTTGATCTTCCTGCCTACTGGTGCAGGCTCCTTGATCTTCTTGCCTGCTGGGGCAGACTCCTTGGCCTTTCGTGTGGCAGGTGCAGGCTCCTTGCCCTTCTTGCCAGCTGTGGCGGTCTCCCTCCCCTTTAGGCTGGCTCGTTAAGGCTCCTTCCCCTGTAGTACATGTGGCCGGGATCCCTTTCCACCACAAGGGGGTGCGGTTAGTACTGGGCCCTTGGACTGTGTGGCTGAGGTGCTAAGCTGGGTTCGTGATACCCTGCCCATACGTGCAGGATGGGGGGAGGGGTAGGGAAGAGGTCAATGGAGGATAGGAACAGTTTTTTATTGAAATTGGGGCCGGGAAAAGGAATGGGAATGGAAGATGAGGGAGTGGTTGTTGGAGGTGTCTGTCTGCTGCTTTTGGGTGCAGGTGCATGGGCTGTATGCTGTTGTGAGATGGATGGCTGTTGGGTGTCTGAGTGCTCATGTTTGTGTACCTTAGGAGTGGGGGGACAGACACAGTGGGAGAGGATACGGGGACGTGTGCATGGCTGTTGTGGAGGTGTCTGCCAGTGAGGTGTGTGTTATGCTTGGTGTGGTGATGATGCTGGTAGTGGATGATGAAGTAGTGCATGGAGGTGTGAGTGTAGAAGTGGCTGGGAGGGAGGTGGTGGAGGGGGAGGAGAGGGAGACAGTGGAAATAGTGGATGTTGGTGTGTCTGCAACTGGATGGTGTTTGTGTGAGTGCCTGTGGGATGAAGTGTGGTGCTTGTGTTTGCCTGGGACACTCTTGGGTGTTGTCTTGTGTGCATGCTCGTCTCTATGTGTGCTTGTGATAGGTTTGGGTTGAGGAGAGTGGGACTGGGCAGTGGAAGTTGGAGGGGGGATGGTAGAAACAGGGACAATGGCTGCCATCAGAGAAGAAGCCAGAGCCTGAATCGGTCTCTGTTGGGTCGACAATCCAGTGTGAATGCCCTCCAGGAATGCATTAGGTTGTTGCATCTGGGCTGCCAGATCTCAGGAGGTCAATAGCCTCCTCACTCAGGGCAGCAGGGCTAACTGGGGCAGGGCCTGAGGTGCCTGGGACGAATGAGGTGCCTACCCTCCTGGGTGAGCGGGCACGGGAAATTTGTAGAGAGGCTGCTGGGAAGGAGATGCTGGTACGGGGGTAGCGGCTGTACCTGTTGTTGGAGTGGGCACAGAGGTGTCCGCTACTGCCAGGTAGCTTCCATCGTAGGAGGAGTCGCTGTCGGTAGTGTCCCCTCCTGTCACTGTTGTGGTGCTCCCCTCGTCCTCGGTCCCACCGGTGCCCTCACCGTCGGTGGATTTGGCCTCCAGGCCCATGTGGGATGCAGCTCCCTCCGCCGCCGGTGCCTCTGCTCCTCCGCTAGATGATGCCAATGCACACAAGGACAGGGTGACAAAACAAATAGGGGGGGGGGGAGAAGCAGAGGATACACTTGGTCAATGCCAGCAACAACACTACCGTTGGCGTACACAACCCACAGGGAACAGCCCTATGCACTAGGCCATGCACTATTAGTTACAATGCTAGTCACCAGGCTATGCACTACTAGTTACAATGCTAGTCACCAGGCCATGGGGTACAATGCCCTACGCCATTAGCTGCATGCCTGAAACCCACAGGACCATGCCCAGTAGTAGATGCCCACTAACACTATTGGGGTTAGAGTGCATCTGATCTAACCCATCATTGAACATACCCTGCCATGTTCGACCTGGCCTAGGGGCACTCACAGCCCACATCCCAAACCCAGGTAAAACCTTAAAGCGTGCAAAGTCATGATTCTGATTCTGTACTCAGCTCCTTGTGGCTGCTGTGATGCCTTCAAGCGCCCATCGAACTCCGGATAGGCCACTGCCAGGATGCAGAACATCAGAGGGGTCAGGGTAGGACGGGCACCCCTTCCTCGTTGGGAGGCCAGCCCCAGCTGGGACTCCGCTGTCTTCTTTGCCCAGTGGCACAGGTCCTCCCACCATTTGTGGCAGTGGGTGCTCCGCCTTTCAAAGACCCCCAGGGTCCGCACCTCCATGGCGATGGCACGCCAAATACTCTTTCTCTGATGGGCGCTGACCTGCAGAAAAAATAAAGCAGAAAAGGGATTACTCATACCGTCCGGACTGTCATACTCATGGCCCACCATATCCCTCCCATCCCCTCATGCACATACATTCCCCACCATACATGCAGCACTCTGCCCAGGACCCCTCAGACCCTCCCCACACAGGGATTACACACACAGCAATCCATACATTCTTGGGCCACGCATCATGCTCACAGTGTACTCACCTGTTTGTCTGGAGGACCATAGAGTAAAGTGTACTGGGGTAGGACCCCATCCACTAGTCTCTCCAATTCTTCCGAAGTGAAGACGGGAGCCCTTTCCCCAGACACTCGAGCCATTGTCGCTTCCAGAAACAGGTCACAGCAGCACTTGCAGTGTGGGTCCTCTCCTGTTGAAAGTCAGGTAGCAAGTGAGTGAACAGATAGAAAATGGCGGTCATGTCCGTGGCGGTGCGTACCGTCACCACCAGCGTACATCGCCATTGGCTTCCGGAACCCATAGGGCCCAATGATAACCAATGCAATGTTGCATGGCGGTCATCGACCGCCGACCGCAACAGCGCACAAAGTCAGCGGAATCACCTCATTTCCACTTGTCCCTCCTCACAGGTCAAGCAGCCACCATTTCAGGGGGGGGCACAGGTCATGGCACCTAACTGCGTCGCAGCAGACATTGGCACATCAACTAACTCTCAAGTTCTCATACTGTTTCTGTAAATGAAGAAATGCATATTAATATTGACATATGTGTGAATATGACCGTCTGCTCACCGTTTTTCACCTTAGAGTTCAACCGCTGAGGATGAATAGGAGATGGAGACATCCCCCGTGTACAGACCCCTGGTGGACCTGGCGACAATGGAGGACAGGCACATTATCATGACCAAGCAAAAACAACAAGTGATGGACGGAATGCTGAACATTGTCAAACACTCACCCCCAGTCATAGATCTGGGTTTAATCCATCGTTCTTTTGCTCACCATGCCACCCCAGTTTGGACCCAGCCATATGCAAATCAGTCTTGACCCTGTTCCTCAAGGGAACAGTCCAGACCGAAATGCCAAGCCAGGTCCTCACTGGACCGGAAACAAGCATCCTGGGACCGGTTTCGGGGTTTCACCCCTCATCAGCCAGGCTAGCTTGAATCCAGTGGCATGGGAAGCACGGGACCCACGTCTGGGCATACCCTTCCCACTTAGGGTGACAAAGCAAAAACAACAAGTGATGGACGGAATGCTGAACATTGTCAAACACTCACCCCCAGTCATAGATCTGGGTTTAATCCATCGTTCTTTTGCTCACCATGCCACCCCAGTTTGGACCCAGCCATATGCAAATCAGTCTTGACCCTGTTCCTCAAGGGAACAGACCAGACCGAACTGCCAAGCCAGGTCCTCACTGGACCGGAAACAAGCATCCTGGGACCGGTTTCGGGGTTTCACCCCTCATCAGCCAGGCTAGCTTGAATCCAGTGGCATGGGAAGCACGGGACCCACGTCTGGGCATACCCTTCCCACTTAGGGTGACAAAGCAAAAACAACAAGTGATGGACGGAATGCTGAACATTGTCAAACACTCACCCCCAGTCATAGATCTGGGTTTAATCCATCGTTCTTTTGCTCACCATGCCACCCCAGTTTGGACCCAGCCATATGCAAATCAGTCTTGACCCTGTTCCTCAAGGGAACAGTCCAGACCGAACTGCCAAGCCAGGTCCTCACTGGACCGGAAACAAGCATCCTGGGACCGGTTTCGGGGTTTCACCCCTCATCAGCCAGGCTAGCTTGAATCCAGTGGCATGGGAAGCACGGGACCCACGTCTGGGCATACCCTTCCCACTTAGGGTGACAAAGCAAAAACAACAAGTGATGGACGGAATGCTGAACATTGTCAAACACTCACCCCAATCATAGATCTGGGTTTAATCCATCGTTCTTTTGCTCACCATGCCACCCCAGTTTGGACCCAGCCATATGCAAATCAGTCTTGACCCTGTTCCTCAAGGGAACAGTCCAGACCGAACTGCCAAGCCAGGTCCTCACTGGACTGGAAACAAGCATCCTGGGACCGGTTTCGGGGTTTCACCCCTCATCAGCCAGGCTAGCTTGAATCCAGTGGCATGGGAAGCACGGGACCCACGTCTGGGCATACCCTTCCCACTTAGGGTGACAAAGCAAAAACAACAAGTGATGGACGGAATGCTAAACATTGTCAAACACTCACCCCCAGTCATAGATCTGGGTTTAACCCATCGTTCTTTTGCTCACCATGCCACCCCAGTTTGGACCCAGCCATATGCAAATCAGTCTTGACCCTGTTCCTCAATGGAAGAGTCCAGACAGAACTGCCAAGCCAGGTCCTCACTGGACCGGAAACAAGCATCCTGGGACTGGTTTCGGGGTTTCACCCCTCATCAGCCAGGCTAGCTTGAATCCAGCGGCATGGGAAGCACGGGACCCACGTCTGGGCATACCCTTCCCACTTAGGGTGACAAAGCAAAAACAACAAGTGATGGACGGAATGCTGAACATTGTCAAACACTCACCCCCAGTCATAGATCTGGGTTTAATCCATCGTTCTTTTGCTCACCATACCACCCCAGTTTGGACCCAGCCATATGCAAATCAGTCTTGACCCTGTTCCTCAAGGGAACAGTCCAGCCCGAACTGCCAAGCCAGGTCCTCACTGGACCGGAAACAAGCATCCTGGGACCGGTTTCGGGGTTTCACCCCTCATCAGCCAGGCTAGCTTGAATCCAGTGGCATGGCAGTTCGGGCTGGACTGTTCCCATGAGGAACAGGGTCAAGACTAATTTGCATATGGCTGGGTCCAAACTGGGGTGGCATGGTGAGCAAAAGAACGATGGATTAAACCCAGATCTATGATTGGGGTGAGTGTTTGACAATGTTCAGCATTCCGTCCATCACTTGTTGTTTTTGCTTTGTCACCTTAAGTGGGAAGGGTATGCCCAGACGTGGGTCCCGTGCTTCCCATGCCACTGGATTCAAGCTAGCCTGGCTGATGAGGGGTGAAACCCCGAAACCGGTCCCAGGATGCTTGTTTCCGGTCCAGTGAGGACCTGGCTTGGCAGTTCGGTCTGGACTGTTCCCTTGAGGAACAGGGTCAAGACTGATTTGCATATGGCTGGGTCCAAACTGGGGTGGCATGGTGAGCAAAAGAACGATGGATTAAACCCAGATCTATGACTGGGGGTGAGTGTTTGACAATGTTCAGCATTCCGTCCATCACTTGTTGTTTTTGCTTTGTCACCCTAAGTGGGAAGGGTATGCCCAGATGTGGGTCCCGTGCTTCCTATGCCACTGGATTCAAGCTAGCCTGGCTGATGAGGGGTGAAACCCCGAAACCGGTCCTAGGATGCTTGTTTCCGGTCCAGTGAAGACCTGGCTTGGCAGTTCGGGCTGGACTGTTCCCTTGAGGAACAGGGTCAAGACTGATTTGCATATGGCTGGGTCCAAACTGGGGTGGCATGGTGAGCAAAAGAACAATGGATTAAACCCAGATCTGTGACTGGGGGTGAGTGTTTGACAATATTCAGCATTCCGTCCATCACTTCTTGTTGTTTTTGCTTTGTTGCCCTAAGTGGGAAGGGTATGCCCAGACGTGGGTCCCGTGCTTCCCATGCCACTGGATTCAAGCTATCCTGGCTGATGAGGGGTGAAACCCCGAAACTGGTCCTAGGATGCTTGTTTCCGGTCCAGTGAGGACCTGGCTTGGCAGTTCGGGCTGGACTGTTCCCATGAGGAACAGGGTCAAGACTGATTTGCATATAGTTGGGTCCAAACTGGGGTGGCATGGTGAGCAAAAGAACGCTGGATTAAACCCAGATCTGTGACTGGGGGTGAGTGTTTGACAATGTTCAGCATTCCGTCCATCACTTCTTGTTGTTTTTGCTTTGTCGCCCTAAGTGGGAAGGGTATGCCCAGACGTGGGTCCCATGCTTCCCATGCCACTGGATTCAAGCTATCCTGGCTGATGAGGGGTGAAACCCCGAAACCGGTCCTAGGATGCTTGTTTCCGGTCCAGTGAGGACCTGGCTTGGCAGTTCGGGCTGGACTGTTCCCATGAGGAACAGGGTCAAGACTGATTTGCATATGGCTGGGTCCAAACTGGGGTGGCATGGTGAGCAAAAGAACGATGGATTACACCCAGATCTGTGACTGGGAGTGAGTGTTTGACAATGTTCAGCATTCCGTCCATCACTTCTTGTTGTTTTTGCTTTGTCGCTCTAAGTGGGAAGGGTATGCCCAGACGTGGGTCCCGTGCTTCCCATGCCACTGGATTCAAGCTATCCTGGCTGATGAGGGGTGAAACCCCGAAACCGGTCCTAGGATGCTTGTTTCCGGTCCAGTGAGGACCTGGCTTGGCAGTTCGGGCTGGACTGTTCCCATGAGGAACAGGGTCAAGACTGATTTGCATATGGCTGGGTCCAAACTGGGGTGGCATGGTGAGCAAAAGAACGATGGATTAAACCCAGATCTGTGACTGGGGGTGAGTGTTTGACAATGTTCAGCATTCCGTCCATCACTTCTTGTTGTTTTTGCTTTGTCGCCCTAAGTGGGAAGGGTATGCCCAGACGTGGGTCCCGTGCTTCCCATGCCACTGGATTCAAGCTATCCTGGCTGATGAGGGGTGAAACCCCGAAACCGGTCCTAGGATGCTTGTTTCTGGTCCAGTGAGGACCTGGCTTGGCAGTTCGGGCTGGACTGTTCCCATGAGGGACAGGGTCAAGACTGATTTGCATATGGCCGGGTCCAAACTGGGGTGGCATGGTGAGCAAAAGAACGATGGATTAAACCCAGATCTGTGACTGGGGGTGAGTGTTTGACAATGTTCAGCATTCCGTCCATCACTTCTTGTTGTTTTTGCTTTGTCGCCCTAAGTGGGAAGGGTATGCCCAGACGTGGGTCCCGTGCTTCCCATGCCACTGGATTCAAGCTATCCTGGCTGATGAGGGGTGAAACCCCGAAACCGGTCCTAGGATGCTTGTTTCCAGTCCAGTGAGGACCTGGCTTGGCAGTTCGGGCTGGATTGTTCCCATGAGGAACAGGGTCAAGACTGATTTGCATATGGCTGGGTCCAAACTGGGGTGGCATGGTGAGCAAAAGAACGATGGATTAAACCCAGATCTGTGACTGGGGGTGAGTGTTTGACAATGTTCAGCATTCCGTCCATCACTTCTTGTTGTTTTTGCTTTGTCGCCCTAAGTGGGAAGGGTATGCCCAGACGTGGGTCCCGTGCTTCCCATGCCACTGGATTCAAGCTATCCTGGCTGATGAGGGGTGAAACCCCGAAACCGGTCCTAGGATGCTTGTTTCCGGTCCAGTGAGGACCTGGCTTGGCAGTTCGGGCTGGACTGTTCCCATGAGGAACAGGGTCAAGACTGATTTGCATATGGCTGGGTCCAAACTGGGGTGGCATGGTGAGCAAAAGAACGATGAATTAAACCAAGATCTGTGACTGGGGGTGAGTGTTTGACAATGTTCAGCATTCCGTCCATCACTTCTTGTTGTTTTTGCTTTGTCGCCCTAAGTGGGAAGGGTATGCCCAGACGTGGGTCCCGTGCTTCCCATGCCACTGGATTCAAGCTATCCTGGCTGATGAGGGGTGAAACCCCAAAACCGGTCCTAGGATGCTTGTTTCCGGTCCAGTGAGGACCTGGCTTGGCAGTTCGGGCTGGACTGTTCCCATGAGGAACAGGGTCAAGACTGATTTGCATATGGCTGGGTCCAAACTGGGGTGGCATGGTGAGCAAAAGAACGATGGATTAAACCCAGATCTGTGACTGGGGGTGAGTGTTTGACAATGTTCAGCATTCCGTCCATCACTTCTTGTTGTTTTTGCTTTGTCGCCCTAAGTGTGAAGGGTATGCCCAGACGTGGGTCCCGTGCTTCCCATGCCACTGGATTCAACCTATCCTGGCTGATGAGGGTTGAAACCCCGAAACCGGTCCTAGGATGCTTGTTTCCGGTCCAGTGAGGACCTGGCTTGGCAGTTCGGGCTGGACTGTTCCAATGAGGAACAGGGTCAAGACTGATTTGCATATGGCTGGGTCCAAACTGGGGTGGCATGGTGAGCAAAAGATCGATGGATTAAACCCAGATCTGTGACTGGGGGTGAGTGTTTGACAATGTTCAGCATTCCGTCCATCACTTCTTGTTGTTTTTGCTTTGTCGCCCTAAGTGGGAAGGGTATGCCCAGACGTGGGTCCCGTGCTTCCCATGCCACTGGATTCAAGCTATCCTGGCTGATGAGGGGTGAAACCCCGAAACCGGTCCTAGGATGCTTGTTTCCGGTCCAGTGAGGACCTGGCTTGGCAGTTTGGGCTTGACTGTTCCCATGAGGAACAGGGTCAAGACTGATTTGCATATGGCTGGGTCCAAACTGGGGTGGCATGGTGAGCAAAAGAACGATGGATTAAACCCAGATCTGTGACTGGGGGTGAGTGTTTGACAATGTTCAGCATTCCGTCCATCACTTCTTGTTGTTTTTGCTTTGTCGCCCTAAGTGGGAAGGGTATGCCCAGACGTGGGTCCCGTGCTTCCCATGCCACTTGATTCAAGCTATCCTGGCTGATGAGGGGTGAAACCCCGAAACCGGTCCTAGGATGCTTGTTTCCGGTCCAATGAGGACCTGGCTTGGCAGTTCGGGCTGGACTGTTCCCATGAGGAACAGGGTCAAGACTGATTTGCATATGGCTGGGTCCAAACTGGGGTGGCATGGTGAGCAAAAGAACGATGGATTAAACCCAGATCTGTGACTGGGGGTGAGTGTTTGACAATGTTCAGCATTCCGTCCATCACTTCTTGTTGTTTTTGCTTTGTCGCCCTAAGTGGAAGGGTATGCCCAGACGTGGGTCCCGTGCCACTGGATTCAAGCTATCCTGGCTGATGAGGGGTGAAACCCCGAAACCGGTCCTAGGATGCTTGTTTCCGGTCCAGTGAGGACCTGGCTTGGCAGTTCGGGCTGGACTGTTCCCATGAGGAACAGGGTCAAGACTGATTTGCATATGGCTGGGTCCAAACTGGGGTGGCATGGTGAGCAAAAGAATGATGGATTAAACCCAGATCTGTGACTGGGGGTGAGTGTTTGACAATGTTCAGCATTCCGTCCATCACTTCTTGTTGTTTTTGCTTTGTCGCCCTAAGTGGGAAGGGTATGCCCAGACGTGGGTCCCGTGCTTCCCATGCCACTGGATTCAAGCTATCCTGGCTGATGAGGGGTGAAACCCCGAAACCGGTCCTAGGATGCTTGTTTCCGGTCCAGTGAGGACCTGGCTTGGCAGTTCGGGCTGGACTGTTCCCATGAGGAACAGGGTCAAGACTGATTTTCATATGGCTGGGTCCAAACTGGGGTGGCATGGTGAGCAAAAGAACGATGGATTAAACCCAGATCTGTGACTGGGGGTGAGTGTTTGACAATGTTCAGCATTCCGTCCATCACTTCTTGTTGTTTTTGCTTTGTCGCCCTAAGTGGAAAGGGTATGCCCAGACGTGGGTCCCGTGCTTCCCATGCCACTGGATTCAAGCTATCCTGGCTGATGAGGGGTGAAACCCCGAAACCGGTCCTAGGATGTTTGTTTCCGGTCCAGTGAGGACCTGGCTTGGCAGTTCGGGCTGGACTGTTCCCATGAGAAACAGGGTCAAGACTGATTTGCATATGGCTGGGTCCAAACTGGGGTGGCATGGTGAGCAAAAGAACGATGGATTAAACTCAGATCTGTGACTGGGGGTGAGTGTTTGACAATGTTCAGCATTCCGTCCATCACTTCTTGTTGTTTTTACATTATCATGACCTACAGACTTGAAGGGCCACAATCAAAGAACTGTGTGCCCAATTGGAGCCATACCTGATTTCAGCTATCCGCCAGCCCACAGGTATCCCCCCTCTAGTGCAGGTCCTGTCAGTGCTCCATTTTCTGGTTAAGTGGTTCCTTCCAAGTGACAGTGGCCATGGTATCAGGGATGTCTCAGCCAATGTTCTCAAACATGCTGACCAGAGTGTTGTCTGCCCTGCTGAAACACATGCGCAGCCACATCGTATTCACCCAGGTGGAGGATTTGGCCACAGTGAAGGATGACTTTTATGCACTGGTACATATCCCCAACATCATTGGTGCCATTGATGGTACACATATTGCATTTGTCCCCCCCACCGGAGAAACAAACAAGTGTTCAGAAATAGGAAAAGCCTTCACTCTCTGAATGTGCAGATGGTGTGTTTGGCGGACCAGTACATCTCCCATGTCAAAGCTAAGTATCCTGGCTCTGTGCATTATGCCTTTATCGTGAGGAATAGCAGCATTCCATATGTGTGTGTCAACTCCAGAGGCACAGGGTGTGGCTAATAGGTGAGCCCATGGTCCCCACCCAGTTGATGCAGGCATATGGGTGTGGGTTTGGCCCTAAGGGTGAGTGTGTGGCTAACAGGTATCCCTCGAACATTAGCAGGGGACTCTGGTTACCCCAACCTCTCATGGCTACTGACCCCAGTGAGGAATGCCAGGACAAGGGCAGAGGAACGTTACAATGAGGCACATGGGCGAACAAGGAGGATCACCGAGAGAACCTTTGGCCTCCTGAAGGCCAGATTCCAGTGCCTCCATCTGACAGGTGGATCCCTGTACTACTCACCCAAGAATGTGTGCCAGATCATCATTGCATGTTGCACAACCTGGCCTTGAGACGCAAGATGCCTTTTCTGCAGGAGAATGAGCCTGGGGACGGTCATGTGGCAGCGGTGGAACCTGTGGACAGTGACGAAGAGGAGGAAGAGGAAGAAGATGTGGACAACAGACGTACACTGATTCAACAGTACTTCCAGTGACACACAGGGAAGACACTGTAGCGTCACCTTCCATTGCAGTTTTGTGTTTGACATTGAACATGGCAGCCTGATTTACCTATTTCTATGGCCACTTACTGTACCTTTTGGCATCTCTATTTTCTGATCTTTGTGCCCCACTCTTGCTCCTGGTGTGTTTACTGCTGCCGACTGCAGGTCATACCTATATAAATATTACAGTACATTTGAATTGCAGTGTTTACAGTTTGTGAAACTAATACATTTGTCATTGAATTCACAGACTCAATACTTGAATTTGTTCCAAGGGTGTTTATTTATGTGCTAGTAAGTGTGGGGGTATTGAAATGGGCTGGGTTGCTGATGGAGAAAAGTCCAGGGTAGAGTCCTTTCTATTTGTATCCCATGTGCATTGTCCAAGGGGGTATAGGAAGTGGACAATGGCAGTTCAAGGTGGACAGGGTGACAGAGTGGGACAGAGGGTGACAATCAGGAGAGTATTATTTCCTGGTCGGGGTCTTGGCAAGTGTCTCTGGCTTCTGTCTGGATCGCAGGGAATGTTTGCAGGGTGGTTAACCTTCTGCAGGGGAGGGGTGCTGGTGGGCTGTGAGTCCAGTGGCGGGGCCTCCTGGCAACTAGCGACAGCGGAAGTGGAAGGCTGTTCAGCTGTCTGGCTAGTGGCAGGGACCCGCTGGTGTGAGACTGCCTTCCTCATAATGTTGTCCATCTCTGCCAGCACCCCTACAATGGAGATCAGGGTGTTATTAATGGCCTGCAAGTCCTCCCTGATCCCCTGGTACTGCCCCTCCTGCAGCTGCCTGTTCTCCTGCACGTTGTCCAGGATCTGGCCCATCATGTCCTGGGAATGTTGATAAGCTCCCAGGATCTCTGCGAGAGCCTCCTGGAGAGTCGGTTCCCTGGGCCTGTCCTACCCCTGGCACACAGCAGTCCTCCCAGTTTCCCTGTTGGCCTGTGCCCTGTCCCCTGAATCGTGTGCCCACTGCCACTGAACCCAGGTCTCTGATTGTCTTGGGGACCCTGGGGTCCCTGTAGAGGTGGACACACTGCTGATTGACGTGTCCTGGGGACAGAGATATGGGTACGCTGGTTGGGTGATGTGGTGGGGTTTCCTGATGGGGGGACTCTGTGGTGGTGTGGGACTGGGCCTGGGTAACCGGCTGTCCATTGGTCCCTCATGGGCCAGGTAGGTCATTCAGATCCTGAAGACAAGAGTTGCTGTCATCACTGTGGGCCTCTTCAGTTGGGGGACTGGATATTGCTGGCACCTCCTCTCCGGTTGACATTGGCTGGGGTAGCTGTGGGGATGTAAATGATGTGTTATGGTTTCTGTGTCTGACATATTGTACATCTGTGGATTCCCCTCTTTGGTTGGATTTGCCCTGGCACCTTTCACTTGTGCATGTTTAGTGTATGGTAGGATTGTTAGTTCTCTACAATGTGCATGTGTAGGAGTCGGGCCTGGCTTGTAGTGGGTACCAGAGGTTCTTACACCTTGTGCCAGGTCCAGTTATCCCTTATTAGTGTTGAAGAGGTGTTTCTAGCAGCTTAGGCTGATAGAAGGTAGCTATGGCAAAGCAGCTTAGGCTGAACTAGAAGACATGTAAAGCTCCTACTATACCACTGGTGTCATATGCACAATATCATAAGAAAACACAATACACATAAATACTAAAAATAAAGGTACTTTATTTTTATGACAATATGCCAAAAGTATATCAGTGAGTAC
The DNA here is from genome assembly GCF_031143425.1 of Pleurodeles waltl. NCBI lineage: Eukaryota > Metazoa > Chordata > Amphibia > Caudata > Salamandridae > Pleurodeles > Pleurodeles waltl. Next base: position 785,319,409 of record NC_090444.1, on the reverse strand, counting down.
CCTCATTATGACGATAAGTTATATGCACAAGATATATGTACACAAACCAAAATTAGGTAAGTAATAGCAAAAAAAGTAATGCAAACAGTGTAGAATTACAATAGATTGCAATAGGAGCACATAGGTATACGGGCAACACAAACCATATACTCCAAAAGCGGAATGCGAACCACGAATGGACCCCAAACCTATGTGAGCTTGTAGAGGGTCGCTGGGACTGTAAGAAAACAGTGAGGGTTAGAAAAATAGCCCACCCCAAGACCCTGAAAAGTAGGTGTAAAGTGCACCTACTACCCCCAGAGAGCACAGAAGTTGTGATAGGGGGATTCTGCAGGAAGAACAAACACCAGCAATGCAACAACAGCGGATTTCTGGACCTGAGTACCTGTAAGACAAGGGGACCAAGTCCAATAGTCACGACAGTGTCGAGAGTGGGCAGGAGCCCAGGAAATGCCAGCTGAGGGGGCAAGGAAGCTGCCACCGGATGGAAGAAGCTTGGAGTTCTTCAAGAAAGAAGAGAGCTAGGGACACAGAAGGACCGCAAACAAGCCTTGCTAGCTGCAAGGGTTGCGGTAGAGGTTGTGTGCTGCTGTGGCCCAGGAGGAACCAGGATGTCGCCACTTGGAAGAGGAGACAGAGTGGGCACCCAGCAACTCAGGGAGCCCTCACAGAAGCAGGCAGCACACGCAAAAGTACCTGAACAGGCACTTGGAAGGAAAGTGAACCGGAGTCCACGCGAAGTCACAAAATTGAGTCCCACCACGCCAGAGGACAACTCAGAAGGTTGTGCACTGCAGGAAGGGGTGTCGGGACCCAGGCTTGGCTGTGCACGAAGGAAATCCTGAAAGAGTGCACAGGAGCCGGAGCAGCTGCAAATCACACAGTACCCAGCAATGCAGTCTAGCGTGGGGAGGCAAGGACTTACCTCGACCAAACTTGGACTGAAGAGTCACTGGACTGTGGGAGTCACTGGACTGTGGGAGTCACTTGGACAGAGTTGCTGAGTTCCAGGGGCCACGCTCGTCAGGATGAGAGGGGACCCAGAGGACCAGTTTTGCAGTCTTATGGTGCCTGCGTTAGCAGAGGGAAGATGCCGTCGACCCACAGGAGATTTCTTTGGAGCTTCTGGTGCAGGGAGAAGGCAGGCTACCCCCAGAGCATGCACCACCTGGAATCAGTCGAGACAGCCAGCAGGATGAGGCGATACAAGGTTGCTAGTAGTCGTCTTGCTACTTTGTTGCAGTTTTGCAGGCGTCCTAAGCAGTCAGCGGTCGATCCTTTGGTAGAAGGTGAAGAGGGAGATGCAGAAGAACTCTGACGAGCTCTTGCATTCGTTATCTAAAGAATTCCCCAAAGCAGAGACCCTAAATAGCCAGAAAAGGTGGTTTGGCTACCTAGGAAGGAGGATTGGCTACCAAGAGAGGTAAGAGCCTATCAGAAGGAGCCTCTGACGTCACCTGCTGGCACTGGCCACTCAGAGCAGTCCAGTGTTCCCCCAACACCTCTGTTTCCAAGATGGCAAAGGTCTGGGACACACTGGGGGAGCTCTGGGCACCTCCCCAGGGAGGTGCAGGTCAGGGGAGTGGTCACTCCCCTTTCCTTTGTCCAGTTTTGCGCCAGAGCAGAGCTGGGGGATCCTTGAACCGGTGTAGACTGGCTTATGCAGAGATGGGCACCGTCTGTGCCCATCAAAGCATTTCCAGAGGCTGGGGAGGCTACTCCTCCCCAGCCTTCACACCTATGTCCAAAGGGACAGGGTGTAACACCCTCTCTCAGAGGAAATCCTTTGTTCTGCCTTCCTGGGCCAGGGCTGCCTGGACCCCAGGAGGGAAGAAACCTGTCTGAGGGGTTGGCAGCAGCTGCAGTGGAGACCCTGGAAAGGCAGTTTGGCAGTACCCGGGTACTGTGCTAGAGACCCGGGGGATCATGGAATTGTCACCCCCAATACCAGAATGGTATTGGGGTGACAATTCCATGATCTTAGACATGTTACATGGCCATGTTCTGAGTTACCATTGTGATGCTATACATAGGTAGTGACCTATGTATAGTGCACACGTGTAATGGTGTCCCCGCACTCACAAAGTCCGGGGAATTTGCCCTGAACGATGTGGGGGCACCTTGGCTAGTGCAAAGCAAAACACAAACGCTGTGGGATAGCGTAACTGGATGGACGGAATGCAGAACCAATCAAACATTCACCCCCAGTCACAGATCTGGGTTTAATCCATCCATTATTTTGCTCACCATGCCACCCCAGTTTGAACCCAGCCATATGCAAATCAGTCTTGACCCTCTTCCTCATGGGAACAGTCCAGCCCGAACTGCCAGGCCAGGTTCTCCCTGGACCGGAAACAAGCATCCTGGGACCGGTTTCAGGGTTTCACCCCTCATCAGCCAGGCTAGCTTGAATCCAGTGGCACAGTGAGCCCGGGACCCACGTCTGGGCATACCCGGCGCACTTAGGGCGGCAAAAGCAAAGCAAAACACAAACGCTGTAGGATAGCGTAACTGGATGGACGGAATGCGGAACCAATCAAACATTCACCCCCAGTCACAGATCTGGGTTTAATCCATCCATTATTTTGCTCACCATGCCACCCCAGTTTGAACCCAGCCATATGCAAATCAGTCTTGACCCTGTTCCTCATGGGAACAGTCCAGCCCGAACTGCCAGGCCAGGTTCTCCCTGGACCGGAAACAAGCATCCTGGGACCGGTTTCAGGGTTTCACCCCTCATCAGCCAGGCTAGCTTGAATCCAGTGGCACAGTGAGCCCGGGACCCACGTCTGGGCATACCCGGCGCACTTAGGGCGGCAAAAGCAAAGCAAAACACAAACGCTGTGGGATAGCGTAACTGGAGGGACGGAATGCGGAACCAATCAAACATTCACCCCCAGTCACAGATCTGGGTTTAATCCATCCATTATTTTGCTCACCATGCCACCCCAGTTTGAACCCAGCCATATGCAAATCAGTCTTGACCCTGTTCCTCATGGGAACAGTCCAGCCCGAACTGCCAGGCCAGGTTCTCCCTGGACCGGAAACAAGCATCCTGGGACCGGTTTCAGGGTTTCACCCCTCATCAGCCAGGCTAGCTTGAATCCAGTGGCACAGTGAGCCCGGGACCCACGTCTGGGCATACCCGGCGCACTTAGGGCGGCAAAAGCAAAGCAAAACACAAACGCTGTGGGATAGCGTAACTGGATGGACGGAATGCGGAACCAATCAAACATTCACCCCCAGTCACAGATCTGGGTTTAAACCATCCATTATTTTGCTCACCATGCCACCCCAGTTTGAACCCAGCCATATGCAAATCAGTCTTGACCCTGTTCCTCATGGGAACAGTCCAGCCCGAACTGCCAGCCCAGGTTCTCCCTGGACCGGAAACAAGCATCCTGGGACCGGTTTTAGGGTTTCACCCCTCATCAGCCAGGCTAGCTTGAATTCAGTGGCACAGTGAGCCCGGGACCCACGTCTGGGCATACCCGGCGCACTTAGGGCGGCAAAAGCAAAGCAAAACACAAACGCTGTGGGATAGCGTAGCTAGTGCCAGGGTGCCCACACACTAAGTAACTTTGCACCCAACCTTCACCAGGTGAAGGTTATACATATAGGTGACTTATAAGTTACTTAAGTGCAGTGGTAAATGGCTGTGAAATAACGTGGACGTTATTTCACGCAGGCTGCACTGGCAGGCCTGTGTAAGAATTGTCAGAGCTCCATATGGGTGGCAAAAGAAATGCTGCAGCCCATAGGGATCTCCTGGAACCACAATACCCTGGGTACCTCAGTACCATATACTAGGGAATTATATGGGTGTACCAGTATGCCAATGTGAATTGGTAAATTTAGGGCTATATTTATACTTTTCGACACAAAACTGCGCTAACGCAGTTTTGCGTCAAAAAAATTAGCGCCGGCTAACGCCATTCTGAAGCGCCATGCGGGCGCCGTATTTAATCAATGACGTTAGCCGGCGTTAGCCGCCGGAGCTGCCTGGTGTGCGTGGAAAAAAACGACGTACACCAGGCAGCGCCGGCGTAGGGGGATATGGAGCTTGGGCGTCAAAAAATGGGGCAAGTCAGGCTGAGGCAAATTTTTCGCCTCAACCCGATTTGCGCCATTTTTTTCGACTCCCAAACCCCATAGAAATGACTCCTGTCTTAGCAAAGACAGGAGTCATGCCCCCTTGCCCAATGGCCATGCCCAGGGGACTTCTGTCCCCTGGGCATGGTCATTGGGCATAGTGGCATGTAGGGGGGCACAAATCAGGCCCCCCTATGCCACCAAAAAAATAATAAATAAATACCTACCTGAACTTACCTTAATGTCCCTGGGATGGGTCCCTCCAGCCTTGGGTGTCCTCCTGGGGTGGGCAAGGGTGACAGGGGGTGTCCCTGGGGGAATGGGAGGGCACCTCTGGGCTCCTTCAGAGCCCACAGGTCCCTTAACGCCTGCCTTTTCCAGGCGCTAAAAAATGGCGCAAAAGTGGCCGTACGTCATTTTTTTTGACCCGCCCACTCCCGGGCGTGAATTTTGCCCGGGAGTGTAAATATGGCGCACATGCCTCGGAGTCAATTTTTTAGACGGGAACGCCTACCTTGCATATCATTAACGCAAACTAGGTGTCCACGCTAAAAATTTACGCAAACTCCATGGACTTTGGCGCTAGACGCGTCTAACGCCAAAGTATAAATATGGAGTTAGTTTTGCGTCAAAATTGCGTCAAAAAAAACAACGCAATTCCGGCGCAAACAGAGTATAAATATGCCCCTTAGTCACTAGCCTGTTAGTGACAAATTTGGAAAGCAGAGAGAGCATAACCACTGAGGTTCTGGTTAGCAGAGCCTCAGTGAGACAGTTAGGCATCACACAGGGAACACATACAGGACACATACTTATGAGCACTGGGGCCCTGTCTAGCAGGGTCCCAGTGACACATAGACTAAAACAACATATATACAATGAAATTTGGGGGTAACATGTCAGGCAAGATGGTACTTTCCTACAGCATGCTTTAGTGATGAGTGTCCAAGCAGGGCTGTGAGGGGTGTCCATGCATTGGTACAGCATACAGGGCTTGGCATTTGGATGAATTAGATGTGATGGTCGGGTATGTGGGAAGTAGTGGAGTGATGGGAGTGAGGGTGAGGGTGAGGGTGAGGGTGAGGGTATGTGATGGAATGCAGGTAGGAGGGTGAAAGTTGTAGAGAGTTGACTTACCAGAGTCCAGTCCTCCTCTGACTCCGGCCAGGCCCTCAGGATTGCCAAGACTTGCTCTTCCCATGCTGTGAGTTGTGGGGGAGGAGGTGGGGGTCCACCGCCAGTCGTATGTACAGCGAGCTGGTGTCTTGCTGCAATGGAACATACCTTTCCCCGTAGGTCGTTCCATGTCTTCCTGATGTTATCCCTTGTTCTTGGGTGCTATCCACGGCATTGACCCTGTCCACGATTCTCCGCCATAGCTCCATCTTCCTAGTATAGATATCTGCTGCACCTGTGCTCCAAATAGCTGTGGCTCTACCCTGATAATTTCCTCCACCATGACCCTTAGCTCCTCCTCTGTGCAACGTGGGTGTGTTTGTGGTGTCATGGGTGTTGTGTGAGGTGTGTTGGTGAGGGTGTTTGGGTAATGTACTGGGGTGTGTGATGTGTAGTGCGTGAGTGTTGTATAGGTGTGAATAGTGTGTAGCTCAAGTTGTGTTAGTGGTCTTGGTGTCAATATCCTGCCAGTAATTGTTGTTTGTAAAGAGTTGTGGGTAATGTGGGTGTGTGTTTTATAGTGGTGTGGGTGTGGTAGTGTTTTGGGTGTCAGGTGTGTGTTGTTTGAATTGTACAATGTGGTGTTGTTTTGTATGTGTGTGTCCATTGTGAGAGCAGCGGTATGTACCACCAATGGTTTACCGCCATTGAATGTCCACTGTGGTGATTCGTGGATCATAATATGGTGGGATTAGTTCTGTTGGCGTAATGATGTGGGTTTTGATACCGCCAGTTTATCACAGACTTTTGGTGTGGTGGATTTGTGTCTGTGGCTGAATACTGACGGATTGGTGAGTGTGTGTGATAATATAGTGAACGGATATCCGCCACGGTGGCGATAAGTTGGCGGCAGTCAGCATGGCGGTAAGTAGGATTTACCGCCAATGTCATAATGAGGGCCTATGTGTCTTTGGTATTTGATATGCTTTAGGAATTAAGGCATACTGAACACTTCTCTCTATAAAATCCCTTTTGGGTTTTACACCTACCCAAGGGCCTTTATTACAGTAAGATATACAGTATGGTCATTGGAGGGCATTTATGAGCAGTTTAAAAGAACTTTAGTGCTGCAAAGACAATCACATACACAAAATATTTTGGGATATTGGATAGAAAAAAGTATAGTAAATTTGCATTGTATTTTTATTTCATGGGGAAATATTAGTCACACTGTTGGAAATGTGGTTTCTGGTTGGGTGGGATATGCACCTAAGCCAGGTACAACCCACTACTCTAGTCAGGGTAAGTAAGTTACACACCAAAGATAACCAGTACTCACCCCCTGGTAGCTTGGCACAGAGCAGTCAAACTTATCTTATATGTATAGCCTTTGTGCAATACACTCACACCAGCAACACAATAAATACAACACAAAAGAAGCTCCACACAGGATTATGTATAATAATATGTTTCCTATTTTGTAAAATATATATCATCAGACCAAAAACGTCAGAGCTCATACTTACCAAGCAAATACGGCAATACTGAAAAATGATGTTTGTAATCCTAAGCAATATCAGAATCCTCAGTGACATTTGGCACATTATCAGTGGATTTCCAGAACAGGACATGCCCTCTAGTAGAGAATACACACATGAAACATGATATCTGTGCTTGTTAGGCAATGAGTGAATAGTACTTATTAGTCTGACAAAAACTACATCCAATAACCTTTAGGGCATATAAGGCAACAGAGAATGAACACAGGACACCAATCACCAATGATCATTTTCAGTACCTAAGGCCTACTAAGATTATAGGGCACAGCGCTCTTGCACTCCTATTAGGCTTGGTATGGTAATTAGACAATGGCTGTAGGCTGCAGGAACTCTTGTGTGTCTACTACATTCATTGTGGTGACTACGGTCAAGTTCTATGGGGGCAATCCCCCCACATCTCTCTGTGCCCGCCACTGAGCTCCTATCCATGCAAGCAGTGCCCCCGGGACTGGTCCCTAAGTAAGGAGTGAGGGGGTCACATGTCAACAGAGTGTTGTGGGGAGACCTTCCTTCGGACTTTCTCCCAGCGGGAAGAATTCCCAAACTAGCAGCTTCCTGCAAGCATGCGGTGCAGCTACTGCAGTAGAAGAATGCCGGCAGCCTTTCTCCGATCCGACACGCAGGGCGAGATTCCACAAGCTGCATGGTGATCCTAGCAAATCCGGGGCCCGGGACGGCTCAGTTCACTGTCCTTCTTACGATCGAGGTAAAGCACCTTCCCGAGGGGGAGCAGGCTAATAGCTGCTTCAGCAGGTGGGCGGAATCCTGCTATCTGGTGTCTCCAGTGCACGCAGCAGATCAGGATGAGTTATGGGTGGAGTTCAGAAGGCTCAGATCTGACGGGAGTCATCCCACTTGTCTGATGATCTTGCATAGGTGCTGGGGGCCTGTCGCGTCCTGGGACCAGTTTCCGGGTTCACCACACACCCTCCAAAGGAACTGTGCAAGGTGCGCTCCCTGACCTGGGACTGTGATCAGCACTCACCACACGCTCAAGGGCAGGGAAGTGCGCAGCGCCCAGCACACACTGGCTAGCAATAACTGAAGCATTCACCATGCACTAATTGAAGAATGTTACATTGGTCAGCCCTAAAGCCCCACGATAATCCTGCCTGTGCAGGGACTCTGCGGGAGTAGGGGTCAGCCAGTAATCACCAGGAAAACACTAGGTGAAGGGCTGTGCGGGGGAAGGTAATCTGCAGGCCAGCACATAAGGGGGTTAGTCCAAATGGCAGTTCATTCCAAAAAAACAACAGTCATCCAGTAGAACAGAGTCTGCGAGCAGCTGGCAGCAGGGCAACAAGCAGAAAAGCAATCCAGTGAATCCTTTATGTCACCCAGATAGTAGCAGGCAGCAGGGAAACAACGGTGCAGTCCCGATGAGTCTTTAGTGCAATTCACCAGTCCTTCTGACAGAGGTTCAATCCCAGTTCCAAAAGTGCTCTGACAATCAGGGTTCAGAGCTCCTGTACTTATACTCCAAAGTGCCATTGTTCAGGGGGTGACTTCAAAGGAACCCTTTCAAGTTTAACACAAACCCCTTCAGACCCACCCCTGGCTCCAGACATCAGAAGATGTAATTCAGCCCATTGTGTGACGGCAGGACCGAGCCTATTGGCATGTAAGGTGTGAACTACCCTCCCTCTCCCCATTCCAGGATGACTATCAGTATGCAGCTGGATGCAGGTGCCTCTTCTGTCACACCCAGTCCCTCCTGTGTTGTGGCTGTCTAGAAAGTATGCACAAAGTGTAATTGTCACTCTGCCCTAAACATGGATAGTTGCACATAAGCACATAGAAATGACCACTTTATAAAAGTGGTATTTCTAAAGTAGTAATGTGAAATTCAACTACACCAGTAAGCAGGATATCTCGCTACCATTCCAAACATACCAAATGTATACACGCTACTCCATACAGATCAGAAATTACAAATTAAAAACATATAAGGGAATTCCCAATAGCTAGCCTATGAGAGGAGGAGCTCACAGTAGTGTAAAACGATAAAGCCTGTTTGTCACTACTAGGACATGCAAAACATATAAGTACATATCCTACCTTTCACATATTCAGCACCATGCCCATTGGGCTACCTAGGGCCTACCTTAGGGTGACGTAGGTGCAGTAAAGGGAGTTTAGGCCTTGGCAAGTAGTTTGAAATGCTAAGTCAGTGTGGCAGTAAACTGCACATGCAGGCACTGCAGTGGCAGGCCTGAGACAGGTTTGAAAGGCTACTTCTGTGGGTGGCTCAGTCTCCGCTGCAGACCCAAAAGTAGCATTTATTAACAGGTTCTGGATATATGGAATACCACTTACAAAGGGACTTGCCTGTAAATGAATTAAGCCAAACAGGTGTAAGCCAATCACACCAAGTTTTAGGGGAGTGAGCACATGCACTTTAACACTGGTTTGCAGTGGTAAAGTGACCAGAGTCCAAAAGCCAACAAAAAGAGGGTCAGAAAAGTAGAAGGTAGAAGGCAAAAAGTTTGGGGATAACCTTCCAGAAAGGGCCATTTCTAATACGACCCCCCTCCAGCCCAAAGCCTGGGTAGACCAATCATTGCCTTGATCGGCTTTCCTGCTTAGGGTGGTAGAACCTGGTTTATGGCCTGCAACTGCAGGGGCACATGGCAGTTCTATGCCTCTCTGAGCCCAGTTGGATCTTTATTCTGCTCATAGATGCATCCCAGTAGGCAGACAGTACCACCATGGCCAACACAGTAATGTGGCCCATGCCACCCCTTGGGTCTGATTTCTGTCCCCAACCCAAGAAAAATTCTGTCCATAAGGACACTGACAGTGGTCAGTGTCCAGAGCCCGGCCCCAGGCCAGGGGTCTCTATTATCTGTTTTTTCTCAGAGTGGTGGTAGCCCCAGATGCATCGCATCCTTTCTCTACTCCACCCCCCACAAGTTCAGTGGTGTTATCCTGAGACTGCCAGCTGGAACCTCAAGTCCCTCTTAGCCTGTCTATCCTAGAATTCCTCAAGGGACAGGGCATGGGAGGTAGCTGCTCCTGGCACTAGACCCAGTAAGAGACTCCCTATCTATGGGGTCATCACTCTCTACTGGCATCCCTGCCCAGTCATTTTCTCCCTCCTACTCAAACTCCTCCTCAGGGCCACTTACCTCTGGGGTGTGGATGAAGAACCCTCCCACTTAGAGTTTCCACTAATCTCTGGGTCCTCCTCACGGTCTCTCTCAGAACCACCCCTCTCCTGGGCCTCTGTGCTGCTTTTTCCCAGTGTGCTGTCTCAAAATTAAATAGGGCTTATGGAAGGTCCCACTGGGGGGGCTTCCCTCCCCATAGTTAGTCCCTTCTCCCTACACAACCCCTTCAACTCCTACACACTGTACAAGAACAGTTGATTTAGGTCAAAGGCAGTTCCCATTTTGGTACAGGGCAAACACTGGTATACACAACAAGATTCCCAAGTGCAAGAAAATGAGGTAGGGATAAACAATCAAAATTAGGGGTGCGCAGAGCTCACAGAGTTCCACTCTGCGGAATTCCGTGGAGTTGATTAGAAACTCTGTGGAATTCCACAGAGGTGGAGTTTCCTGAGCTGCGGAGTGGTAACCTGAATGCTTCCGTTCTTAGAAGCGCTAAGCAGGGTAGTGCCTGGTTAAGCCAGACCCTGCTTAGTGCTTCCGAGATCTGGCATATTCAGAACAGGGCCATAGGCAGCAAAAGCTGCCACTTCAGGCCTCTTGTGTGCTGGCCTGCCCTTTGTGTAGTCAGTGCACATGGGCAGGCTGGTACACAAGAGGCCTGAAATAGCAGCTTTCGCTGCCTATGGGCCAGGTCTGAATTCAGGCTAGGGCTGTAGGCAGTGGCAGCTGCCTTTCCAGGTCTTTTGTGCATCTGTGTGCACATAGAAAAAAAAACGAGGACTTACCTGGGTCTTCGTTCCCAGGGAGTCCTTGTTGGCAGTGACCTGGCTCTCTGCCTCCTCCTCCAGACTTCCTGTGCTTGTGATGTGTGGCCCATAACCGGGCTGCAGTGCACGTGCGGTGAGCTCCGCTCCGTTGGCGGGGCTAGCGTAGTGTTTGCCTGAATTCTGCACTCCGCACTCCAAGCGGAGAGCGGAGTGCCAAACAATCTGTTAGCTTCACCAGTGGTGCAGAGCTCACCGCCCACCCGGAATAAAAATAACCAATGAGAGAAACAAGAGAATCACAAAACCTGTAATGGTCTAAGTGTTGAGTTTGTAGTGCAACACTGAGTCACTGTGGTACCACGAAAACACATGTCCCAACCTCACTGCTGATCACAAGTGTTAGAAAGGGGGCCGAGCAGAACCCACCATTCTAGTCAGGACAAATATATAAATATATATATATTGCCTATGTTGTCTTTCTAAATTGTATTGGTGGTTGGTTTACCCATGATGGCATAGTTGATTTATTAGTAAGTCCCTAGTTAAGTGCACTAGAGGTGCCCAGGGCTTGTAAATCAAATGCTACTAGTGGACCTGCAGCACTGATTGTGCCACCCACATGAGTAGCCCTGTAAACATGTCTCAGATCTGACACTGCAGTGCCTGTGTGTGGAGTCTTGCACTGCCAATTCAACCTGGCAAGTGTACCCACTTGCCAGGCCCAAACCTTCCCTTTTACTACATGAAAGTTGCCCCTAAGGTATGCCCTAGGTAGCTCCATGGGCAGGGTGCAGTGTATTTAAAAGGAAGGACATGTACTGATCCGTTTTAAATGTCCTGATAGTGAAATACTGCCAAATTAATTTTTTACTATTGCAAGGTATATCTCTCCCATATGTTAACATGGGGACTGCCTTTGAATATATAGAGAGATATGGAGTTTGGGGTCTCTGAACTCACAATTTAAAAATACATCTTTAGGTAAAGTTGGTTTTTAGATTGTCAGTTTGAAAATACTACTTTTAGAAAGTGGGTATTTTCTTGCTTAACCATTCTGTGCCTCTGCCTGCCTGTGGTATCCAGGTCTGGGTCAGACTGACAGTTGGCCTGTTTGTGAATTCCCTCTAGACAGTGACACAAAGAGACCTGAGGTGTGTCTTGCATATCCTAATGAGTCTCCTGGGCTAGAGTGGAGAGGGACTTGCACCTGAAAGGGATGTGCCTGTCCTCACACAATGCATTCTCCAACCCTCTGGAGTGTGTCTGGGGCCGGCCCTCGGCAAGACAGGATCTTGTGAACAACAGAGACTTTCCTTTCAAGTTTGCCGCCTTCAAAGGCAGAAATGAGTATAAGCACTGGACGCCAACCCCAGATTTTTAGTATACTTTTGGATCAAGAGGATCCTCTGGCAAGGAGAAGAACTGAAGAGCTGGAGGAGGAGTACTCCCCATTTGCTGTGTGTGCTTTGCTGGGTTGGCCTGCACTGCTGCTTCTGCCTTAACCCCTTCCCCGCCACAGACGTAATGGTTACGTCCATGGCAGCGCCCGTGTGGCGCCATGGACGTAACCATTACGTCCTGGGACTGGCAGTCGGGGGAAGCGCTAGCGCTTCCCCCGAGGGCCGCCCTCCAACACCCCCAGGCCAGGGCTGAAAGGGGAATCCCTTCCCCTTTCACGCCCACCCCCCCCCACCCCCCCCCATGACGTCAGCGAGCGATCGCGCGCTGATTTCAGGGAAAGGGGGAAAGACGCGCTGGAAGCCATTTGCTTCCAGCGCGTCTAAGGGAGAAGGTGAGTTTTTCACCTTCGTGCGGGGTGGGGGTGCTCTCAGAGAGGCATCGAGGGAAAGGAAAGGGTTTTCCTTTCCCTCGATGTCTCTTTGAGCATTCCTGCTGCCCGATCGCGATGCGATCGGGCAGCAGGAATGCCCACTAGACACCAGGGATTTCAGTATGTGTGTGTGTGTGTGTGCTTATTAGTGTAGGGGAGCGACCCCTTGGGCAAGGGTCACTCCCCTTTGGGGGCACATGTATTTTACGTCGTTTCTGCCCCCCCTGGGGGCAGATTGGCCCTATTTTTAGGCCGATCTGCCCCCAAGGGGGGCAGAAAGCCACTAGACACCAGGGATTTTATTGTTGCTTTGTATTTTTTGTGTTGGGGGGCGGCCCCTTGGGCAAGGGTCGCTCCCCTTTGGGGGCACATGTATTTTACGTCGTTTCTGCCCCCCCTGGGGGCAGATTGGCCCTATTTTTAGGCCGATCTGCCCCCAAGGGGGGCAGAAAGCCACTAGACACCAGGGATTTTATTGTTGATTTGTATTTTTTGTGTTGGGGGGCGGCCCCTTGGGCAAGGGTCGCTCCCCTTTGGGGGCAAATGTATTTTACGTCGTTTCTGCCCCCCCTGGGGGCAGATTGGCCCTATTTTTAGGCCGATCTGCCCCCAAGGGGGGCAGAAAGCCACTAGACACCAGGGATTTTATTGTTCATGTGTATTTTTTGTGTTGGGGGGCGGCCCCTTGGGCAAGGGTCGCCCCCAGGGGCCCTCATGTATTTTTGGGCAGTTCTGCCCCCCTTGGGGGCAGAGAGGCCTATTTTTTTTAGGCCTTTCTGCCCCCAAGGGGGGCAGAATCCCAATAGCGCCAGAAATAGTATGTATGTATGTGTGCTTTGTGTTGGGGGGTGGCCCCTTGGGCAAGGGTCGCTCCCCCCAGGGGCGCAATGTATTTATTGTCGTTTCTGCCCCCCTTGGGGGCAGATTGGCCCTATTTTTAGGCCGATCTGCCCCCAAGGGGGGCAGAAAGCCACTAGACACCAGGGATTTTATTGTTGATTTTTATTTTTTGTGTTGGGGGGTGGCCCCTTGGGCAAGGGTCGCCCCCATGGGCCCACATGTATTTTTGGGCAGTTCTGCCCCCCTTTGGGGCAGAGAGGCCTATTTCTTTTAGGCCTTTCTGCCCCCAAGGGGGGCAGAATCCCAATAGCGCCAGAAAGATATGTTTGTATGTGTGCTTTGTGTTGGGGGGTGGCCCCTTGGGCAAGGGTCGCTCCCCCCGGGGGCGCAATGTATTTATCGTCGTTTCTGCCCCCCTTGGGGGCAGATTGGCCCTATTTTTACGCCGATCTGCCCCCAAGGGGGGCAGAAAGCCACTAGACACCAGGGATTTTATTGTTGGTTTTTATTTTTTGTGTTGGGGGGCGGCCCCTTGGGCAAGGGTCGCCCCCAGGGGCCCACATGTATTTTTGGGCAGTTCTGCCCCCCTAGGGGGCAGATATGCCTATTTTTTAGGCCTTTCTGTCCCCAAGGGGGGCAGAATCCCCATAGCGCCAGGGATACTATGTGTGTGTGTGTGCTTTGTGTGGGGGTGTGGCCCCTTGGGCAAGGGTCGCCCCCCCCAAAGGGTGCAATGTAATCTGGGCGATTTCTGCCCCCTCCCCTTGGGGGTAGATTGGCCTATTTTTTTTTATGCCCATCTTCCCCCAAGCAGAGAAGACTAGACACAGGGGGAAATGAAAAAATGGTTAGTGGCGGAGTGTTTGTCAACTGGCGAAGTATTTGCTTTTATGATAATAACAGTTTTTCTCCTTTTTGTTTTAGTTCAAAGCTTTTGCTGACTTTGCTGTGGCTTGTTGCAGTTTTGGCAGTAGTTGTCCTGCGGTTTGCGTAGTTGCATGTTTTAGGTAAGTAAATAAATTTACTCCAAGTGAGTATTGTTGCAATGCATGAATGACATGTTTGTAGGTGGTGTACTGAATGCAGGATTGTGTGTGAAATTGTCCTTAGAGTTATGCACAATGATTATTGTGTTGTCTTATGTCTAATTTGCTTTTTTTTTTCTCTTTTTAGTGGGATATCGTTGGTGATTGCTGTGGCTGTGCAGAGTAGTTGCTGGTGAGTCAAGCTTTTTCAGGCAAGTGAGCAGTATAGTTTTTGAGTTTATAATTCTTAGTGATAAGCCTATACTTTGTTACTTATCTTACACAGTGCTGGTTGTTGGTGGTGTATTTGTCCAGTTAATTTTAGTAGGAAGGATCATGGCCAGCCGTAGGATGACCGCTCAGCAGGTTGTTAGTGTGCTTTTTGAGTCATCTTCTGACCATGAATATGAGACTGACTCTGCATCTGAGGCAGAGGAGGAAGTGCAGGATTCTGGAAGTGAATTTTCTGTCAAAGATGAATCATCTGATGATGAAGCCACTCTCAGTGCTGATGAAGGGCCTGTTTTAGAGGAGGACAGTGATGTGCCAATGGTGCAGGAGCCAGCGGCTGAAAGGCTTCCCATTGGAAGTCCTGACGAATGGGTTGCACCAAACATGGAGCAGCCACAGTTGCCTGCGTTTACTGGTTTTCCAGGGTGTCGAGTTAATACGGAAAACTTTTTGCCCGTCAACTTTTTTGAGTTGTTTATGGACGATATATTTTTGGAAGAGATTGTTGAGCAGACTAATTTGTATGCAGAGCAGTTTTTGAGGGACAACGCTGCCAGACTTAGGCCACACTCTAGAGCTAGCCGGTGGATTCCCACAAATCTGGAAGAGTTGAAAAAGTTCTTGGGTTTAACTTTTTTGATGGGGCTGATAAGGAAGCCGTCGCTGTCTTCATATTGGTCTACTAGTCCCTTGATGGCAACTGCTATATTTCCTGCCATCATGAGTCGTAACCGGTATGAGCTTCTTCTTCGGATGTTGCATTTTGTAGATAATACTTTAGCCTTGCCACGAGATCATCCTGATTCTGACCGTCTTTTTAAGATTAGACCTGTCCTTGATCATTTGGTAGATCGGTTTTCAGAGATCTATGTTCCAGGGAAAGAAATATCTGTAGATGAGTCTTTGGTCCTGTTCAAGGGTTGTTTGGTTTTTAGGCAGTACATTCCTAGCAAGAGGGCACGGTATGGAATTAAATTGTATATGCTGTCAGAAAGTAGTACAGGATATGTTTATAATTTCCGGTTCTACACTGGTAGGGATTCCAATATTGACCCCCCTGGTTGTCCTCCCACTTTTGGAGTTAGTGAGAAAATTGTGTGGGAACTTGGTAGACGACTGTTTAACAAAGGTCACCATTTATATGTAGATAACTTCTACACTGGAGTTCGGTTGTTCAAGGAGTTGTTCAGAGTGGACACTGTTGCTTGTGGCACAATCCGCTCTAATCGGAAAGGCTATCCAAAAGAGCTTGTCTGTAAAAAACTTGAGAAGGGACAGTGCAGTGCCTTGCGGAATGATGAGCTGCTAGCTCTGAAATTTGTAGACAAGAGGGATGTATACATGCTAAGCACCATCCATGATGAGAGTACTTCACCTGTGGCTGTTTGGGGTCAGGTTGCCGAAGTGCGCAAACCTGTGTGCTTCTTAGACTATAATAAGCACATGGGTGGTGTTGATAGAGTAGATCAGAGGTTAGAACCTTACACTGCTGCTCGTAAGTCTTATGTGTGGTATAAGAAATTAGCGCTTCACTTGTTCCACTTGGCAACTTTTAATGCTTTTGTTGTGTTTAAGGATAGTTCTCCAGAGTCAAGGATGACATTTGTGAAATTTCAGGAGTCTATCATAGCTAGCCTTGTTGTGCTGGAACAGGCAAGAGTTCCTAGAGAAGCAGTGGTGGAGGATGTGGCTAGATTGAAAGATCGTCACTTTGCTGAGCACATTCCTCCCACGGCCAAAAAAAACTTTCCTGCTAAGAGATGTAGAGTCTGTGCTCGAAGAGGTATCAGGAAGGAGACTAGGATGTACTGCCCTGATTGTCCTTCAAAGCCTGGGCTGTGTGTGGGTGGCTGTTTCAGGAGCTACCACACACAGAAGAATTATTGGGAAATTCCGTGAGCGTAAACTGGTGTTTTATATTTTTATATGTTCGGTTTCACGGTTGGCATTAGTCATGTATTCAGTTAGAGCTTTTGTGTTTGTAGTTTTGTACTAATTTATGATTAGTGGTTTCTTTGTTGTTTAAAAACAAAAAAAAGGGGATGGCATGTGTAGAGTGGCGCTTGGCTGGTGGCGTGGGTGGGGTGGCGCTTGGCTGGCGGTGTGTGTGGGGTGGCGCTTGGCTGGCGGTGTGTGTGGGGTGGCGCTTGGCTGGCGGTGTGTGTGGGGTGGCGCTGGGCTGGCGGTGTGTGTGGGGTGGCGCTTGGCTGGTGGTGTGGGTGGGGTGGCGCTTGGCTGGTGGTGTGGCGCTTGGCTGGCAGTGCCGGCCAAACGCCAGTCCACACACTCATCAGCTGGTGTGATTGCTGTATCAGGCATGTGGGCGTATGAAAGTGATGGGCCCTTGACTGGCGCTGTCTGTGGATGCGAGTCTTGTAATGTGCTGGGCCCGTGGCTGGCGGCGTGAATGGTCTAGTGCATGTCATGTATGAAAGGTGTGTGAATGGACTGTAAAGCGGTTGGTGCCTTGTCGTGGCTTTACAGCTCACGAGCTGTGAGTCATTGGTTCAGTTTTTTGGCCTTTCAGTTATTACCAGTGCATTTCACTTTTGTGAAATCTCTTGTTAATAAAATTTGATCTACTGAACCATCACTCACCCTCGTGCCAAATCCAACCAGTATGTGTGGTACAAATGACAAAACCTGCTCCGCTGTAATCAGGCGTCGCAGCACACTTGAGACACGCTAGGTGCCTCAGGTGGGACCCCGATGATGAAGCATGCCACCAACTTGGTTGGTGGGTGAGGGGTCTTCTTCACATAACCTAAGTGTGTTTCTTTTCACAATTTTAGTGTTTGGCACATCACGGACGTATGTGCACACATCAAAGTGATATATTCCAAAAATACCTGTGTTTGGGGGGGAGGGCCCACCTATGTTTTTGGTCCTGGGTGCGGCCGTCATGTAGGGAAACCTACAAAACCCAGAAACTTTTTAAAACTAGGCACCCCAAGGAGTCTAGGGAGGTGTGGCTTGTGTGGCTCCCCCAACATTTTCTTACCCAGACTCCTCTGTAAACCTCACAATTTGCATAAAAAAGCATATTTTCCTGATTTTTCTTAGTAGGATCACCGCTCCAGCACAAAATTCCTACTCCCCAGTTTTCCCCTCAGTCTCCCAAGTAAAATGACACCTCACTTATGTGGGTCCCCAAAGCAGAGTCCGTCTAAAGATGTATAAAAGAATATGCCCTTATAAACTTGCTGTGCTCTCCCTTCTATCCCTTCAGGTTTTGGGCCTTATTATGTTGCAGGCACCTGGGCCACCCACACAAGTGAGGTATCATTTTTATCGGGAGACTTGGGGGAACGCTGGGTGGAAGGATATTTGTGGCTCCTATCAGATTCCAGAACTTTCTGCCACAGAAATGTGAGGAACATCTGTTTTTTTAGCCAAATTTTGAGGTTTACAAAGGATTCTGGGTAACAGAACCTGGTCCGAGCCCCGCAAGTCACCCCTCCTTGGATTCCCCTAGGTCTCTAGTTTTCAGAAATGCACAGGTTTGGTAGGTTTCCCTAGGTGGCGGCTGAGCTAGAGGCCAAAATCTACAGGTAGGCACTTCGCAAAAAACACCTCTGTTTTTTTCCAAAATTTAGGATGTGTCCACGTTGCGCTTTGGGGTGTTTCCTGTCGCCGGCGCTAGGCCTACCCACGCAAGTGAGGTATCATTTTTATCGGGAGACTTGGGGGAACGCTGGGTGGAAGGAAATTTGTAGCTCCTCTCAGATTCCAGAACTTTCTGCCACAGAAATGTGAGGAACATGTGTTTTTTTAGCCAAATTTTGAGGTTTGCAAAGGATTCTGGGTAACAGAACCTGGTCCGAGCCCCGCAAGTCACCCCTCCTTGGATTCCCCTAGGTCTCTAGTTTTCAGAAATGCACAGGTTTGGTAGGTTTCCCTAGGCGCCGGGTGAGCTACAGGCCAAAATCCACAGGTAGGCACTGTTTTCTCCCAAAATTGTGGATGTGTCCACGTTGCGCTTTGGGGTGTTTCCTGTCGCAGGCGCTAGGCCTACCCACGCAAGTGAGGTATCATTTTTATCGGGAGACTTGGGGGAACGCTGGGTGGAAGGAAATTTGTAGCTCTTCTCAGATTCCAGAACTTTCTGCCACAGAAATGTGAGGAACATGTGTTTTTTTAGCCAAATTTTGAGGTTTGCAAAGGATTCTGGGTAACAGAACCTGGTCCGAGCCCCGCAAGTCACCCCTCCTTGGATTCCCCTAGGTCTCTAGTTTTCAGAAATGCACAGGTTTGGTAGGTTTCCCTAGGTGGCGGCTGAGCTAGAGGCCAAAATCTACAGGTAGGCACTTCGCAAAAAACACCTCTGTTTTTTTCCAAAATTTAGGATGTGTCCACGTTGCGCTTTGGGGTGTTTCCTGTCGCCGGCGCTAGGCCTACCCACGCAAGTGAGGTATCATTTTTATCGGGAGACTTGGGGGAACGCTGGGTGGAAGGAAATTTGTAGCTCCTCTCAGATTCCAGAACTTTCTGCCACAGAAATGTGAGGAACATGTGTTTTTTTAGCCAAATTTTGAGGTTTGCAAAGGATTCTGGGTAACAGAACCTGGTCCGAGCCCCGCAAGTCACCCCTCCTTGGATTCCCCTAGGTCTCTAGTTTTCAGAAATGCACAGGTTTGGTAGGTTTCCCTAGGTGCCGGCTGAGCTAGAGGCCAAAATCTACAGGTAGGCACTTCGCAAAAAACACCTCTGTTTTTTTCCAAAATTTAGGATGTGTCCACGTTGCGCTTTGGGGTGTTTCCTGTCGCCGGCGCTAGGCCTACCCACGCAAGTGAGGTATCATTTTTATCGGGAGACTTGGGGGAACGCTGGGTGGAAGGAAATTTGTAGCTCTTCTCAGATTCCAGAACTTTCTGCCACAGAAATGTGAGGAACATGTGTTTTTTTAGCCAAATTTTGAGGTTTGCAAAGGATTCTGGGTAACAGAACCTGGTCCGAGCCCCGCAAGTCACCCCTCCTTGGATTCCCCTAGGTCTCTAGTTTTCAGAAATGCACAGGTTTGGTAGGTTTCCCTAGGTGGCGGCTGAGCTAGAGGCCAAAATCTACAGGTAGGCACTTCGCAAAAAACACCTCTGTTTTTTTCCAAAATTTAGGATGTGTCCACGTTGCGCTTTGGGGTGTTTCCTGTCGCCGGCGCTAGGCCTACCCACGCAAGTGAGGTATCATTTTTATCGGGAGACTTGGGGGAACGCTGGGTGGAAGGAAATTTGTAGCTCCTCTCAGATTCCAGAACTTTCTGCCACAGAAATGTGAGGAACATGTGTTTTTTTAGCCAAATTTTGAGGTTTGCAAAGGATTCTGGGTAACAGAACCTGGTCCGAGCCCCGCAAGTCACCCCTCCTTGGATTCCCCTAGGTCTCTAGTTTTCAGAAATGCACAGGTTTGGTAGGTTTCCCTAGGTGGCGGCTGAGCTAGAGGCCAAAATCTACAGGTAGGCACTTCGCAAAAAACACCTCTGTTTTTTTCCAAAATTTAGGATGTGTCCACGTTGCGCTTTGGGGTGTTTCCTGTCGCCGGCGCTAGGCCTACCCACGCAAGTGAGGTATCATTTTTATCGGGAGACTTGGGGGAACGCTGGGTGGAAGGAAATTTGTAGCTCCTCTCAGATTCCAGAACTTTCTGCCACAGAAATGTGAGGAACATGTGTTTTTTTAGGCAAATTTTGAGGTTTGCAAAGGATTCTGGGTAACAGAACCTGGTCCGAGCCCCGCAAGTCACCCCTCCTTGGATTCCCCTAGGTCTCTAGTTTTCAGAAATGCACAGGTTTGGTAGGTTTCCCTAGGTGCCGGCTGAGCTAGAGGCCAAAATCTACAGGTAGGCACTTCGCAAAAAACACCTTTGTTTTTTTCCAAAATTTAGGATGTGTCCACGTTGCGCTTTGGGGTGTTTCCTGTCGCCGGCGCTAGGCCTGCCCACGCAAGTGAGGTATCATTTTTATCGGGAGACTTGGGGGAACGCTGGGTGGAAGGAAATTTGTAGCTCCTCTCAGATTCCAGAACTTTCTGCCACAGAAATGTGAGGAACATGTGTTTTTTTAGCCAAATTTTGAGGTTTGCAAAGGATTCTGGGTAACAGAACCTGGTCCGAGCCCCGCAAGTCACCCCTCCTTGGATTCCCCTAGGTCTCTAGTTTTCAGAAATGCACAGGTTTGGTAGGTTTCCCTAGGTGCCGGCTGAGCTAGAGGCCAAAATCTACAGGTAGGCACTTCGCAAAAAACACCTCTGTTTTTTTCCAAAATTTAGGATGTGTCCACGTTGCACTTTGGGGTGTTTCCTGTCGCCGGCGCTAGGCCTACCCACGCAAGTGAGGTATCATTTTTATCGGGAGACTTGGGGGAACGCTGGGTGGAAGGAAATTTGTAGCTCCTCTCAGATTCCAGAACTTTCTGCCACAGAAATGTGAGGGCCATGTGTTTTTTTAGCCAAATTTTGAGGTTTGCAAAGGATTCTGGGTAACAGAACCTGGTCCGAGCCCCGCAAGTCACCCCTCCTTGGATTCCCCTAGGTCTCTAGTTTTCAGAAATGCACAGGTTTGGTAGGTTTCCCTAGGTGCCGGCTGAGCTAGAGGCCAAAATCTACAGGTAGGCACTTCGCAAAAAACACCTCTGTTTTTTTCCAAAATTTAGGATGTGTCCACGTTGCGCTTTGGGGTGTTTCCTGTCGCCGGCGCTAGGCCTACCCACGCAAGTGAGGTATCATTTTTATCGGGAGACTTGGGGGAACGCAGGGTGGAAGGAAATTTGTAGCTCGTCTCAGATTCCAGAACTTTCTGCCACAGAAATGTGAGGAACATGTGTTTTTTTAGCCAAATTTTGAGGTTTGCAAAGGATTCTAGGTAACAGAACCTGGTCCGAGCCCCGCAAGTCACCCCTCCTTGGATTCCCCTAGGTCTCTAGTTTTCAGAAATGCACAGGTTTGGTAGGTTTCCCTAGGTGGCGGCTGAGCTAGAGGCCAAAATCTACAGGTAGTCACTTTGCTAAAAACAGCTCTGTTTTCTGTGATATGTCCACGTTGTGTTTTGGGGCATATCCTGTCGCGGGCGCTAGGCCTACCCACACAAGTGAGGTATAATTTTTATCGGGAGACGTGGGGGAACGCTGGGTGGAAGGAAATTTGTGGCTCCTCTCAGATTCCAGAACTTTCTGCCACAGAAATGTGAGGAACATGTGTTTTTTTAGCCAAATTTTGAGGTTTGCAAAGGATTCTGGGTAACAGAACCTGGTCCGAGCCACACAAGTCACCTCTCCTTGGATTCCCCTAGGTCTCTAGTTTTCAGAAATGCATAGGTTTGGTAGGTTTCCCTAGGTGGCGGCTGAGCTAGAGGCCAAAATCTACAGGTAGTCACTTTGCTAAAAACAGCTCTGTTTTCTGTGATATGTCCACGTTGTGTTTTGGGGCATATCCTGTCGCGGGCGCTAGGCCTACCCACACAAGTGAGGTATCATTTTTATCGGGAGACGTGGGGGAACGCTGGGTGGAAGGAAATTTGTGGCTCCTCTCAGATTCCAGAACTTTCTGCCACAGAAATGTGAGGAACATGTGTTTTTTTAGCCAAATTTTGAGGTTTGCAAAGGATTCTGGGTAACAGAACCTGGTCCGAGCCCCGCAAGTCACCCCTCCTTGGATCCCCCTAGGTCTCTAGTTTTCAGAAATGCACAGGTTTGGTAGGTTTCCCTAGGTGGCGGCTGAGCTAGAGGCCAAAATCTACAGGTAGTCACTTTGCTAAAAACAGCTCTGTTTTCTGTGATATGTCCACGTTGTGTTTTGGGGCATATCCTGTCGCGGGCGCTAGGCCTACCCACACAAGTGAGGTATCATTTTTATCGGGAGACGTGGGGGAACGCTGGGTGGAAGGAAATTTGTGGCTCCTCTCAGATTCCAGAACTTTCTGCCACAGAAATGTGAGGAACATGTGTTTTTTTAGCCAAATTTTGAGGTTTGCAAAGGATTCTGGGTAACCGAACCTGGTCCGAGCCACACAAGTCACCCCTCCTTGGATTCCCCTAGGTCTCTAGTTTTCAGAAATGCACAGGTTTGGTAGGTTTCCCTAGGTGGCGGCTGAGCTAGAGGCCAAAATCTACAGGTAGGCACTTCGCAAAAAACACCTCTGTTTTTTTCCAAAATTTAGGATGTGTCCACGTTGCGCTTTGGGGTGTTTCCTGTCGCCGGCGCTAGGCCTACCCACGCAAGTGAGGTATCATTTTTATCGGGAGACTTGGGGGAACGCTGGGTGGAAGGAAATTTGTAGCTCCTCTCAGATTCCAGAACTTTCTGCCACAGAAATGTGAGGAACATGTGTTTTTTTAGCCAAATTTTGAGGTTTGCAAAGGATTCTGGGTAACAGAACCTGGTCCGAGCCCCGCAAGTCACCCCTCCTTGGATTCCCCTAGGTCTCTAGTTTTCAGAAATGCACAGGTTTGGTAGGTTTCCCTAGGTGCCGGCTGAGCTAGAGGCCAAAATCTACAGGTAGGCACTTCGCAAAAAACACCTCTGTTTTTTTCCAAAATTTAGGATGTGTCCACGTTGCGCTTTGGGGTGTTTCCTGTCGCCGGCGCTAGGCCTACCCACGCAAGTGAGGTATCATTTTTATCGGGAGACTTGGGGGAACGCTGGGTGGAAGGAAATTTGTAGCTCTTCTCAGATTCCAGAACTTTCTGCCACAGAAATGTGAGGAACATGTGTTTTTTTAGCCAAATTTTGAGGTTTGCAAAGGATTCTGGGTAACAGAACCTGGTCCGAGCCCCGCAAGTCACCCCTCCTTGGATTCCCCTAGGTCTCTAGTTTTCAGAAATGCACAGGTTTGGTAGGTTTCCCTAGGTGGCGGCTGAGCTAGAGGCCAAAATCTACAGGTAGGCACTTCGCAAAAAACACCTCTGTTTTTTTCCAAAATTTAGGATGTGTCCACGTTGCGCTTTGGGGTGTTTCCTGTCGCCGGCGCTAGGCCTACCCACGCAAGTGAGGTATCATTTTTATCGGGAGACTTGGGGGAACGCTGGGTGGAAGGAAATTTGTAGCTCCTCTCAGATTCCAGAACTTTCTGCCACAGAAATGTGAGGAACATGTGTTTTTTTAGCCAAATTTTGAGGTTTGCAAAGGATTCTGGGTAACAGAACCTGGTCCGAGCCCCGCAAGTCACCCCTCCTTGGATTCCCCTAGGTCTCTAGTTTTCAGAAATGCACAGGTTTGGTAGGTTTCCCTAGGTGGCGGCTGAGCTAGAGGCCAAAATCTACAGGTAGGCACTTCGCAAAAAACACCTCTGTTTTTTTCCAAAATTTAGGATGTGTCCACGTTGCGCTTTGGGGTGTTTCCTGTCGCCGGCGCTAGGCCTACCCACGCAAGTGAGGTATCATTTTTATCGGGAGACTTGGGGGAACGCTGGGTGGAAGGAAATTTGTAGCTCCTCTCAGATTCCAGAACTTTCTGCCACAGAAATGTGAGGAACATGTGTTTTTTTAGGCAAATTTTGAGGTTTGCAAAGGATTCTGGGTAACAGAACCTGGTCCGAGCCCCGCAAGTCACCCCTCCTTGGATTCCCCTAGGTCTCTAGTTTTCAGAAATGCACAGGTTTGGTAGGTTTCCCTAGGTGCCGGCTGAGCTAGAGGCCAAAATCTACAGGTAGGCACTTCGCAAAAAACACCTTTGTTTTTTTCCAAAATTTAGGATGTGTCCACGTTGCGCTTTGGGGTGTTTCCTGTCGCCGGCGCTAGGCCTGCCCACGCAAGTGAGGTATCATTTTTATCGGGAGACTTGGGGGAACGCTGGGTGGAAGGAAATTTGTAGCTCCTCTCAGATTCCAGAACTTTCTGCCACAGAAATGTGAGGAACATGTGTTTTTTTAGCCAAATTTTGAGGTTTGCAAAGGATTCTGGGTAACAGAACCTGGTCCGAGCCCCGCAAGTCACCCCTCCTTGGATTCCCCTAGGTCTCTAGTTTTCAGAAATGCACAGGTTTGGTAGGTTTCCCTAGGTGCCGGCTGAGCTAGAGGCCAAAATCTACAGGTAGGCACTTCGCAAAAAACACCTCTGTTTTTTTCCAAAATTTAGGATGTGTCCACGTTGCACTTTGGGGTGTTTCCTGTCGCCGGCGCTAGGCCTACCCACGCAAGTGAGGTATCATTTTTATCGGGAGACTTGGGGGAACGCTGGGTGGAAGGAAATTTGTAGCTCCTCTCAGATTCCAGAACTTTCTGCCACAGAAATGTGAGGGCCATGTGTTTTTTTAGCCAAATTTTGAGGTTTGCAAAGGATTCTGGGTAACAGAACCTGGTCCGAGCCCCGCAAGTCACCCCTCCTTGGATTCCCCTAGGTCTCTAGTTTTCAGAAATGCACAGGTTTGGTAGGTTTCCCTAGGTGCCGGCTGAGCTAGAGGCCAAAATCTACAGGTAGGCACTTCGCAAAAAACACCTCTGTTTTTTTCCAAAATTTAGGATGTGTCCACGTTGCGCTTTGGGGTGTTTCCTGTCGCCGGCGCTAGGCCTACCCACGCAAGTGAGGTATCATTTTTATCGGGAGACTTGGGGGAACGCAGGGTGGAAGGAAATTTGTAGCTCGTCTCAGATTCCAGAACTTTCTGCCACAGAAATGTGAGGAACATGTGTTTTTTTAGCCAAATTTTGAGGTTTGCAAAGGATTCTAGGTAACAGAACCTGGTCCGAGCCCCGCAAGTCACCCCTCCTTGGATTCCCCTAGGTCTCTAGTTTTCAGAAATGCACAGGTTTGGTAGGTTTCCCTAGGTGGCGGCTGAGCTAGAGGCCAAAATCTACAGGTAGTCACTTTGCTAAAAACAGCTCTGTTTTCTGTGATATGTCCACGTTGTGTTTTGGGGCATATCCTGTCGCGGGCGCTAGGCCTACCCACACAAGTGAGGTATAATTTTTATCGGGAGACGTGGGGGAACGCTGGGTGGAAGGAAATTTGTGGCTCCTCTCAGATTCCAGAACTTTCTGCCACAGAAATGTGAGGAACATGTGTTTTTTTAGCCAAATTTTGAGGTTTGCAAAGGATTCTGGGTAACAGAACCTGGTCCGAGCCACACAAGTCACCTCTCCTTGGATTCCCCTAGGTCTCTAGTTTTCAGAAATGCATAGGTTTGGTAGGTTTCCCTAGGTGGCGGC
Source organism: Pleurodeles waltl (assembly GCF_031143425.1). Lineage (NCBI taxonomy): Eukaryota > Metazoa > Chordata > Amphibia > Caudata > Salamandridae > Pleurodeles > Pleurodeles waltl. Next base: position 785,293,705 of record NC_090444.1, on the reverse strand, counting down.
TGAGCTAGAGGCCAAAATCTACAGGTAGTCACTTTGCTAAAAACAGCTCTGTTTTCTGTGATATGTCCACGTTGTGTTTTGGGGCATATCCTGTCGCGGGCGCTAGGCCTACCCACACAAGTGAGGTATCATTTTTATCGGGAGACGTGGGGGAACGCTGGGTGGAAGGAAATTTGTGGCTCCTCTCAGATTCCAGAACTTTCTGCCACAGAAATGTGAGGAACATGTGTTTTTTTAGCCAAATTTTGAGGTTTGCAAAGGATTCTGGGTAACAGAACCTGGTCCGAGCCCCGCAAGTCACCCCTCCTTGGATCCCCCTAGGTCTCTAGTTTTCAGAAATGCACAGGTTTGGTAGGTTTCCCTAGGTGGCGGCTGAGCTAGAGGCCAAAATCTACAGGTAGTCACTTTGCTAAAAACAGCTCTGTTTTCTGTGATATGTCCACGTTGTGTTTTGGGGCATATCCTGTCGCGGGCGCTAGGCCTACCCACACAAGTGAGGTATCATTTTTATCGGGAGACGTGGGGGAACGCTGGGTGGAAGGAAATTTGTGGCTCCTCTCAGATTCCAGAACTTTCTGCCACAGAAATGTGAGGAACATGTGTTTTTTTAGCCAAATTTTGAGGTTTGCAAAGGATTCTGGGTAACCGAACCTGGTCCGAGCCACACAAGTCACCCCTCCTTGGATTCCCCTAGGTCTCTAGTTTTCAGAAATGCACAGGTTTGGTAGGTTTCCCTAGGTGGCGGCTGAGCTAGAGGCCAAAATCTACAGGTAGTCACTTTGCTAAAAACAGCTCTGTTTTCTGTGATATGTCCACATTGTGTTTTGGGGCATATCCTGTCACGGGCGCTAGGCCTACCCACACAAGTGAGGTATCATTTTTATCGGGAGACGTGGGGGAACGCTAGGTGGAAGGAAATTTGTGGCTCCTCTCAGATTCCAGAACTTTCTGCCACAGAAATGTGAGGAACATGTGTTTTTTTAGCCAAATTTTGAGGTTTGCAAAGGATTCTGGGTAACCGAACCTGGTCCGAGCCACACAAGTCACCCCTCCTTGGATTCCCCTAGGTCTCTAGTTTTCAGAAATGCACAGGTTTGGTAGGTTTCCCTAGGTGGCGGCTGAGCTAGAGGCCAAAATCTACAGGTAGTCACTTTGCTAAAAACAGCTCTGTTTTCTGTGATGTGTCCTGGTTGTGTTTTGGGGCATATCCTGTCGCGGGCGCTAGGCCTACCCACACAAGTGAGGTATCATTTTTATCGGGAGACGTGGGGGAATGCTGGGTGGAAGGAAATTTGTCGCTCCTCTCAGATTCCAGAACTTTCTGCCACAGAAATGTGAGGAACATGTGTTTTTGTAGCCAAATTTTGAGGTTTGCAAAGGATTCTGGGTAACAGAACCTGGTCCGAGCCACACAAGTCACCCCTCCTTGGATTCCCCTACGTCTCTAGTTTTCAGAAATGCACAGGTTTGGTAGGTTTCCCTAGGTGGCGGCTGAGCTAGAGGCCAAAATCTACAGGTAGTCACTTTGCTAAAAACAGCTCTGTTTTCTGTGATATGTCCACGTTGTGTTTTGGGGCATATCCTGTCGCGGGCGCTAGGCCTACCCACACAAGTGAGGTATCATTTTTATCGGGAGACGTGGGGGAACGCTGGGTGGAAGGAAATTTGTGGCTCCTCTCAGATTCCAGAACTTTCTGCCACAGAAATGTGAGGAACATGTGTTTTTTTATCCAAATTTTGAGTTTGCAAAGGATTCTGGGTAACAGAACCTGGTCCGAGCCACACAAGTCACCTCTCCTTGGATTCCCCTAGGTCTCTAGTTTTCAGAAATGCATAGGTTTGGTAGGTTTCCCTAGGTGGCGGCTGAGCTAGAGGCCAAAATCTACAGGTAGTCACTTTGCTAAAAACAGCTCTGTTTTCTGTGATATGTCCACGTTGTGTTTTGGGGCATATCCTGTCGCGGGCGCTAGGCCTACCCACACAAGTGAGGTATCATTTTTATCGGGAGACGTGGGGGAACGCTGGGTGGAAGGAAATTTGTGGCTCCTCTCAGATTCCAGAACTTTCTGCCACAGAAATGTGAGGAACATGTGTTTTTTTAGCCAAATTTTGAGGTTTGCAAAGGATTCTAGGTAACAGAACCTGGTCCGAGCCCCGCAAGTCACCCCTCCTTGGATTCCCCTAGGTCTCTAGTTTTCAGAAATGCACAGGTTTGGTAGGTTTCCCTAGGTGGCGGCTGAGCTAGAGGCCAAAATCTACAGGTAGGCACTTCGCAAAAAACACCTCTGTTTTCTGTGATATGTCCACGTTGTGTTTTGGGGCATATCCTGTCGCGGGCGCTAGGCCTACCCACACAAGTGAGGTATCATTTTTATCGGGAGACGTGGGGGAACGCTGGGTGGAAGGAAATTTGTGGCTCCTCTCAGATTCCAGAACTTTCTGCCACAGAAATGTGAGGAACATGTGTTTTTTTAGCCAAATTTTGAGGTTTGCAAAGGATTCTGGGTAACAGAACCTGGTCCGAGCCACACAAGTCACCTCTCCTTGGATTTCCCTAGGTCTCTAGTTTTCAGAAATGCATAGGTTTGGTAGGTTTCCCTAGGTGGCGGCTGAGCTAGAGGCCAAAATCTACAGGTAGTCACTTTGCTAAAAACAGCTCTGTTTTCTGTGATATGTCCACGTTGTGTTTTGGGGCATATCCTGTCGCGGGCGCTAGGCCTACCCACACAAGTGAGGTATCATTTTTATCGGGAGACGTGGGGGAACGCTGGGTGGAAGGAAATTTGTGGCTCCTCTCAGATTCCAGAACTTTCTGCCACAGAAATGTGAGGAACATGTGTTTTTTTAGCCAAATTTTGAGGTTTGCAAAGGATTCTGGGTAACAGAACCTGGTCCGAGCCCCGCAAGTCACCCCTCCTTGGATCCCCCTAGGTCTCTAGTTTTCAGAAATGCACAGGTTTGGTAGGTTTCCCTAGGTGGCGGCTGAGCTAGAGGCCAAAATCTACAGGTAGTCACTTTGCTAAAAACAGCTCTGTTTTCTGTGATATGTCCACGTTGTGTTTTGGGGCATATCCTGTCGCGGGCGCTAGGCCTACCCACACAAGTGAGGTATAATTTTTATCGGGAGACGTGGGGGAACGCTGGGTGGAAGGAAATTTGTGGCTCCTCTCAGATTCCAGAACTTTCTGCCACAGAAATGTGAGGAACATGTGTTTTTTTAGCCAAATTTTGAGGTTTGCAAAGGATTCTGGGTAACCGAACCTGGTCCGAGCCACACAAGTCACCCCTCCTTGGATTCCCCTAGGTCTCTAGTTTTCAGAAATGCACAGGTTTGGTAGGTTTCCCTAGGTGGCGGCTGAGCTAGAGGCCAAAATCTACAGGTAGTCACTTTGCTAAAAACAGCTCTGTTTTCTGTGATATGTCCACGTTGTGTTTTGGGGCATATCCTGTCACGGGCGCTAGGCCTACCCACACAAGTGAGGTATCATTTTTATCGGGAGACGTGGGGGAACGCTAGGTGGAAGGAAATTTGTGGCTCCTCTCAGATTCCAGAACTTTCTGCCACAGAAATGTGAGGAACATGTGTTTTTTTAGCCAAATTTTGAGGTTTGCAAAGGATTCTGGGTAACCGAACCTGGTCCGAGCCACACAAGTCACCCCTCCTTGGATTCCCCTAGGTCTCTAGTTTTCAGAAATGCACAGGTTTGGTAGGTTTCCCTAGGTGGCGGCTGAGCTAGAGGCCAAAATCTACAGGTAGTCACTTTGCTAAAAACAGCTCTGTTTTCTGTGATGTGTCCTGGTTGTGTTTTGGGGCATATCCTGTTGCGGGCGCTAGGCCTACCCACACAAGTGAGGTATCATTTTTATCGGGAGACGTGGGGGAATGCTGGGTGGAAGGAAATTTGTCGCTCCTCTCAGATTCCAGAACTTTCTGCCACAGAAATGTGAGGAACATGTGTTTTTTTAGCCAAATTTTGAGGTTTGCAAAGGATTCTGGGTAACAGAACCTGGTCCGAGCCACACAAGTCACCCCTCCTTGGATTCCCCTACGTCTCTAGTTTTCAGAAATGCACAGGTTTGGTAGGTTTCCCTAGGTGGCGGCTGAGCTAGAGGCCAAAATCTACAGGTAGTCACTTTGCTAAAAACAGCTCTGTTTTCTGTGATGTGTCCACGTTGTGTTTTGGGGCATATCCTGTCGCGGGCGCTAGGCCTACCCAAACAAGTGAGGTATCATTTTTATCGGGAGACTTGGGGGAACATAGAATAGCAAAACAAGTGTTATTGCCCCTTGTCTTTCTCTACATTTATTCCTTCCAAATATAGGGGTGTGTGTAAAAAAGACATCTATTTGAGAAATTCCATGTAATTCACGTGCTACTATGGTCAACCCGGAATTCAGAGATGTGCAAATAACCACTGCTCCTCAACACCTTATCTTGTGCCCTTTTTGGAAATGCAAAGGTTTTCTTGATAGCTATTTTTTACTCCTTATATTTCAGCAAATGAATTACTGTATACCCGGTATAGAATGAAAACGCACTGCAGGGTGCAGCTCATTTATTGGCTCTGGGTTCCTCGGGTTCTTGATGAACCTACAAACCCTATATATCCCCGCAACCAGAGGAGTCCAGCAGACGTAACGGTATATTGCTTTCGATAATCTGACATTGCAGGGAAAAGTTACAGAGTAAAAAGTAGAGAAAAATTGATGTTTTTTTCACCTCAATTTCAATATTTTTCTTTTTCAGCTGTTATTTTCTGTAGGAAACCCTTGTAGGATCTACACAAATGACCCCTTGCTGAATTCAGAATTTTGTCTACTTTTCAGAAATGTTTAGGTTTCTGGGATCCAGCATTGGTTTCATGACCATTCCGGTCACTGACTGGAAGGAGGCTGAAAGCACAAAAAATTGCACAAATGGGGTATGCCCCAGTAAAATGCCAAAATTGTGTTGAAAAATTGGGTTTTCGGATTCAAGTCTGCCTGTTCCTGAAATCTGGGAAGCTGCTGAGTTTAGCACCGCAAACCCTTTGTTGATGCCATTTTCAGGGGAAAAACCACAAGCCTTCTTCTGCAGCCCCTTTTTCCAATTTTTTTGAAAAAAACGAAATTTTCACTGTATTTTGGCCAATTCCTTGGCCTCCTTCAGGGGAACCCACAAAGTCTGGGTACCTTTAGAATCCCTAGGATGTTGGAAAAAAAGGACGCAAATTTGGCTTGGTTAGCTTATGTGGACAAAAAGTTATGAGGGCCTAAGCGCGAACTGCCCCAAATAGGCAAAAAAAGGCCTGGCACAGGAGGGGGAAAAGGCCTGGCAGCGAAGTGGTTAAAGAGGACAAAGACTGGACTGTGCTGTGTATCCTGTTTGTGAAGATTCTCCAAGGGCTTGGACTGAGCTTGCCCCCTATTCTGAAGACTCAGGGCCATCAAAGGCTTCATTTGCCAGCACCTGGGCCCTCTTGCTGAGACCCTTACCCTGCCAAATGTGCCACATCCAGTCCCTGGGCCCTTGAAAGGAGAAGCTGGTGAACCCAAGAAGAAAATCCACGCACTGGAGCTGAGCAGCAGAAAAATTGACAGAGGGCCTGCACCACAGCTGAAAAATTGACACATCACTGGTAAAATTGATACATCGCCAGCTCAGCGCAAATTTATCCCTGCTGTGTGTCCGCATTTTCTACGCATTTTCCCTGAGCGTCAAAATCTTCAAAATCACCACACGGACTCAAGGCTGCTTTTCTGGAAACCGACCCTTCACTTGCCCAGCAGAGAAATAATTGACTCAACACATTGCTTGCTTTTCCGATGCACGCTCACCCGTGTGGCAGTATTTTTCAGCATTACCAGGTACTTTGTGCTAAAACAACACACCCACTGATTGCTATGGATTAAGACTCACTTTATTTCAAAAATTCATATCTTTGCTTGTGTATGTTGGCTATTTGTCATTTTGGTCTTGTTTGATTTAGATAAATATGGGCTATTTTTCTAAACTGGTGCGGAATCCTTTTATGATGTTTTCACTGTATTTCTGTGTGTGTTGGTACAAATACTTTCCCTATGATGAGGAGAAGCTCCAGGCCATCCTCTCTGCACCATCTTTACTAGGAGACTCTTCACTAACTCAAACAATAGCACAAATGGGAGACTGGGACACCTTAATAGAATTAAAGAGGACACAGATAAAAACTATCCTCCACGGCGCTGTCCTGATGGAATACTTGCATAACAATGCAGCACCAAATGGACTACTCATGACCACTGAGCCCCGAATCTTCTTAGAAGATAGAGAGTTCAGAAAAGATTGGTCATTGATAGCCTGGAAGTGCACACAAGATTGGCTAATCTTGATTATAAAAACAGCAACCAGACCATCTGAAGCTCTCGTAATACAAATGAAGACAGCAGAAAACAATCTAAAAATTGGATTGACAACAGCATCCTTCAAAAAGAAGTTATAAGAAACTAATAAGATCATCAACAAATTTAAAGATTATCTAACCCAATGCAAATTCACAAAATTCCAAAAAGACCCGCAAAAATTTGCATTAGAGAAAGTATACCCATACTGTAAGGAAGATTATGTCACCAAATCTTCCCTAACGTCCGATACCTCCTCAGGAGGGTACACGAGCTCTGACTCAGACCCCACACAAGCATCACGCCCCAGACAGGGACGACGGGGCACCCCAAGGAATAGATGGAATCAACCACACGCAGTTTCCCAGTTTCTCCATTAAATACGCAATCATAGGGATGGAGTCCCCACTATGGGCCTCCCACCCAATTCCAACCCCCATTATACCCGGCACCACCCGTACCCTGAGCCTACCCTAACGCTCCTTTTTTAGGAAGAGGCACAGGAAGGGGGAGGGGGAAGAAGAAGGGAGTAAGCTGGAAGCCTAGAGAGGAACAATCGGACAGCGAGATACCCAGCACAAGCAACATTTAGCAGTTAGATCAACCACGGTGATTAACCTTAGTCAAAGGACATTAAAAGACACTGAACTAAAAGCCCTGGAGAAGGGCCTTGGTTTTGTTCCCTCACCAAAACTAGATATCTTTAAACTGAGAATCGAAATAGTGGAATTCTTTCGGAAAATAAGACTTAAGACCTTCTTCCTGGAATATCCTGATGTTAACACAGGACAAGACAGGAATACTAGGCTACGACCTAAATCGAGATTTACTCCTCCGAGTCACCAAATGCCGCCGGAGGTGCTTGCCTTTGAGAATTCAGTGAGTCAAAAAATAGACAACTTACATCAGAATTCCACAGAGGTATTCCAAAATATAAGAACCTAGAAACTAGCAGCCCTGCGAGAACTTACTAATGACACCTCAATAACAGTCAAACCAGTAGACAAGGGAGGTGCCACGGTAATAATGCCAACGGTCATGTATATAAATGTATAAAGAGACCCAACACAGGAGATCAAGGAAGAAATAGCCTTCTTAATAACTAAAGGCTTAGACAATGGATGGATCACTAAGCATGAGGCAGCCTTCCTTAACTAAGAGAATCCTAAAATACCATATTTCTATATTCTACTGAAAATACATAAGAACAAGCACCCGCCTCCAGGGAGGCCAATAGTATCCGGGATTGGATCTATCCTCGAACCTCTCTCGCAATTCTGCGATTGGTTTCTGCAACCATACATAAAGCAAATACCAACATACCTAAAAGATACCAAAGATGTACTTATTCTACTAGACAGTCTAGAATTTGACAAAGAAAATGAATATTTGATAACTCTAGATGTCGAGTCCTTGTACACTAACATTCCGCAGGAAGCTACCCTTAAAGTCATTTACAATCTTTTGAATAACAGTACGTGGGACTATATAACACCCCCAGAGTTTGTTTTAGATCTTGCACATACAGTACTCACAAGAAACGTTTTTGAATTTAACAAAAATTTCTATCTCCAGGTACATGGAACCTCGATGGGCAGTACCTTTGCCCCGAGTCTAGCCTGTCTGTATGTAGATCATTTTGAGAGAGAATTCGTTTTAACTGAAGAAAACCCATACTATGACCAAATTAGGATATAGAAACGTTACATCGATGACATCCTCCTGATTTGGAAAGTCACAAAGGAAGAAACAACTACTTTTGTGACCTGGTTAAATGCTTTAAATCCTTTTTTAAGATTCACATCAACTATGGGTAACCCAGAGATTTCCTTCCTTGACCTCCTTATCTCGGAAAATAATTGCTTCCTAAAGACAGAAGTTTTTTTACAAACCAACTGATAGAAACAACTTACTACAATTCCAAAGTTTCCATCCATGCTCTCTAAAGGAGAACCTACCAGTTGGCCAATTCCTGCGCCTATAGCGTAATTGTACAGAAATAACAGATTACAATAAACACGCCAAGAAATTTACTGATAAGCTATGAGCTAAAGGATATCCTGCACATCTCACGAGTAGATCTGAAAAGCGAGCGAGCTCGAGTCATAGGGATGTGCTACTGCAACCCTCGGTAAGAACCAACAAAAAGGACAGTATAATCTGTGCAACAACCTTTAATCCTGTATCCAATACAGTGAAAAAGATAATCAAAGAATATTGGAAAATCTTGACCTCAGGAGGCCTCCCTTTAAACCCCCCCTCAATGCTTTTAAAAAAGCCAAAAGCATTTGCGACATGATTATTCATACTCGACCGCGAGATAGGCCCCCTGTTAACAAACAAGGGACGTTATGGGACTTACCACCACCGAAAGGACACTTTCCCTGTTGAAATTGCAGTGTCTGTCAATTTACAAAGAAGACCCTCAAATTAGAATTGGGCCTACAGACACCATGGGAATTGAGGAACCTCACCAACTGCAACAGCAAAAATGTAATTTATATGATTAGGTGCCCATGCCGACTCATATATATTGGCATGACCACCAGGAGAGTGGGCACACGCATTTGTGAACATCGAAGCACAGTCAGATGCAAACAGGATGCTACTCGCCTTACAGAACATTACATCACCAACAACCACAATCCCAATGACATGGAGTGGTTTGTCATCAATAAACTCAACCATCCGACCATGAACTTGAAGCAAAAATTGCTGTTCTACAAACAGAGACGGGTGTGGATGTTACATACAGACACCATGGGTCTGAAGAACAACATCCAATGGTCAGCTTTGTAAAAACGACAGCACCTCCACCATCACCTAGATTCTCTTCTCCCTTCTCCCTCTCTCCCTCTTCTTCTTCCCCCTCCTCATTCTTCATCCTTTTTCTTCTCTCTCTTCCCCCCTTCTTCACCTCTTTTCTGCTCTTACCCCCCTCTTTTTTCTTTTTTCTTCTCGTTCGTCCCTTTCTCTCCCCCTTCCCTCTTCCCCCCTATCCTCCCCTTTTTGTTCCCCAACCACATACACTCCCCCTCTCTTTTTTTGCCACCATTCCTTTTTCTCCTGCTTTCTTATCTTTCCCTCTTTTCTTTCCTTTCTCCCCTTCTCCTCCTTCTTCTCTCTCCCTTTTTCTTTCCTCCCCTCTTTTCCTCCAACCCTCCCTCCTCTTTTTGCTCGCTCCGTATCTCGGAGCACGAGCGTGTAAGTCAGACTACGTGACTTCGCTGCTTCCAAAGCAGAGTGTACGATCCACCAGGTTGTGATGGCAACTGCCAAAAAACCGATCCTCGGAGGGCAGGGACTGCGTTTCCTGGCACTCAGAGGCTCGATTAGACGCACAGCATCTTTCAGTCATTTCCTGAGCCTCGGCCTTCGACGGCAAGAGGACGTCCATCACAATGGGCACCTGAAAACTATACCAGCTGGTATCAATGTGACTAATTGGCACTTACCAGGTCCTTAAATACCCAGCGCTCTCTCACTGCAATATTCGAGCGGCTGGAATACAGACCATAGGTGCTTCTACCGGTTGCATCCTTTGGAGTTGCAAGTTCTTGTAATCCCCTCAAGGGGGACCCCCTTTGATTTTCCTACTATAGAATAGTTTTTCCTACCCTAGAACAGCACTCCTTGACCGGAGATAGGCACCCCAATAAGCTAACTTCGCATGTTTGTTCTCTAATCGTTTCCCATTGTATATTTTATATCTGTACCAACTCAGCATCATGCAAAGTGACCCAACTGCTCTACTGACATTGGTTTCATACCTTCCCTCCTTTACTATCTAATTTGCTTACCTGCTATGGCCTTCCATTAGCACTTCGCCCTTTTAGGTTTAATGCTCTGTCTTTCCCACAGAGTGTGACTATAAAGAGCAACCCCCCTCCGTTACATTACCGACCAGAGGCTAACCGCCTTTTCTCGTAGGGTAAGTCCAAACCTATAGGCCCCCCTCCCTCTTGGTCCCCAGTTTCTCCTGCATGTGTTTGTGTGTGACATCCAAGGCATTTTCAGACACCCCTGTGTGCTGTGTTTTTGATTGAAGTGGCACTATCATTTCACTACTATTTACTTTATTATTTTCCCTTTAGGCCTCCCCCCAAAAAATAAATTCAGGTAAGCCCCACATATATTTATCCAATATGAGCACTTTCCATATCATCGAGCATGTAACCATGCTCCTTGTCCTATAGGGATCCCTGACCCTGATGAATGCCCTAGTCCTTCCAGGTGATTTGTAAGGTAATCGTATTATTCACCAATGCTATATCTGGATCCCTTTTATTATCAAGCTAGATCTAATTTCAGCACTCCTGCGGCAGTTCTTTTAACAACGAGGTTGAGCCCGTCCAGGTAGTATCATCTTACCTGGGTGGGGCTAGGTGGTCATATGAGGAAGCATGACACTATGTGTGTGAGACCACCTAGTCCATAAAGGTAACTCCTTCTATGGCACAGCCACTCTTCACACTCATACCTTGCTTGAAGAATACGCGCCCAAATAGAGCTTCCTGAACAGGGCCTAATAGTCCAGTTCCCTCTAGCAACACCCCACACTTTTTGTTTGTTTACAAATATTTTACATATTTCCTCCGAGATAAGTCTGTTTCCTAGTGCCAAGCTCCCAAGGGGGAGAGCAGGGGTTATCCTAGGTGTGTATCTCCTTATCCCGACTAGAGTGAGGGTCCCTGCTTGGCCAGAGTGCAAACTGACTGCCAACCAGAGACCCCATTCCTAATATATATATATATATATATATATATATATATATATATATATATATATATATATATATATATATATATATATATATATGTTTTTCTTCAGCTAAAAAGCCATACAAATATTCATCACAGTGCAACATTGAATACATTAGTGAATAAAATAACCAAGGCCCTGCACATCTTCAAATAAAAACAATAAATAAAAAAATCCCATTTACAAATGTTTAGATAAAGTGCATTACAACTAACATTTGAAAGATCCATAGAATACGTAAAACAATGCTTCCAAAGCAGCAACAATCAAAATAGTCCCATCAGTCCATTACCAATTAGCCAATAAAAATTACACACAATGGTAAAGCCATTTCTTAAGAAAACTGGGTGGGTGGCTGGTGCCTAGTGCCTTTGCTTTTATTTATATTCAAGATCAATTTTAGAAGCACCTAGGTAATGCACTCCTTCATTCTCAAGTTCCATGCCCACAACAGGAATCGAGAGACAGCAAACAAGATACCAAGTGACTCCCAATAATTTCTGAGCCTGAGCCACTTGCATATTGCAATGATCTACTTTGAATGGGGATTATGATATTTAGGGCAAAAGAAGAGAAAATGTGCTTCAATCTCATTGTGTGGTGGCCAATATGGGCAATCATTAGTTTGCCGACCTCCTTTTCCCCATTTTACTGTACTGGAATTTAAAGGTAATATGCCCAGTCTACGTTTCACATACAAGTGTTTGGCTTCGGGGCGGAGACATTCTATCTAGGTATTTCTGATATTGGGGGAGCACTTGTGATTAAAAAATTGCCCCATTATGCTTTTCACTGCCTGGTCTTTCCAGATCTACAAAAGCACAAATTCCCAATCAGCTATGGCAATGAGCTATGTTCCATCCCATATCTATTGCATTGGTGCAGGGACTGTCCTAAGGAAGCTTAATGCTTAACGGGGTCTTGTGATTAAATATTTATATTTACTACCAAATGAGACTGGCTGTCTAGTTTCTCATTGAAAACTTTACTTAACCTACTCATGTACATGTGTAAACTCTTAATTTCACCCCTTAGATGATCTAACTGTGAGCTGGTTGTAGGTTTTCCCTCCTTTGCACCATCTGGCACCGGCCAATGATTGCCAGAATCTTTGGACTGACTATATTCAAGAGACTTATGAACATAAGAGGGAGTAAGATGAAGACACAGGCAAGGCTTATCCTTCTAAAGAGCTATATAGAAAAAACAAACGGAAGTCCAGCCATTACTTAAAAAGTCAACCCTCCGATCAACCTTGGAAACCTTTGGTTTCTTATGGAATGCCCTCACCCACCAGGGTTACCCTTTGGTGGCATGCTTTGTCATTGGGTCCATCCTTTTCTGCTACGGAACAGGGCGTGCTGTGACCTACGAATTACGTGGGAGCACTTCTCATATTTTCCACTATGCTGGCAAAGGATAGGAGTGGAAGGGTCTTACATAAGTGCAAAAAGGTTTAAAAATACCTGCCCTTCAGGGAAAACATTGTTTTATTCCTTGCCCTAGTGGCGGTATGGTTAAAAACGAGGTGAGTTCAAAGGAGGGGCATTCAATGTACCTGCCTTTCTAATATATGTGGTCTACATTTTTTAAGCCTACCCCTAGGCTTTTCATAAGGACCAAGGGTGATGCCTTAGTGCTACTTCTAAGAGACGAAATGTGCTAATATACACCCCTTTACATACTAGTAATAAGGCATAATGCACCTTTTCATTGTCGTACCTTAGTAACTGCCTGTAAAGACACAAACACACCTCAACATGAACATTGGGAATCTCCAAGTGGCCCCTACTCACAGTAACCTTATAACTAGCCTCAGCCTTTTTTGGGGGCAGTCCAAGGAGGCTAGAGAGGCAGAAGAAAATGGAAACCCCAAGTACAATGGGACCCTGTCCAAGGACAAGTTGGGAGTCCCTGTCTGACAATGCTGGCGTTAGTGCAGGCGTCCCACGCAGAGGGATTCCAAGTCGAATTGTGTGGTGCTTGTCTGTGTTCTCCTCCCCCCCTGCAGGCATGGCAGTTATAGTGCCTCATTGCACAATGAGTCCTGAAATCTGGAGTCTCTGTCTGGTAATGCTGGAGTTGGTGTGGGCATCCTGCACAACAGGATTCCTTGTGGTGCTTTGTAGCACTTGCCTCTGTTCTCCTCCACAGTGGAGGCATGGCAGTTGGAGTGCCTCCTTGCATGATGAGTCCTGGGACCTGGAGTCCCTATATGACAATGTTGGCATTGGTGCGGGTGTCCCTAGTCAGGACAACGACATTACACACCAAAGATAACCTGTGCTCACCCCCTGGTAGCTTGGCATAGAACAGTCAGGCCGATCTCCAAAGGTAATGTGTAAAACGTTTGCGCAACACTCTCACACCAGCGAGACAATAAATACAACATAAAAGAGATTCCACACAGGATTATATGTAAAAATAGGTTCTTATTTTGCAAATATATATATCATCAGACCAGATACACCATAGATCATAGGCGCTATGTGCAAACACAGCAATACTGAAAGATGATATTTGAAATCCTGAGTATTATCAGAATCCCCAGTGACATACAACACATTGTCAGTGGATTTCCAGACATGTTAGGCAATCACTGAATAGTACTTATTACTCTGACTAAAATGACATTGAATAACCTTAAGGGCAGATAAGGCAACACAGAATTAACAAAGCACATCAATGTCCAATGATCATTATCAGTACCTAAATCATGCTAAAATTATAGGGCACAGCACCTTTGCACTCCTATTAGACTTGGTATGTTCATTAGGCAATGGCTGTAGGCCGCAGGAACCCCTGCATGCCTACTATATTCATTTTTGTAACTTAAGTGAAGTTTTACTGTGGTGACCCCCCCAGCTCTCTCTCTGTGCCCACCACAGGGGCTCCTATCTTGCAAGCAATGTCCCTGGGTCAGCCCCAGGTAAGGAGTGAGGGGGGCACACGCCGGTAGAGTGTTGTGAGGGAGACCATCTTGGACCTCCCTCCTCACGGGTAGAATTGCCAAAGTAACATCTGTCCGAGGGTGCACGGTGAAGCTAGAGTGGTAGAAGAATGCTGTCAGCATGTCTCTGATCCAACGTGCTGAGCGTAGATCCTACAAGGTGTGAGGTGCCGGTAGCAAATCCGGGGACCAGGATGGCTCAGTTAACTGTCCTTTTTGTGGTCCAGGTAACATGCCTTCCCAAGGGGAGGTTTGCTGATAGCTGCTTTGGCATGTAGGGGGAATCCTGCCATCTTGTGTCTCCAGTGCACCTAGATAGATCAATGCAAGCCACAGTTGGATCCCAGAAGGCTCAGCTCTGATGGGAGACACCCAACTCATCAGACAATCTTGCAAGGGTGCTGGGGGCCTGTCGCGTCCTGACACCAGTGTCTGGGCTCACCACCTGCCCTCCAAATAAACTATGGTATGCTCTCTCTCCATGCGTGGACTACGATCTGAGCTCACCACGCGTTGAAGTGCAGGGAAGTGTGTGTAGCCTGGCAAATGCTGGCTGGCAATAACTGAATCACTCGCCATGCGCTGATTGAAGAAAGTTAGATTGGTCAGCCCTAGAGCCCCACGATAATCCTTCTAGTGCAGAGACTCTGAGGGAGGAAGGATCAGCCAGTAAGTCCCTGGAGAAGACTAGGTGAAGGTCCCAGAGGGAGAAAGCAAGAAACAGTTCAGCACATAAGGAGGTTAGTCCAAATGGGGGTTCCTACTGGCAAAACAGCAGTCCTCTAGTAGGACAGAGTTAGGGAGCAGCTGACAGCGGGGCAACAAGCAGAAAAGCAATCCAGTGAGTCCTTTATGCTACCCAGCAAGTAGCTGGCTGCAGAGCAACAACAGTAGAGTAGGCCAGATGAGTCAATGGTGCAGTTCAGCAGTCCTTCTGACAGAGGTTCAGTCCAAGTTCTAAAAGTGCTCTGAAAATCATGGAGGTCAGAGCCACTGTACTTATACTCCAAAATGCCTTTGTTCAGGAGGTGACTCCAAGTAACCCTTTCAAGAGTAACACAACTCTCTTTGAGTCCATCCCTGGCTTTATATATCAGTAAGGAGTAAATCAGTCCATTGTGTGAGGGCAGGACATAGCCTATTGACAGGTAAGGTGTGAATGACATTCCCTCTCCCCAGTCCTGGATGACTGTCAGTAAGAAGATGGATGCAGATGCCTCTTCTGTCACACCAAGCCCCTCCTGTGTTGTGGCTGTCTGGAAAGTATGCACAAAGTGTAACTGTCACTCTGTCCTAGACGTGGATTGGAGTCAGGCTACAAAGCACAAAGGCCCTCATTATGACATTGGCGTCAGCTGACCGCCATGCCGGCAACGTCGATAGTACTGCCCCCAGACCAGCGGTAATAACCGCCATATAATGACCATGGTGGTGATCCCTCCCATATACAGCCAATGTACCACCCCAACCGCTAGTGCGGTATGCCCACTGAACACGGCGGTAGCCACCTACAGGCAGGCGGAAGACTAGGATCCGCCCACCATATTATGACATAGCACACTGCCAGGATTTCCGGGATGGTAGCAACGCCACCAAAAGCCTGGCGGAAACACATCATATAAAAAGAGACACTCACCTCCAAGGACCCAGAGCGGCTGCCATGGACCCAGAACTGGAGGTCTTCCCAATGCTGTACCACGTCATGGCCGTCCTGGAGCACCAACACCGACGAAGAGATGAGTGCAGCCGCCTAGCCACAAGGGAGGGAGGGAGGGATGGGAGAGTGACACACACCACACACCCAGATTTAATTGCAGAGTAAATCGACAGTAACAGACCCCAGGAGCAAAGAAATCCAGGACACATACCTCAGTTCCAACCACTGTAATCCAGTAGGATGATGAGCCCAAATCCAAACAAAATAGAAAAACTCATGTACAGGCAGGGCCATTGGCCAGTTCAAAGTCTGTAATCCCCATAAGGCAAAGTCCAAGCCTCAACTTGACTCCTGACAACATAGGGACTCCACTGTGCAGGGGCATCATATTGGAAATAGGCAGGCACCTCAGGGGGCAGGGGAGGTGGGGGGTGAGGGGGGTTTCTTTTTGGGAGGTGGGTCCTTGGGCTTGGGTTTGGCACGGGGGGCTCTTCACCCTTCCGTTTTGGGGGTGGAGGAGTGGGCTTGGGGCGGGGGGCTGGAGTTTCACTCTTGTACCCCTTAGTGGTAGCTGAAATCTTAGGTGGTGGAAAAGGGCTAGACTTGGTGCTGGAGGTACTGGGGTGGTGGGACCTTTCTCCTACGGGTAGGAGGGGGGGAGGGAGGGAAGAGGTCAAGGCAAGAAAGGAAAAGCTTCTTAGGACCAGCGGGCAGTGGAAGGAGGAATGGGAGTGGAGGTAGAGGGAGTGGTTGTAGGAGGACGAGGTGCACTTGACTTGGGTGCAGATGCAGGGACAGTGTACTTGTGTGAGGTGGATGGCTGATGGTGGTCTGAGTGCGAGCATTTGTGTGTCTTTGGAGGGGGGCAGACAGGGCGGGGGAGGTCAAACAGGACGTGTGGATGGATGTGGTGGTGTCTGCAAGTGAGCTGGGTGTGCTGCATGAGGTGGTGATGGTGGTGGTGGTGACTGCTCATGTGGTGTGTGGGGTGCATGTCTGTGGGTCTGCTATTGTGGTGACTGTGGGCATGGCTGTGCAGGTGGCAGGATCCAGGACTGTTTATGCTGTGCATGCAGGTGTGAGTGCTTGTCTGACTGTAAGGGAGGAGGAGGAGGGGGAGACAGACAGTGGAGGCAGTGGATGATGTTGTGTGTGCATCTGTGTGTTGGCTGTGTGTGTGCTTGTGGACTGAAGTGTGCTGCCTGTGTTTGTCTGTGCGAGTCTTGTCTGTTGTTTTGGATGCATGCTTGTCATAAATGTGTGCATGGGATGGGTTTTGGGAGCGGAGACTGGGACTGGGAAGTGGTAGTTGGAGTGGGGACGGAATATACTGTGACATTGGCTGCTGTCACAGAAGAGGCCAGAGCCTGAAACGATCTCTTTAGGGCCACCAAGCCACTGTGAATGTCCTCCAGGAAGACATTTCATTGCTGCATCTGGGATGCCAGCCCCTGGATGGCATTCACTTTGGTTGACTGCCCTATGGGGATGGATCTCAGGAGGTCAATAGCCTCCTCACTGAGGGCAGCAGGGCTGAGTGGTGCAGGGCCTGATGTTCCTGGGGCGAAGGAGACACCCACCCTCCTAGGACAGTGGGGATAGGCAACTCGGTAGGGGGCTACAGGGAGGGCGGTGCTGGTACGGGGGCTGGCGGTAGAACCTGTAGCTGGGGTGGTCCCAGAGGGGTCCAGCACCACCAGGAAGCTCCCATCGGACAAGGAATCAGAGTCAGTTGTATCAGCTCCTGTCCCCCGTGGTGCTTGCCTCGCCCTCCGTCTCACTGGTTACCTTGGCGTCAGTGGACTGAGCCTCCTGGGTCCTATGGGCTGCAGCTCCCTCACTCGCCGGTGCCCCTGCTCCTTTGGCAGATGATGCTAATGCACACACGGACAGGATGACAAAAGGAGAGGGGGGAGAAAGAAAGGGAGCACAGGCTCAATCACAGCAACAACAGCACAGAAGGCATACACATGACGGTCAAACACTGAGACTAAGAATGGGCAGTAAGCACCACACTGGCATACCATTGGCTTGGTACCACAGCAGGTAGGAGCCAAATATTGCCATCCGCACACCAGCTGGGCCCAACTAAGTCCTGTCTGACATGGAAAGCCAGCTACCTAGCTGTCAAAAATATGGATTACACCCAAAATACCTAAGCTGGACAACGCAGCAATGTCTAAGCTGGCACATTGGGGCATCCACTAACTAGAAACCTGCACCCAAATCATATGCCAGGCAATAAAGATCGTGTTACATACACTTTATTCACCCCCTTGTGGCTGCTGTGATGCCCTCAAATGTCCATCCAGCTCTGGGTAGGCCACCGCCAGTATGAGGGCCATCAGGGGGGTCAGGTTCCGAAGGGCAACCCACCCTCGTTGGGAGGCCATCCCCAGCTTGGCCTCTGCGCTCTTCCACGCTCAGCGTCTCCTGTCCTCCCACTGTTTCCTGCAGTGGGTGTTCCGCCGGCTATAGACCCCCAGGGTCCGCATGTCCTTGGCAATGGCACACCACAACCGCTTCTTCTGATGGGCACTGACCTGCACAGGAAACAAAAACAGAAGGACACCATGAACCACATAGGTCAGCCTGTCACACATGTGGCCTACCTACTGTAATGGCCCCTCATCAGGCACACACATGGCCCGTACCTCTACATGTACACTGTCACCTGCCATACCCCCCAAATGACACACTACCAGCACAAACACATCT
This sequence comes from Pleurodeles waltl, assembly GCF_031143425.1. Lineage (NCBI taxonomy): Eukaryota > Metazoa > Chordata > Amphibia > Caudata > Salamandridae > Pleurodeles > Pleurodeles waltl. Next base: position 785,275,258 of record NC_090444.1, on the reverse strand, counting down.
ACATGCAGCCATGTCACATGCAATGCACCCATGATGTACTCACCTGTTGGTCTGGAGGCCCATACAACTGCCCATACAGGGGTAGGAACCCATCCACAAGCATCTCCAACTCCTCGAACGTGAAGGCTGGGGCCCTTTCTCCTGTTGCACGGGTCATGGCAGGTTCCAAACGCAAGTCACAGCAGCACACGCAGCAGGGATATAGTCCTGTGGGAAGTCAGGAATCAAGTGAAATGATAGATAGAAAATCGCAGTTACGTCCGCAGCGGTGTACACTGTCACCACCAACATTGATCATCATTGGTTCCTGTACTCCATAGAGCCCCATGTTAGCCAATGAGGAATTGCACGGCGGTGCAGACTGCCTCACGCCATGACTCATAACGCTGGTGGAGTGAGGTCACTACTGCCTGTCCCTGCATACAGGATAGGCGGTTGCCATTTTCTACTGCTAGTACACATGTACAGATTTGATAGTGCATCATTGGTGTTGAATGTACACACCTAGACAATTCCAGTGTCCAACATCCAAACATGCTCTGTGTACACTGATGTTGTGTGTCCATAGTTCCTGTTGTCACTCGCTTCTTACTTTTGGTTTACCTAGGCACCAAGCACTGCTGAAGAATAGGAGGAGGAGGCATGCACCCATGTACAGACCCCTTGTGGACTTGGCTACTCTGCAGGACAGGCACATCATGCTCACCTATCATTTGGACCGGGCCACGATCACAGAGCTGTGTGCACAATTGGATCCTGATCTGCTACCTGCTATCCGCTGCACCACAGTAATCCCCTTTCTTGTGCAGGTACTATCTGTGCTCCATTTCCTGGCAACAGGCTCTTTCTAGGTTACAGTGGGCTTGGCTGCAGGAATGTCACAGCCAATGTTCTCTATTGTGCTTGCAAGGGTTGTGTCTGCCTTGCTCAAACACATGTGCAGCTACATCGCATTCCCCCAGGTTGATGAATTGCCCTCTGTGAAGGCTGTATTCTTTAGCAATGAGACACATACCACATGTGATTGGAGCCATTGACAGGACCCATATAGCCTTAGCCCTCCCCGGGCCAATGAACAGGTGTACAAAAATAGGAAGAGTTTCCACTCACTTAATGTCCAGATGGTGTGCCTTGCTGACCAGTACATCTCCCACGTCACTGCCAAGTATCCTGGGTCGGTGCATGATGCCTTTGTCCTGAGGAATAGCAGCGTCCCACAGCTGATGTCACAACTACAGAGGCACAGAGTGTGGCTAATAGGTGAGCCTGAGTCCCCACCCAATATATGTCAGTGTATGCCTTCAGGAGTCATACTCCATGCCATTGTGCAAGGCTAATGTGTGTCCCTCACTTATTCCAGGTGACTCCGACTACCCAAACCTGTCCTGGCTCTTGACCCCTGTAGGGAACCCTAGAACAGGTACAATGATGCTCATGGGCGTTCCAGGAGGCTTGTTGAGAGGACCTTAGGTGTCCTAAAGGCCAGGTTCACATGCCTCCATCTGAGAGGTGGATCCCTATGATACTCCCCTGAGAAGGTCTGCAAGATTGTTGTTTGGTGCTGCATATTGCACAATTTGTCCCTCAGACTCCATGTGCCCTATCTGTGAGAGGAGGGAGTGACAAACGCCTGTGGCAGCAGTGAAGAGTAAGAACAGTGAGGAGGAGGCAAAGGAGGAGTAGGATGTGGACAATAGGACACATATGATACTGCAGTACTTCAAATGACACTCAGGTAAGACAGTTGAACTTACATTTCTCCATTTAAGTGTTGTGCTGTGTGGCTGTAGCATAATGCCAATCACTATCTTTGCATACCACCTGACTGTCACCTATGTATTCCCTTATTGCAGATGTTGGTGTGGTTTCAACAGTGTAATGCTGTGATGTGTACAGACTGCTGAAACACATGTGTAGTATGGATCAACATATTACTGGACATTTGCTCAGGATCATGCAGTTCACTCCAGTACACTACATTGTACATTTCCTTCAGATAAAGCCACTATTACTCAAGTTGTGTCCAAGGGTGTTTATTTGAAAAATTGGTATATAACGTAAAGTGCAATAGAGTGGGTGATGGTTGGGAATAGTCCAGTGTGGGGGGCCAGTCTATTTGTAGCTCAGGTCCAGTGTTCAAGGGGCCATAGGAAGGGGAGCAATGGCAGTTCAAAGTGGACAAAGTAACACAGTGGAACGCAAGGGGGACATTCAGGAGGCGCTCATTTCCTGGCAGTGGTCTTGGCAACTGTTGCTGGTGTCTGTCTGGGTCGCAGGGAATGTTTGCGGAGTGGTTCACCTTCTGCAGGGGGAGGGGTGCTGGTGGCCTGTGGGTCCCGAGGCAGGGCTTCCAGTCCACTAGCTGCAGCAGATGTGGAGGGCTGCTGGGTGGAGTGGCTAGTGGAAGTGGCCTGCTGGTGTGCTCTGTCCTCCCGCATGGTTTTAGCCATGTTGCCCAGCACCCCTACAATGGAGGCCATGTCGGCAATTATGCCCTGCAACTGCTGCATGACCTCCTGGTGGTGTACCCCCTGCAGGTGCTGGTTCTCCTGCTTGATGGTGATCACCTGACCCATCCTGTCCTGGGATTGTCGGTATGCTCCCAGGATATTTGTAATTGCTTCCTGGGCAGTCAGTTATCAGGGCCTGTCCTCCCCCTGGTGCACAGCTGTCCTCTGAGTGTCCCTGGCCCCTTGTGCCTGTGTCCCCGGAATGGTGTGCCCACTCCCACTGACACCAGGACCCTCATTGTTTTGCCTGTGTGGTATGGACTCGGGTCCCTGTACAAGTGGGCACACTACTGATTGACGTGTCCTGGGGACAGAGGAGTGGGGGCATTGGCTGGCTGTTGTGGTGTTAGATTCAAAGGGTGGCTGTGTTGGACTGGCTGTGGGATGGAATAGCCGACTGACCAGTGGTCCCAGATGGGCCAGGGAGTTCATCCAGATCCAGAGCTCCAGTTGCCGTCATCACTGGGGGTATCTTCTGGTGGGAGACTGGGTAGCTGTGGCACCTCCCCACTGCTGACATTGGCTGGGGCACCGGTGGGGATGTAAGTGATGTATTATGGTACATGTCAGTAACATATTCTGCATTCCTAGCTTTCCCTATGTTATTGCTGTTGTCCTCCCAAATTTGGTTTTGTATGGTGATGGATTGTGGGATTGTTAGTTCTCCATGCTGTGCATGCATTGGTGGTGGGGGTGCATGCAGAGCTGGAAGGTGGGTATGGCATGCAGGTTTTGGCATTTTGGTTTGGTAATTGGGGTGGTTGCACTGTGTGGGATGGAGTGGGGTGATGGGAGTCAGGGCGAGGGGCGTTGGTGGCATGCAGGCATGGAGGGTGATAGGTAGTGAATGTTGACTCACCAGTGTCCAGTCCTCCGGATATTGATCATTCTAGGTATTGAAGGGCTAACGTCTCAAATTCCAAGCCATCAGTCTTAGTCTTTGAAGCACTTGATATGGAAGGCCTGGAAAGATCAGAGGCTTGATAAATGTATTAGATTTGCAGGATGGGATCCAGACCTTTTGAGTAGTAATGGAAACCAGACTCTTCAGGGCCGAAATGGAGCTACTGGAATTATTTGAACCTTCACTCTCTGAATCTTCTTCAGTTCCCTCTGGAGAAGGGGCATTAGAGACAAGGCATAAAAAAGACCCTCTTATTGATAATGAATTCATAATTAATTCACTGCCCAGGCTCCGTCTGGCTCATTGTACAAAACATTGGAACTTGTGCATTGGTTTTGGATGCAAACAGGTGTAACCAAGGTAACCCCAGGATTTGTGTTATTGCTTTGAATACTCTGGGGTTCAGTTGGAAATCTATTGACACTGGATAATTCCTCCTTAGGTTGTCTGCTATGTTGTTCACCCCTCCCAAGATGTAAATGACAGGCAGGAAAACTGGAGTTTTCTGTCCAAACCCCCATGGCATATGCTTACTTAGCTAGGGATGGTGATTTTGTCCTCGTCTGTTTACAAGTTTTTAGTCACTTAGTTGCCTTTTAAATTTTTCCCTAAGGTTTTTATTGAAGTTTAGCAGAATGAAATGAATAACAATGTTACGTAACAAACTGCTAAAAATTGTCATAGGATACCACAAAGAGCAGTTACATCTAATAAACAATAAAGTAAACAACAGCCAGAGGTCTACGTCCAGACCCAGTAAACTTGAAACATAACTCCCTCCAGCCCACCCTCACCCCCACCCCCATGCTCTTGTGCTAGGTCCCAGAAAGTGATCCAAAATAAGTATTAATTCAATGATTCATGTAAGTCAATGGTGTATCCTCTGTGAGCACAGGACCATCCCTGCTCTTCACCCACCAAAAAGACTCTGAAGGCACATCACGTCACAGTGTCCCCAGAGGGGGCCATTCCTCATAGCTTCCTTAAATCAGATAACATGGCAGACCAGGCTCTCGGATCATCATCCAGCTTGTCATCCCTACTGACATATCTCAGTTGCTCTTCCTCTGAAATTGGCCACTCAGAAGCATCTCGGTGGCAGTTCATGTAAGTGGCAGGTGTTGCACTAAGCCACTTAATTGTTATATGTTGTTTTGCTAATAACAAGCCCAAAAGGGCAAACTTCCTACTGATTTTTTTATTGGCTGGAGAGAGAAGCAGGCCTAACAGCACCTGTCCTATCTCTAGTTGCACTGTCCACCCAGTAGCCCTATTTAGGTTCTATAGTACTTCTTGCCAGTAAGAGGCCAGAGACGGGCAGGCCAGTACCATGTTCATAAAGTCCGCTGTCGGACCTCGGCAGCACATGCAACTATCCGATCGGGTGGTGTATGCGCCATGTAATATTTTCAGAGTAAGATATGTTTGGTGTACATAATTGCATTGTAGAAGCTTGAACCAGGCATAGGAGATGACCGTTCTTATTCCCTCATGAACCCTTACCCTCTCCCTGGCAGTCAGGAGTTCCCGTAGTATCCACTCCTCCTGGCTTGAATGCAGACTGCCGGTGCAAGGAGGTCGTCGCACAGTGCCCTATAAATATGGGGAATCAATCTGCAGCCTTGGGCCATGTCTAGTAGTGTTATCAGTGTGTTGGTGCATGGCGGCATGCCAGGCAAGGTTGGTCACAATTCTCACCCTGTGGTTGAGATTTTAGCACACTGGCAATATTGTCCTTTACCCAGTGAAAATAATTCTATGGCATCATCTCATGTGATAAACTGCCCCCCTGGGTGAAGGTCTCACATAGTGTCACAACCCCATCTTTCCATCTCTGCATCGTCATGGAGTCAGCCATTTTTAGGAAGGGTTGCACAGCCCACAATGAAATTTCCAGGGCATACAGTGTGTGTTGAATTACTCTCTGAATCACTCCCTCCCAGGTGTCAGCAACCAGACAAACAATATGAGGTAAGACAGGAGGAATTCGTGATCCACTCCGCAACAGGACTCTTGTCTCCTCCTCTCTCTCTCTCTCATCTAGCCTGGGAACACACATTTATATAATTTTAAAAAGTAACAAGTTGAGACTCTTGTGGAGATAACTTGTGATTTCAGCCAATGAGATTACAATATCTTCATAGGAACAGGTCAGCTTCTGTCGATTTAGCAAGTGCAACAAATAACGTCCCAAACACAAGATATATTCAACTATTCTGTACAACATATTTGATATTTAACTTTTTTTCTCCCAACATTATACTCTATAAGACAAAACATGTCAAGGTAAGTACAGTACATTCCACAGTGAGATCACTCTCTTTGTAATACGCCTTTAGGGACTCATAAAGAAACAACCCATCATGAGTACCTCTTAGGAGCTCTTTTTCACGATTGTCCCCTGGGTCGAGCCAGTGAACCACATGTTGTAGTTGCATTGTGGTGTAGTATAGCTTGATATGTGGAACTCAATGACCCACCTGAACCCAGGTCCTTTTCAGTGTGGAGAGCCCAACATGTCTCCATTTATTCCCCACAGCAGGTCCACTATAAGGCTGTCAAGGGTTCGGACGTAATGCCTGGATCGCATGGAGGGTGCCCTGAAGCGTGTAGAGGCATCTTGGTTGCCTTTTCTCATGACAACATCTTTTCCTCAAATTAGTGGAACAAATGTAAATGTTTTAGAAGAGCCTCCTTCTTCTATTTGCTTCCTCTTTTTGAAACACATTCCTCTCTCTATTATCACAGCCAGATCACGCTACAACAGGGAATTTATAGTGCTGTTCAGAATAAATTATCCCAGACAAGACGTGGGGCCCTTGAAAATATACACCATTGCCTGCCACCTCTCTAAAGGACTGCCCATGCACACATATCAGAAAATAGAGAATGGGATCGGCGCAGCTGGGATCCCGACAGCCTCCCTTGCTCTCCGTAATTGTCCCACTCACCGCTACTGTGACCAAAGTGAGACCTCCAGGGAAAAAAATAATGTGGTGCCCATTGCTCCTAAAGCAAAACAAGGGTGCATCAATCAGCACAACAGTACTTACCAGTCAGCATAATGCCATCTGCGAAGACACAAAGAAGCATAAAGTGCCGTTTTCAGCAGTGACATTTAAGTGGGAGGAGAAGTCTCAGGTCATAGAAATTGGAAACACACAAGGTTAAAAAGGAATAGGTTCAAAGGAGTGAGGCAAAGCTGTCTTGCAAGGGAAGCCTTCCCTCAGCTAGTAAGGACTATGATAAGGAATTAGGAATGGGGGTAATGGGTATGCTGTATGTGTGGGTGGGATAATTAAGTGAAGCAGGTGCAATTAATTTCGGGTAGATGCAAAGTGTGAAAAGACGGTGTAGGAGAGAAAAGAGATGAGGTGTGAAAATGTGGATGAGAATCTCAGAAAGATTTGGGGAGAAAAGAGCTGATTGACAGATAGAGGAAAGTGGAGTGAAGTGGAGAAAACGAGTGATTAGAAGACTCTGAAGTCCACTACTCCTTCCACAGACCTCAGTAATGTTTAATTCAGTTTCACATTTTCCCAATCAAAACATTTTCAATTCTAACTATTCAGAACAATGTCTCTATTGTTTACCTGCTGCTGATATGCATTTGTAAAGCCAATAGGTCTCTCTTGTTTTAGGCACATGTCCGTTGAGCCACGAGTGATCTCAGTTGATCTGACACGCGCCAGACAACACACAGGTACTCAGGCCCACCCAGAAAGAGCAAGCAGCAGCAGGCGGCAATGGAGAGGCGAAGCGGAGAGGAAGTCTGTGAGGCTGCAGAGGATGATAAGGCAATAGAGGCAGAAAAGTGATGAGAACATGGTGAGTGCGGAGCACACTGGACGGGTCTACTGTTGGAGTCCCCTCAACTCTGAGCATCCCTGCCTTGTGGCTTGACCCAACCTCCCTGCATTTCAACTTTGCTGTGCTGGTAGGAAGAGATGAAGCAGTCTGCTGTAGCAGCCAACGCAGCTTGTGCTCCAAGTGCCTTAGCAGTACCTCAGTGGTCATTTTACACTTTTATAGACGCCAACTGCGCCCACAAGTTGCTTCCTCAGACAGACAGATACAATGAGCAGGCCATCTCCTGCATTCGCCGGTGAGTCAACTCACCAGATTCACTCATTTTCCAGTCCGTTGCCAGATAATCATCCCAGTAGATGCAGGGAGGGCAAAAGGAGAAACTGAGACCCGCCCTGAGAGGTTATATGAGTCATGTGAGCCGGTGAGGAGGAAGTCGGTACACAACAGGAGGACTGGTGTTGGCAGTGTCACAGGGAGGAGGAACTGAAAGAACCGTACGAACTTTAAGAAACTGAAGTGTGTAGAGGCCCCCTAAGAATTATTCTCCACCCGAAATAAGGATGACAATGGGGATTCAACGACCACTGTGCTGTATCTGCTGGAACTCGTAGGAGTTAGCAGAGAAGAGGAGGGATAATATTGCTTAAGTGAGAACAAGCTAGCACACAGCATTAGCATTCAGAATATAGGTGGATCTGCGTTGAAACGCAGGCCTGCACCGCAAAGCAGCACAAAGCAGAAAGTACGGACTAGGCGAAAGGTTCGCAGTCTGCATTGGCTTGTGTTTTGCTGCCAGAAAGGCCAGCATTGAGTCTCTGTGATGGCCTGTTGATATTTTGGCCCTGCTCCGACCAGACCTCTGAGAGGAGGGAGACACAGAGAGCGAAGACAGAATACCTACTAGTTACATTTTGTGTATTCATTCTATAAGCTGTTTCAAACCCAAAAATATTCTTACGATACTCTGAAAGCGAATCCTACAAACAGTATGATGGGGAAGTAACAAGCGTGTATGCTGACAGGACCTTACTACAGAGGGTAGAAAGAGATTGAGAGCAACAGAGGCAAGTGAGACATGTTCATAAAATAAATCACACAGAAGGGCTTATATCCATAAGGGGTAAGAGCAAGTACGAGGCAGTCACAGTAAACAATAGAGGAGGATAAGGGGCTGCAGTCACTGGATTTGGGAGATGGGGAAAGCTACCATTATCTTAAGCATTTGAGAATACTAACTCTCATTGGACTCCAAAGCTAGTTAACATCGCCTCTCGAGACCTTGCAGTGGTTTCACTGCCGAAAAAACAACACAGGGCAAGAAACAACCTGCCAGGTATAAAAACAATAAAGTTCCACTCAAGGATTATCGTCTAGTTGGTCCTGGAAGCTACTGACGATTTAAGATTCTTAGGATACGACCTGTACGAGACAACATGCATAGAAGTACAGAACAGAGAACAGAGAAATGGGTCCAATTAGGACGGGCCTGACATGGACAAAATCATCCAAGAAGTCCAAAGGGAAGACAAGGATTGGTGAAAGACTTTAAAGAGAGCAGAAACTATGAAATCAAAATGAAAGTGCGCTTAATGATAAATAAAACAGGAGCTGTGAGAAGGATTAACAAAAGCCAAGTCCAGTCAACCGATTTTAAGAGAATTCAAACGGACTGGAACTGGATTGCCTCAACGGTCTTCCACGAAGGGATTGCACTACTACTCCTGATGGGAAGTCACTAACGGTAGTTTCATGGAACATCACAGGTCTAAAACGAAATTGGAAGTTTCTGAATTATATCCTAAAAGAAAATTAAAGTGGAAAAGAATGTGCAGTGGTTGCGCTTCAATAAATTTGGGAAATTGATGATATGCTATCAAAGTTCTACTATACAAGCAGAAAAAGGAATATTTGGGTGCCTGGCGGGTGGCCTAGCTGCTTTATTCTCTGGGATAAGATGGTGGAGAAGAAGCTGACAGCTCTCCTTCAGGATATAGATACTTAGAGCCTGATCTAGATCTTGACGGTAACAGTCTCGCTGTCCAAATACCATCAGATTTCCCGTCCGCTCCACCTGGCGATCCCATAGATGGATGCCTGATGAATCACTATCACTGCCATGAATCACCACCCTGCCGACAGCGCCATAGGCAATAGTGGCTGTCGGTGGGACTCCAGCCCCTTTTACTGCTGAGCCAACCACAATATGCATTCCCTCCAACCTAACTGTGGCGGCAAATCCGCCACACCTGAGTTAGTGGATTGGGAGGAATATAAGCACAAAACTCACCTTTTTCCAACTTTTCTCAGCTCCTGCCACTATAAATGCGATCACACCAGTACTACCTCTGCTGCTGCTCCTGGACCTAAAAATTAAAATCAAGCCCATAATCGCCAGAACAGAAGTTAAGTCACTGTTTTACCTGTCATCCTCTGAATTGACGCTTTACAGTAGCACTGGACTTGAGCATGTGTAACAAATAGTCAAAAGCAACACTACAATGATGTCTAATGGAAAGGTGTGTAATGTTGCACTTAGAAACATATTTAAAAACACAGCTCGAGATATTAGTAACTCTCACCAATCTGGTGCTAACCGCCTCCAAAGCCCTAGAATACCCTATCTTGTACATAAACAGAATACCCAATAGGAAGTTCTCAAATCCAAGGTAATGTAGCAATTGCACTACAAAATGCTGCAAGTGTGTGTGCACAGAATGTACAACTAATCTTACCTTCAAACTGCATACATGTCTATGAGATCTATGAGGGTCACATGTGCCCTTGGTTTGCACAATTTATGACAAACATTACATGTCAATTAACTGTAAAGTGTCAGGTTCCCTGACTAATGCATATGTGTATATTATTGACACATCATGTTAAAATAAACACATGTGTATTCTCAAGTCACAATAACAGAAACACATATAATATTAGTGTATGTGTTCAGTAACATGATGAATGCTTGTACCAAAATTGGCATGCCCATCACAAATGTACAGCAATAATGAATGCATAATAATATTTATATAAAATATACATCCTGTGCTTGTCACTGTCACAAATGAGAGTAAGTGCATGGCACATTCATTAGCAGAAACAACATAATCAGCAAACAATTAGTAACAATCCAAAAATAAGGCCAGGACAAAGGTAGTCCCAAATTAATTATTCTGTATAGAAATGAGATGCATCTCATACCACTGCTTTCCATTGTGTACAAAGAACAAAACGCAGAGGCTCTCAGCCAAGTGCACTGTATGGTTTCCATGACCACAACTTGCCTCCTCATGTCACTGTCAAAATAAACCTCCTCTGGAAGGGGCATCTATGAGGCAGAGAGCACGCACCTCAATGATCTTGGGGGAGGGAGTCCTTGGGTTTGGGAGGGTGGTCCTTGACCTTGGGAGGGGTGGGTTTGGTTTTGGGAGGGGTGGGGTGTGGAAGGGGTATGAAGACGTTTGGGTGCGTGGTCTTATGTTTGGGAAGGGTGGTCTGGATGAGGAAGGTGTCAGGGGCAGGGCAAACAACAGGTCTTCCTTCAGGAAGAAAGGAGGGTGTCCCAGAAGGTGTTCAGGATGGATCTGGGGTTGGGAGGTAGAGGAAGTGGCAGTGTATGTTGTGCATGTGTCTGTTGATGGTGTGGGTGCTTGAGGGTCTGATGTATGTGGTGTATGTTTTGTTTTGAGTTTTTCACTTGGTGTCTTGTGTGAGTGAGTGTGGGTGTTTGTGTACAGTATGTGTGCGCATGGATGTGTCTGTTCTGGTGGTGCTGTGTGTGGTTGTGGTGCCAGTGGGTGTGCTGGTGCATGTATGTGTCAAGGTGGGTGGGGTGACTGCAGGTGTGGTAGTGGTGGTTGTGGGTATTTGTTTTGTGGTGGGTGTGGTGACTGCAGGTGTGGTGGTGGGTGTGGGTGTTTGTTTTGTGGTAGGAGTGGTGTAAGCAGGTTTGCTGGTGGTTAGTGTGCATGCCTGTGTCATGGTGGGTGTGGTGTCTGTGGGTTTGCCTGTAGTTGTGGTGGTGGTAGGGTGTGTGGTGTGTGCATGTGTGTGTTTGTCTGGGTTTCTTTCTGTGTTTGTGTGTATGTGAGGATCTTCTGTTTGTGTGTGTTTGAGTGGGGGTGTGTAAAGGTGTGCGTGTGCTCTGGAAAGGGCTGGGCAGAGGGATTTTGGATTAGGAAGGGGTGGGAGTTGGGGTGTAAGGTTGGAGTGTGTGGGAGGCAGCGATCAATGAGGAGGTCAGACCCTGGAATGACCACTGTAGGCTAGACAGGTCACTGTGAATGCCATCCAGGTAAGTTAGCATCTGGGCATTCTGACCTCTAAGCCCCTGGGTGTCATGGAGTACTGCGGTCTGGCCTACAGCAATAGTTACCAAAAGATCAACAGCCTCCTCATTATGCGCAGCCTGATAGACTGGGGGAAGGTGCCTGCAGCGATGGTGACGCCACCCCTTTTAGGGGAGCAGTTCTGGCCAAATGGGGTGGAGGCAGGAGGGATGGTGAAGATTGAAATGTGGGTGGCAGGTGACAATACAGGTGGAATTAGGTCCGCCACCACTAGGGACTGGTCAGCTGTGGAGGCCTCCGAAGATGATGACGAGTCGCTTGGGGCCTCAGTGCCAGTCCCATCATCTTCTGGGGCACTGGGTCCTTCGGTGTTGGAGGTGTCTGCACTGGAACCACAGTGCCCAGCTTCTTCCCCTCCAACGTGGCCACTGTCACCTTCCCCTAGCCTAGATGATGCTGTATAGACAGATGCAACAGTTTGAGGGTATCTGTGGAAATTGATTTAAACATTAACTTAGCGCACAAAACAGTTGCCAAGTCTGCATATTACACCAGCTTCAAGGTACTGAAACTTGGCTTCTGAATCATCAGTATCTCATGCATGTAGGCAATAATTCGAAAGACAATGTGCACACAGTCTAGAAATTTCCCATGCTAGCTCCATTATAATTTATGCCTTTTTTTGCATCCACTTTTATTTCTCTGCATGACAACTAGCTTTGACTGCATTAGTAAACACATAGGCCTGCATACATCCCTAATGTACTACAGTATAGAGCAAAAACATTACAGCATTTCCAAAAGAAACATGTTTTGGGCCTGATATTGACTTATCAAGATGAGATACTCAAACATCTATGTGATGTAACCTTCCTTCTGCAACTGTCCTTTTAAGTATCACTTTCACAACACCATTGCTTTCTCATCTAGACATAGCTAAGGACACTTAAATGTAATTTGGAGTATGTGTTCCTCTGCCACCAATGTGGACACATTCCCATCTGTTTCAATCAATAAAGTCTGGCATGAAAAATCATGTTGGCTGACACAGACTGGCTTACATACTCATTTGGGAGGGACTGAGGCTTCATGACAATCTGCCACTGTCTACATGAAATGATTTGAAGTCTGCTATTTAAACATATTTTTTAACATATTTCAGATTAAAAACGATGCCATTGTACAATTAGGGCCAGATCTAGGAAGCCTTTTGCGCGTCGCAAACTGCGAAAAACGCAGTTTGCGGTGTGCAAAAGGCCTAACGCTATGCACAACCTCAAATTGCAAGTCGGTACCGACTCGCAATTTGAGGCTGCGACTCGCAAATAGGAAGGGGTGTTCCCTTCCTATTTGCGACCGCATCGCCATGCTGAGTTGCTTTGTGACCGCGAATGCGGTCGCAAACCAACTCGTAGTAACCATCCACTTGAATTGGGTGGTAACTCATTCGCAAAAGGGAAGCGGTCACCATGGGACCCCTTTCCCTTTGTGAATGCCCCCCCAAAATGTTTTTTTCAGAGCAGGCAGTGGTCCTAAGGACTACTGCCTACTCTGAAAAAACCGAAACCAAATGGTTTCTGAAGTTTTTCTTTTTGCAGCCCGTTTTCCTTTAAGGAAAACGGGCTGCAAAAAGAAAAAAAAACTGCATTATTAAAAAAGCAGTCACAGACATGGCGGTCTGCTGTCTCCAGCAGGCCACCATCCCTGTGAATGCATGGACTCGCTATGGGGTCGCAAACTGCGACCCACCTTATTAATATTCATGAGGTGGGTCTTTGCGACCCCATAGCGAGTCGCAGAAGGTGTCTGAGACACCTTTCTGCATTTGGTTTTGTGAGTTGCAATTTGTGAGTCGCTGTGACTCGCAAATTGCAAGTCGAAAAATTATACCTACCTACATCTGGCCCTTATTTCCAGTCCTTTTGGTGCAGAAGTTCATGATCATATTTCATTGGACCAACTTACCAATGTAAAATCTGAAACTTGAACTGTCTCAGAAGTGCTTACTATGTCATGTCAGCAGGAATAGGGCCTACATTACCTACTCACATTTGTGATGGAGCAACACACCTGCCCCAATCCTCAAATGGGGCATGATGGGTACAAATATCCTTCATAACATGGATAAAATGCAGGTAGCCCTTTCTTCTCATGCAGCCATATTTCTGCTCAAAACAGTACTTGGCTTGTGAGACATCTAGTGACAACCTTTAGCACAAAACAATACACCAAACACAACATCAGACACCGTCTGAAAATCTTTCACCTCCAGAAATCCTCATCTGCGTTGGATGTGTGTCACCGTCATGTCGATGCCAAACAACATTGCTGTAAATTAAAAATGTTTAAAAAAAAATTGCAACTACATATAATACGTCACCCCCTTGATGCTGCTATTGGGCCTCAACTGCCCACCAAGCTCTATCTAGGCCACTGCAAGGATCCGGGGCATTAAGGTGGTCAGGGTGAGGAACACATGCTTGCCTGATTGGGAGGCCTGGCCGAGCTGGACTTCTGCTGTCTCCAACCACGCCAAAGGAAGTCCGCTTTAATGAGGCCCATAGAAGGACATGAATGCCTATCAAGCTGGATTTTGGGCTCCTGAAGGCCAGATTCAGGTACATGGACAAGACTAGTGGAGCCCTCCTCTACTCACCCAATGCTCACCAGGTGCAGGCACTGGGGTGGGTGGATTGTTTCCCTCCTTTGGCAGGCCCTTCCTGTCTGTGGCTGCAGAAGGTGTATTGGGCCCTGATGTAGATGGAACACAAACAGGGGTAGATGGTACAGAAAAAGCCCTGCACTTGTGATGGTAAATGTCAAACATCACTCCAATCAAGGAGTACAAATTGGATTTGTGATACTCTAACTCTTGAATGTGTTCCCTCTGCACATGCTTAAGGTCCCTGATCTCTGTTAGGACCTGTCCCATTATGTCTTGGGACTGTTGTACTGCTCCCAAGACTCAGTCAAAGGTGGTCTGGGTGACAATGATGCCAGTAACTTCACATTCCTGGCTCACTGATTCCCTCCCACATTGCCTAATCACACTACCCTTTGCCCTTGAGGCAGTGTTGCCAATGTCCTGGGTCCAACTGGAGGTGGTGGTTGCTCAACTGTAGCAGAACTGGAGGGGCACAAGATAGGAGTTGTGATCCTATGGACATAGGAAGTGAGGTATCCAACTGTGTAGTGGTTGCAGCAGCTTGAGGTGGATGTGTAGGTGTGGGCCGAGTGAGACTCACTGGGGCTATCTGCCCAGACAGACCAGATGGACCAGGCATCCCCGCATCATCCAGATTTGCAGGAGTGGTGTCCTCACTGAAGGATTGATCCTGGCCTGGAGTGGAGGTGTCTTCAGTTGCAAACGTTGGTCCACTGGCCCTGGGTGTTGGTCCTAATATGAATTACAAAATATATAGACAATAAAGGTCTGCATTGAACCTCAAAACTGTCTTCAGCTCCAGATGATGCAACCAAAAGAAAAAAAGATATATTCAATGGGATGTTGAGGCCTTTGTGTGTTTTTTCACATTTTACTCATGCAGGTTAATGTACACAGAGACACACTTCAGTAACAATGATGGCGAGATGTCCTGAAATGCAAGATGTAAAATAGACCATGGACATTCATTGTACCAGACATGCAACTCAACACAGTAGAGAGGAGATTTGAGAGCTGTGCCATTTCATATTGTATTTAATGGCACTGGTCATCATATGAACATTGCAAAGTAATTTGTGCAACAATACTACTTATAATCAGAATGCCACAGAACATGGTTGGAAAACTTTGAATCCACAAAATATGATTTATATAGTACGTAAAGCAATTCAATGTAGTGACAAGAAGGTGACAACATAATGGATTAACACAGCAGATGAAATTTCAATACATACCAAGAAATGGTGAATGTCACATACCTAAATCTTTGTAGTTGTAGTCATTTGTAAACACATTGCCAATACTTGTGAAAAAGTGGGTAACACATACCTATATAAATTTATGCAGTCAAAATTGTTATAAAAACATTATATACTAGTGTCTCTACAGTGATATGAAAAAAAAGAAAAATAATAAAAAGTAAAAAAAAACAGAGGGAGAACAGGAAAACAAAAAATAACCTTGATGTTCAGTGTCAAGATCGTTGTCAGAACTGTGGTCAGAAGTGGAATGGCAAAGGGTCATTGTCTGAAATGGAGTGTCTTTTATAGTGTTTTGCAGGTGTTCACAACAGCACCTGAATATTTTTACGTTATAAGCAGGAGTATCAACCAATTAATCATAAAAGTTGTCCAAGGGAAAGCAGTGGGTGAGTTTCAGGATCAGAGGCTATAGATCACGGGACTATGCTGAGTCCATTGGAGAGAGAGTGCGAGATGACCCCATGCCCCTCAAGTCACTATTACTTTGCTGTTGATGGAGCTGAGAGCTATAGGTGGCTATATAGACAACTGAATTACAGATGGGTTAGAATTTTAGAGATAGATCATACTGAGTTGACTACATTAGTATAGGGAAATAGAATTGGGTGCAAATATTGTGTTAGGTCTTAGAGACAGTTGATAAACGTTTCCACTATAGTACGATAGCTGTAATCACATGAGACAGATCACTGTGAGAATCTTGTGCAATGTAACAGATTAAGGGGCTCATTCTGAGCCCGGCGGGCGGCGGGCGGCGCCCGCCTGGAGGGAGCCCCAAATGACCGCACCGCGGTCATAAGACCGCGGCGGCCATTCAGACATTTCCTCTGGGCCGGCGGGCGCTCTCCAAAAGAGCGCCCGCCGGCCCAGAGGAAATGCCCCTGCAACGAGGACGCCGGCTCAGAATTGAGCCGGCGTAGTTGCAGGGGTGCGACGGGTGCAGTTTGCACCCGTCGCGTATTTCAGTGTCTGCATTGCAGACACTGAAATACACAGTGGGGCCCTCTTACGGGGGCCCCTGCAGTGCCCATGCCATTGGCATGGGCACTGCAGGGGCCCCCAGGGGCCCCGCAGCACCCCCTACCGCCATCCTGTTCCTGGCGACCCGCCAGGATGGCGGTAGGGGGTGTCAGAATCCCCATGGCTGCGGAGCGCGCTCCGCAGCCATGGAGGATTCCCCCGAGCAGCGGGAAGTCGGCGGGAGACCGCCGACTTTCCGCTTCTGACCGCGGCTGAACCGCCGGGGTCAGAATGCTCGTGGGAGCACCGCCAGCCTGTTGGCGGTGCTCCCGTGGTCGGTGGCCCTGGCGGCCACCGGCCGCCAGGGTCAGAATGACCCCCTAAATGTTCTTTTCAAACTTTCACAGATGAGAAACAGTATTATTCAGATGTACTGCATTTTGTGGGATGGAGACAAATAGAGTAGGGACAGATTTGGGACACTCTTCATGTGTGTTTCTGTAACTTGATATTACTTCATTAATAAACCATAATAAATAATTTGAGAATAAATATTACAAAACTATTAAAACTATTTACTCTAAGAACCTAATGGGCTAAAAAATTGATTGTGGTTGCAGCATCATAATTCCTTTTTCAATTCTTGGATAAAGGTCCATGTTGATGGTCCTGTTCGAAAGATATTGAAGAGGGGTGGTGCACCCAGCAGAAGTGAAAACAATACATCAGTTTTAGAGGGCTGAAATGAGCATTTGGAAAAAATGCTTAGGTTTGCCAAAAGGTTCAATAAACAGTGCAGTATGACTGTAATTAGGTCAGATGAATCTATTATTCAAATAGTAACTGTATGTTTAGTTATAATGATCAGTTTGAGGGTGCTGTGCCTAGCATGTTAAACCATGCTATGAATTACTTTCTGAAAGACAAGCCACCCCTTAGCATGAGAATTTGAAGTGTATAACAAAGCAATTAGATGTGGGCCAGTTACCAAAAGTTGGGGAAATCTCAAGGTTTTATAGGAAAAAGTTGATAAAATGACAGATGAGGGAGTTTGCATTTGCAAGGGACCCTGAGGATTAGCAGAACAAACCTCAAATTGCCCCTTTATGTTACCTCAAGTCTGGGAAAAGCGAGCCCTGCTTTACATGTATAAAATGTAGAAACACCAGGAGATGGGCTTAGAAATTGAGATTTGGGCAAGTCCCGGCTTGAATACAGTGAAAGTGGATGTTGGGGATGGGCAATAAGGAGTAAAGATAAAGATAAATGCAGAGGCTGTAAGTTTGGAGTCCTATGCATTTACAATATGGTTCTCTATTACGCACACTTTATGAGGAAAAGAATGATATCTTCTTCCCAGTTTTTAGATATCTTTGTTACGGGGTGGGCAAAATGCTCCCAACTCAAATAACCACACAGACTCTTCTTGGCAATCCAACAACAGTATTTGCTAACTGTCACGACAGGAAGAAAAGCACTATGGGCTGCACTTCAGCCCTGCTCAAGCTACCTCTGCAATTTCTCTCAAATGCCTGTTCGCAGGCACCCTTTTATTACAATGCAATGCAATGGTTTATTACACATTGTAAATTATAAGTCATTTATAAGTTACAGATACACCAGGTGACACAGGTTGCCCTGGGAATCTACTACCTGTGATGCTGTCCTAACTAAAAACATCCCTCCTGCTTTAGAGCCTATTCTCCTAAAACATGCTAAAATTGCTTGTATCATGCAGTGTATCAGTAACAAGATCACAGGCATTGGTTACAAAGCCCCCATAAGTCCCTACATCCAGGATTGTAGTGACTAAAACCAACCACTGAATCAACTATCTGGGGCACCTCCTTCATCTATCATTTAGGTTTGTAAATTATGCAGTGTCTGTATTGCCACTGACAAAGTTCCATTTTCTGCATCATTTGCTGGGATGAATGTCCAGCATGCAGATCCTATCACCCTGCACAGTCTGCCTTGCATGGCCGACATAAGGTCCAGTACATAACAATGTTGCAGCACCATCATTCTTAGGGCACACAGTTCCTCTTTTATGGAATTAAAGCCATCACTGGTGGTGTTGATGACTTTTAGGAGCTCCCACCTTGTGATTTGGAGCCAACAAACTGGTGCTTTAGCTTTGACAAATGACCAGATGCTCCCAAAGAAAAGTTGAGCATCATTGAACAAGCAATAATCTTGGGGAACTTCATCCCAAGTGCTTGCGCCATAACACTCTGCAGTTTTCTTCCTTCGGTAATGATGTAGCAAGGTCGTTGGATGGCTCATGGAGTGTTTATGCGAGACAGATATGTTTATTCCAGGGATTACTAAAACTGGAGCATGCAAAGTCACTATGCAACAGAGTCTCTTCCCATTGCGTGGTAACTGAGACCATAGAAGTTCTCCACACTGGCAGAAGAAATCCATAAGTTCAGAGGTGCCCCCCTGCATGTCGGTGTTGATGACTGTGACCTTGCAACCAATATTTCGACCTATGTAATTGATGCCATTTCCCCTGAAACATAAAGAAACAGAAGTTAGTTTCATGACAGTCAGGGGACCTGCAATACGATCTACCTAAGTATAGCACTAAATATTTTTGTCCCAGGTGGGTGTACATCTCTATATTGAATTCTGGCTGACTTCATGGCCATTCCATAAAGACGTAGCCCTACAGGAAAATGCAATGTTGGGATGCCATTTTTGATGGACAAAGACTGATCCTGTCAATCTAAACCCTGACCTTCTGCCACAATCTGGGGGTAAAGGGTTAAAAAATAGTTGTTACATTCAGTTGATGAATGTGTTGCTCCTAGAAATCCTAGATCTAGGACCATCTGGGTCCAATCTACAGTAGTGAGGTGACCTGTCTTTCTCAGAAGTGATATTTTTTTCTCTGATGCCCTGCCTATCTGTGAGACTGGATAGCACTTCTGCTAAAGGGCCATATCTTGTAGAATTAACTAGGAAGCATACTACTTTGACATGTGTTAACTGCATTTGGGCCTTAATTCTACACAAGTACAGATGTATTAAACTGCGAGCTATGTTTGGGGATACTTCTTTCATGGACTGCAGTCTATCTGACCCAATAGCATGAGGAAGTGCACGAAGCATGACTCATTTGTGTTCTCTGCGTCTATTTCTGACATGTGCTGATACCACATGTTATCTGACAATTTAGCGTGTGCATTACGGGTCACATTGCTAGTAGAGAGCTGTCTCAAGACGTGAAAGACATTAGAACTAGAGAGTACTTTTTTAGCAACGAGAAAAAAGGATAGTATTAAGAGACAAAAGAGAAACATAAAAACAAAAATACATATCTTTTGTATTGTCTTTTGAACAAATAGTCCAAAAACACAGTTGGAGGAGGGTACTGTTGAGATGACAATCTTCATTTCCCCTCTTGTTCCATTTGCATTGTTCAATTCTTTTGCGAAAAGCTGGGTTGAGATGCACATGGCTGTGATGAATCAAGGGTTTCCTGTTGTCCACCTTGAGGGTGGTTGATATGACTGTGGTGACTGTGTAGGGACGCTTGCATTTACAGGCCCAGATGCATATAAACACTTGATCTCCTACTTTTACAACTGGGAGATCGACCTCGGTGTTGGCATGCTTTTTTTCTCCCTTGGTTACCTGTTTAGAGATGAACTTTGCACAGTTCATCAATTCACAGAGACACACATGCATTTCATCATTCAGTACCTGTGACAAATCTTCTCCCTGAAGTTTGCTTCTAGTGGCAAGGACTTGTACACTGATAGACCTTCCTGTCGCTATTTAATGGGATGTCAAGTGATGATCTGAACTTGGCGTATTTCTCAGGGAAAACAGTGCTATGGGCAAACAGTATAACCAGTTTTTGTTTAAAGTAGCCCCTAGCTTGTTGATTTTGCTATTCAAGAGGCCGTTCAGGCACTCCTCCACACTATTACTCTGGGGATGGTACATAGAGGGCAATTAGTGCTTTAGCCCTAACAGTGTTGTAATGTGTTCAAATATTGCACTGGAAAAATGCGTGCCATTGTCAGATCTTATGCCTTCTGGTATTCCCCATCATGGAATTACTTCCCAAACTAGGAAAGTGGATGCTGATTTGGCATTACAATGGACACATGGTCCCTCTTTGCCCCATCAGAAGGGGCAGACCACCACAATGAGGTACCTGTAGTTAGTGTATCTATCGATCAATTCCACAAAGTCCAAATGAAGGGCTTTAAAGGGAACTTGTAGTTGTGGAATGGTAGAACGTATCACTTTTAAGGTGGGATTAGGGGAGTGCAGTTGGCAAATTGTACAGCTGTGCAGATACATAGTAATTATGTTGTGTATACTGGGAACAAACCAGTCTTGTTTTGTGTTGCCAAATAGTCCCTGGAGGTGTAGACTGGCAAATGGATCTGATTGAGAGTGGTTGCAAGCAAAACCTGTGGCATTACTTGTTTTCCTGTAGTTAGCTGTCTATACGTTAGGTCATCCCCTGAGTGGATGCACCCTCTATCTTCCCATAACTGTTTTTCATGTGTAGAAACAGCTTCCAGCAGTTCTTTTAGGTGTAATCTTGCTGTCTTGGTGTAATGAGGTGTATCCTTGTCTGTGGTAGTCTTGGATCCAGACTCCGTTGGTGAGGCAGTCCGAGCCACCTGGATGAGGGCAGGTTTAGGGTCTGATGGCACCTTTGGGGGTGTGTGTCTAGCTACATCCTTAGCTGCCTGATCTGCCAGTGCATTACCCCGAGACACAAAAACCTGTCCAGTTGTGTGCACTGTACACTTCACAACTGCCACTGCCTGTGGTAACACAAGTGCCTCTATTAGAGCCTCTGAGAGGTTTCTATGCATCACAGGACTACCATTTGACTTAAGAAACCCTCTCCGGCTCCATCTCATGATGCTTGAGTGCACCATGGTTGTTACATATGCTGAATCTGAGTATGTGGTAAATACTTCTCCTGCTCCTGACGTTAGGGCCGCTGTTAATGCTGTTAGTTCTGCTGCCTGGGTGGAATAATGTGTGGGTAATGTTATTTGTTCTATGACCTGCAGTGTATCAGAGAAACTGTGTTCCTGAGCCTTTACTATTGTTCCCCCTGTATGTCTAAGTTCTGTCTCTTGGTCAATTGTGGAGGAACCATGAACAAAGTCTGGGTTTAATATTGAGTGGGCAAAGAATATCACAGGATTCACTGTATGATACTTCACAGCCTCATCTCCTGACATTCTCTGAGTGGTCAGAGTGGTCTTGGCCTTCTAAATAATTGAAAATACTGCATGCTCTGCATAGAGCGTCAAGGGTGCACCCATAACTATGGGGGTGCTCTTCTGTACTGCAAAGGCTGCAGTGGTCAGAGCATGCTCACAGGGATAGTGTCCTTTCATGACTGAGTCCAGCAGCACACTGGAGTGCGCAATCGGTGTATGCCCTAGCAGATACTTTTGTGTGAGGACAGCTGTCTTCACTTGAACATTACAATGACAGAATAAATAGAACTCCTTGGCGTAATCTGGAGTTCCCAAGACCAGAGCATTTGCTATTTCACTTTTCAACTTCTGAAAGGTTTTCTTCATCTCTGAAGTCAATATTAGCCTGTCCTCTATGTCTTTTACCTATTTGATAGCAGATAACAAGAGGGCTAGAAGTGTGCTATAGTCAAATACCCACCTTCTCACGTAGTTATAGAGACTTAGAAACTTCTGCATTCCTTTGACAGTTTCTGGCTCTGCTATTTGCCAGACGGAGGCTGCCCTTTCAGATGTTACACCCCTCCTAGATGCTGAAAGCAATTGTCCTAAATATTGGACTTCTTCATGGCAGTACTGAATTTTCTACTTCTCCACTGTTTATCCTTCCTGGGCAAGAGTGGTCAGAAGAGATATAGGGCCTGATTTAGATCTCCCACCCGAGGAAATCTAAATACCATTGTTTTCTATGGTATTTAGATTTCTGCAGATGGGATATCTGTCACCATTGCGATGGAGTAACCCCTCCGCCAAGAACTAAATAAGGCCCATAGTGTCTTTTCTGCACTGCTGTTTCCTAGAACTACAAACTAATATGTTATCAACATATTGCAACAGAGTGCTGTCACATTGAAAATTTCACAGTTCATTCTTTATTGCTCAGTTGAACGCACTGGGGGACTCATAATGCCCTCAGGGCAAATGAGAGTACATGTACTGAGTCCTGCAATATGAGAACGCTGTCAGATAGTGGCTGTGTGGATGGAGGGGGAGTCTGAAGAAGGTGTTTTTAAGATCAATTACTGAGAAATACCTGATATCCTGAGGAATAGTCATCAAGATGATAGAGCAGTCAGGGAGACTTGGGATTTCTGGTAAAACTATGTTGTTCAAAGGGCACAGGACTTGAACCATGTGCCAAGTTTTGCCCTTAGCTTTCTTGACTGGGTAAATAAGGGTGTTGCAAGGAGACACTCCAGGATAAATTACTCCCAGCTCTAGCAGTGTCTGTATAGTAGGGGTGATGCCCTCATCTGTCTTCTTGGAAAGGGGATGTTGCTTCTCTCTGGGTAAGAGGGCACCTTCATTCAATGTAATCCGAAATGGTGCAGCAGTGCGGTTAAGGCCAACATTGTGGGGACCCTTAGTCCACAAGGTGTCTGGTACTAGTGGCATATCTGCCTCTTTTACTGAATCAAGCGCTCTGCTTGGTGTGGCCGTTCTGATTTCTAACCCAATTATGAGTGGTATGTCTTCCTGAAAAAGTACCACTCTTCTTGGGTCACCGAACACCTCCCTAACCATCTTTCCTGGCTCAAGGAAGATGACAAATGTTCATAACACAATATTATGGTTGGTGGCTATTAGAGTACCATAGGTTGGTGTTAATTCCAAAGCCTCTATCTGCAATATCACCTCAGTATCTGACAGCCCAGAGTCCTGCCCCTGTTGTCTAAAGGGGAATTCCTTGGGCAACTGAACCTCCTTTCCCTATAACTCAGCTGTTTCTGCTATGATTGTGTATACTGCTGTAGTAAATGCCTCAATGTCAGTGGGTTGTGCACAAATTTGGTCTCTGCTGCAGGAATCTACCATTAGTGTCATTATTCTGGAAGGTGGAATTCCATGTGGGCAACATATCATGGTTCCATCTTGTTCAAAATGAATGACCATATTTAATTTGGCCATTAGATTTCTTCCTAACAAATCTGCTGGTGCAGCTGGAGAGAACAGTAAACAGTCATCAATGTACCTCCCTCCTACATCTACCTCCACTGATTTGGTAAAAGGAACATAACTTCCCCAGAGACTCCCTGTGTGTCAATGGATCTGTTTGAAATGGGAAGGCCGCCCTCTCTAATACATGATTGTGTTGCTCCTATGAGGAATGCATACCTCTTGTCATCGATGGCTATTGTTACAGTGGGTTCCTCATCTGGCCTGTTCATTACTGACAAGACTGGACACATAGAACTACTCTGTGAACATCCTCATTGTATGCATTCTCCCACAGGGTTTACCTGGAAAGGATTTCCTCCTCTTATAACTACACGTCCTAGTCTACTTTGGAGTAGAATCTCCATGGGGGGTGCTTGGTAATTTTGCTGAGGCAGACCCTGTTGTGCTTGGGGCATTGCTGGCAGCTGCATGTTTTGCAAAGGTGTCTGGGACACACATATTATTTGTGGAATTTGCTGTGGATGTACTATCATATTTCTTGATTAACTATAAATTCCCATTATTCAATTTTTCTCATCCCATCCCTTCATATTTCAGACTTTAATAAGATGCCGAAACCTCTGACAATAATAACACGCTTGATCCCTTCTTGAAGGACCCATCCTACCTCTTCCTCCTCCTCCCTGTCCTCCTCTACTACTTCCATGTGTCCTTACATTGTTCTGCTGCTGCGGGTACTCTTGTTGGGTGGCTCCTTGGACTGCTCCTTCAGATATTGCACTACAGCACCTTTCATTGCTCCTTTCTTTGCTAATTTCTGCTGCACCAACTTGGCTGCTGCTTTCTCTGCTACTTCCTATTTACCTTTTTCTTTCTCTTCCTTTTTCTTGCAAAAATGTATTATGTGTACTTGAATTTCAGTCCAGGGCTTGACCTCTAGTGCCACTATGCTATCTAAGCTGTCCTGTATGTCAGGGGACAGCCCTTTCTTGACTACATTATAAAACAGTGCTGCATTACCTCCTGTCACTTGATTTGTTGTGCAGGATCCTCATTTGGTTGCATAGACTGAGTCATGAGGGATCCGATGTCTGGTCTATCGGGGTACATTTTCCTAAGCTGATCCCACACTACAGATCTGACCAAATTAAATGGAGACCCATCACAGGGTTGGTGAGGGTCATATTTTTAACTCTAGCCTTTAGAAATACTGTGGCTGTTTCATCCCTTATGATGGAACTAAGCAGGCTTGTTACATCCCTTATTGCCAGCGTGATACTGGCAGTTTGTTTTCAAATGCTCTGATCCAGCTCCCTGCTCCCTCTGTAATCAACGGAAACTGTTTTGTGAGGTTTTCCATGTCCAGTTGTGGCCAAGGAACTAGTAGTGCTACCCCAGGTCCCTTACTTATCAGGAGTATCTGATGGAAAGTAGTGGTGGCCCTCTGGGGATGGTGCTGTCTGGCGTACTTCTGTCATATAGGCAGACATTTCCTCATGTAAGGGTAGTCCCGGTCTGAAATACCCTCACCATACAGAATGCAATGATTAGGATTCGCCATGTTGTGTGGATCAAAGGACCCATCTTCTGGCCATGGGCTCATCTGTGGGGCTAACCGCTCGGTCCATTCTGTTAAATTTTCTACAAATGGTACAACAGGGTGCTAGCTATTTTCCCCTTCAGAAAAGATCTCACTGGGCGTGAGGTCCGCCCTGCATGAATTTGCTTTGGCACTCATCTGCTGTGCTGGTCTGTTGTGGAGTGTCACTTGTCCCCTAACCCCACTGGATCCCATTCTGGGGTATGGCTGGCCATGGGTGCTTTGAAACTGTAACCACTCAAGCTTTGTAGCTCGGGGTTTTCAACATCTAGGAAGCACATCTCACTCTCTTTACCTTGCATCAGTTAGTTTAGGCAGCCTCCAGGTGCTGCTTGTGTAGTTCAAGTCAATGAGTGGTCTCTTTTGGATATCATAGGTAGGGTGACTTACTTCTTGGGTCTGAATCAGTTCACCAATGCTCTCCACACACTGGTGTAAGGATTCTATCCTGTCCGCTAATTTCCCAAAACCTCTCTGAATTTGTCCTGTAAAGTCATTGTCATAGCCTTATCTCCTTACTTCCCTTGTCTCTCCTACTCTTGCTGCATAATAGCCAGTTCTGCACATTCTTTGGTGACACTACAGCACGTTCTTCTGCTTCTACCAAGGGGCCTGAAGACCTTCAGTCCTTCTATGCTCCTGCTTCCTTCCTTGAGATGTTGGCTGTTATGCCATATCTACAGTCCAATGTACTCTACCTGTAATATCTCTTTTCTGAAGCAACCGCAACATTGCTGATGAAATATGTGATTGGTCATCACTAGCCCCTAAACTCTGTTCTTTGCTTTTATGTTGCTGGGGAAAGGATGGATCGAGATGCAGTACGAACTGCACCTCTAATTGAAAAATGGGTGTCCCATACCATTGTTTAATGCATAGGAGTGCTTGCCCTCATTGGCTTCATTATTTGTGGGGTTACCTATGGGGTTGTTGTTGGGTAGTGTGGAGGGGTTTTATTTTCAGGGTTCTCAAACCCTACTGTGGCTTCTTGCTGGTGCACTAGTGGGTAGATGGTAGGCAAGGTGGGTGCTGTGTTCATAGGCTCATATGGGGTGGGGGAACAGACGGGGTATCGGGTGCATCTCCTTGTGAGGATTCTTTGATTTCTCACAAACCATTCTCCTTAAGGCTATGGTGGCTTCCCTTTTCTTTAGTTTGGCTGCTGCATATTTACTTTGGAGGTGTGTGTCAACATGCTCTATCTTATCATTGAACGTTCCTTCTTTCGGCCAAGGATATGTATATTTTTGGGTGACTTTAAACCACTTCAGGCTAATATTCTATATTTTCTTTTTGTGCCTGGGGAATACCTTCTGCATATGCTCTAACGGGGTCACCATAATCAGGCACATTTCATACTTATTTTTAAATTATTCTGCTACCAGATTAAATAATGTTGCATGAACCTTATAGTGGTAACATTTTGTCAGTTTTTCTACATATCGTATTAAATTGTACATTCAAATTTTAACTTTGCTTCACTAATTCTACAGGGCACATTACACTATAAACGTTTAGTTTAATGCAATGTATATTCAAAACAACAGTTTGCGTATTATGCAATACTACACAACAACGTCACTCTGTGGCCACATTTCCTTCAAATATGCATGTGCTCACAATCAGTCACTCAAAAAAATTACAGCACAAAATTCTATTCTAGGAAAATAATCTCATCTCTAATCTACTTTCCCATAAATGCAAATAGAACCCCTGACCACCTTCCACCATCCCCCAGAGGAGATACTTTTCAGACCGTGCATTTTAGAAACCACGGAAAGACTGCTGGGCAATAGGTCGAGGATTAGGAATTTGAGTGTTTAGATTTTA
The DNA here is from genome assembly GCF_031143425.1 of Pleurodeles waltl. Classification (NCBI taxonomy): domain Eukaryota; kingdom Metazoa; phylum Chordata; class Amphibia; order Caudata; family Salamandridae; genus Pleurodeles; species Pleurodeles waltl. The sequence continues at coordinate 785,248,283 of NC_090444.1, read as the reverse complement.
ACTGGAGATAAAGTATAGCGACACCAGCTTTTCAGCTGTCCCTCCGTGTCAATTGAAACACATCTCTGCACCTTTTGAGTTCAACATTCCCACAGAGGCCACTTCCAACACATTGTTGGGAATCAGAGGTTAACTAGTTATGTTGGCATGTTGTTGATTGTGCAAGCCATGTATACAATCCTCCAGTATATAAAAAAAACGTCATGCTGTACCCTTCTCTCTCTTACTACCTTAATACTATATTTAAATCACATTTACATATTTAACTTTGCCAAGACGAACACAACACAAAATTCTATTCTAGGGCGATAATCAGTCTCCAATCTTCTTTTCTGTAAATGCCCCTAGCAACCCCTGGCCACTTTCCTCCACACCTCAGAGGAGATTCTTTTCAGACCATGTGTTTTTAATACCACAGAAAGACTGCCTGACATTGGGTCCAGGATCAGGAAGCTGAGTGTTTAGATTCGTACTGGAGGTAAAGTTTAGCAAAACCAGCTTTTCAACTGTCCCTCGGTGTCAAATAGAACACATCTCAGCACCTTCTGAGTTCAAAGTTCCCACATAGGCCACTTACAACCCTTTTTTGGGAATTATAGGTTAACAAGTTATGTAGGCACATTGTTTGTTGTGCAACCATGTACACAATCCTTCCAAATATAAAAAAAAAAATCACAAGTGGTACCCTTCTGTCTTTTACTATCTTAAACCTTATATTTAGATCTATTCTACATCTGCGTATAACATTGCCAAGAAGAACACGCTGATTCGTAAACAACGATCGTGATCTGCTTTGTCCCGACCTTAAAAAGACGGCAGTCCCTGGATCCTTTCCATCCCCCATTCACAGGCAACACTTCAGCTTAAACCTGGCTTCTTCTGACTTCATCAAAATGTGCTCACTTGTCTCTCTGAAGCGGAGGGGAGGCGGTCTTCCGGAGGCAGCCGTCAGGTGGGGGGGCAAAGGAATCTCCTGGAATCTGGCTCGCCAATTGTTCCAGGGGATGGGCAAAACACTCTCAAATCAAAAGTCACGCAGACTCTTCTTGGCAATCCAAAGACAGTATTTATTATAGCCTTAGAACCCGACGTAGCGGGCTCTACCGGCTATTAAAGGCCCGGTCCCGAGTTAAATGCCCGAGCCGAAGGCGAGGGCATTTAACAAGGGAAAGGGCCTTTAATAGCCGGTAGAGCCCGCTATGGCGGGTTCTAAGGCTATTAGAACATTCTGCCACTCAGGGCAGAATGTTCTCTTAAAAAAAACAAATTGCTCACGGAGCCCGAGGGTATTAAAATACCCTCAGGCTCCGTGAGGCTTTGTTCACAGCTGCTGCTGTGAACAAAGCCCATTGGAATGTTGGCGCTGCGGGCTTTTACCGGCCAGTAAAAGCCCGCAGCACTCCATTGTTTTCAATGGAGCTGCCAACTTCCAATGTTCTAATAACTGTCGCAATAGGGAGAAAAATACTACAGACTGCACCTTAGCCCTGCTCAAGCTATCTCTGCAGTCTTTGCTCAAATACCTGTTCGAAGGCAGGTCTTTTTATACAATTCAATGCAATGCTTTATTACACAGAGTGTGTGCAGAGGGACTTGTGTGCTGGTGACTTAAATGATATTAGAGCAATGGAATGTTCAGAACTCCATTGAAGACAATGCAGCTCCAGAGATCTGTATTCACTGGTAAAGGCCCTCTCAGCTGAGTGTTCTAAACTCCACAAGCTGACACTAGCAATCCATTCTACAGTTTAAAGTGCAGTTAACCCAACAGTCAGAACCAGGTGAAGAGCTCAGCAGTAGCTATGGCAAATCCTCCAAGTAATGTTCTGTTTTTGGAAAAGCCTCAACACATTTCTTTCAATTTATTTGGACATATTTCCATTGAAGAATGGGTAAATAAATCAGCTGGAGTACTAAAAGAGAATCCTGGAAAACGCCACCAAAACTTTGCTGCACATGAACTGGATGTACTTGAAGAGCAGAGGGCTGAAAGCAAGACTAGAACAGCAACAAAATGGGCAACTCTAATATTCAGAGACTGGTTGGTAGAAAATAGGCATGCACCTGATTTTGAGATACAACCACTGCCTGAACTCTGCAGCCTTCTGAGACATTTTTATGCGGAGGTAAGAAACGCTAAAAGGGAATGCTATAGTAATCAAAGCCTAATATCAATAAGAGCTGGACTAAATAGACAAATTAATAATCCTCCTTTTAGCAGAGCTGTTAATATCATGCATGAAGCTGTGTTTGCACCCGCTAACAATGTGTTACTAGCAATTTTAAAAAAACAACGTAGAGAAGGCAAAGATGTCAGTATTAGAAAAGAATTCATATCAGCACAGGACTTGTCACTGATAAAACACTGTGGTATTTTGAACTGTGATGAACCTATTTCACTGCAGTACAAAGTTTTTTTTGATACCCAACTTCACCTTGCAAGACGCTGCAGGGAAGGATTGCGAGAGTTGCCTAAAAATGCTTTCACATTCCTACTAGATGAACACAACCGAGAGTATGCAACGTTAACCTTCAATGAACCAACAAAAAACCATAAGGAAGTAAATGAGAAACTTAGATATCAAAACAGAGGGCGCATTTATGCCCAACCAGACAGTGCAATGTGTCCTTTGAAATCTTTGAAATTGTACATTTCCAAATTGCCCAGAGAATGCAGTTGCTTCTATGTACAACCAAAGAAACTTACTGTGGCGGATGCTGCAAGTGCCTCTGTGTGGTATTTCAATAAGCCTCTCGGGAAAAATACAATTGGAGGACTAATGAAAGAAATAAGCAGGAAAGCAGGATTAAGCCGTATTTACACAAACCATTGTCTGCGCGCTACAGCTGTGCAATTGCTTGCAGATAATGGTTTTGAAGCACATCAGATAATGGCAGTCACTGGCCACAAAAGCTAAATGACTGTGCAAAATTACTATAAAGCTTCATCTGAAGATAGAACTGTTTGGTCCACTGTACTAGCAAATGCTGGTGACAGTATCAAGAAAGATGGATCTGAAAAATACATAAATGGAGCACAACCCGGTGTAGAAATAGAAGACAGTTCTTCATTTAGAGTACCAGGGAGCAGCACAGATCACAATACGCAAAGAATTGTTTCCGATATTTTCTCACACTGTAACATCACATTTAACGGCAATGTACAATTTTTACTGAAATGAAATCTTACTAGTACAGATGTGTCCTGATTGTTTTAATGCATTGCAGTGCTTGTTTTTCCTCAAACACATTAGTGAGCATGTTTAACTTGTGAATGTAAAACTTTTTATTTCATGATTTTAGTACTTTTATTGTAGAATGAAGTGTTAGTAATATAATAAAGGCCTTTTGTTCCCAGTTGGTTGCTGAAATTTAAAATGTGTTAAAAAATCAGACCTTTTTACGCTTCTTTCGATTCTTCCAATTATTTAGTCATATTTTCAAAATGAAACTGACATTTTACAAGCCTTGTTATTCTTTGTCAACGTGTGCCTTACATACCTCATTTCTGGTAAAAACAGTACTGCTTTCTAGATTGCGTAGAGAACGAACATGGTGGGTGGGCTCTTCCTTATTTTCAGAATCTCCACTTCCGTTCTCAGAAGCGCATGCCCAGCAAAAGGACCCAATCTCTTTATTGAAAAAAAAAGAAGTTGCTTGTTTCCTAGCAAGGTGGGTGAACCCTGGAAATTATTTAAGTAGAGTGAAAAATGAACTCTGCAGCACCTCGTCCAATTCCAGTTACAGGGTGTGAAAAGAGCCATTACACTTATCGGCAGCCACTATTGTTCTTTACTAGATGAAGGTATGTCTACAAAAATGTTTATTTTTGTAATATATCTGCAAGATTTTTGAAAACGCTGTATGCGCTTTACAAAAAAGTAATTTAGTGAGCCAGACACATGTGAAAATATATTTAGTTAAACATGGACCGGTTGCGCAATGTGTGCAGCCTGAGCTGCAACGGAAGACTCGTGCCTTTTCAAAACATAAGGCAATTGACCTCTGTGTGCAGAACCCATTAACCCACACTTCTCAGATACAGAGCCGTACATTCTTTTATTATTATTTTAACGTGAGTTCTGTATTTATTTCAACTTCGAGGTTTTTGTTTATTTTCCTGAAACGTAAAACTGCCCGTTGTGTTACGTTTCAGGAAAATAAACGAAAACCTCAAAGTTAAAATAAAGACAGAACTCACGTTTAAATAATTTAAAAAAGAATGAACGGCTCTGGGACTGAGACATTTGGCTCAGTCATGACGCCTTCATGCTCTCACCTTCTCTGTTCATGCTCTAATAGCCTTAGAACCCGCCGTAGCGGGCTCTACCGGCTATTAGGTTAGTTAGAAATGAGTTGGCCTATAACCAAAAAAACAATTCAAGTTTTCAATTCCACTAACTTTCTTAAGTGAACTTTTTACCTTGTTCATGTCAGTGTGGAAGTTGGACCTAAACTAGTTTTTAACTATAAAAAGCTGTGTGGTTTGTGCGTGGGCAATATTTTGGGGTTTCATACTTTAATACATCCTGTTTTTTTTATGTTTCCTATATCTTCAAATTAGGAAAGTAGGTGAAGTAATGACCGTGGTGAGGAATTGTGAAAATGTCATTCATATTTTTATTTATTTTTAATTATTTTAGCAAAAGTGAGGTCTTAGGGGGTTTAGGGGTTTTTTAATACTGGAAGGAAAACTTTGTTAGGATTTATTAGGTTGTAAGGAAACGATTCATTACATGGAAACGTTATTAGATTGGGGAAAATGTTTATAAAATAACTTTTCAACCAATTGTATAATGGGTATTAAATTGCTTTGGATAAGTACCTTACAACCGTTATTTGCACAGTATTAATGAATTCACAGTAGCACTTTAAGTTTTCTTGCACAAGCTTTTCGGATTTCTACTTCATAAGAGTTTTTGCACAGAGTTGATAATTCCCAGTAGCACTTTTGTGTTTCCGTGCACAGGCTTTGTGGGGACTCAATCCATCTTATAAATAATATAGGATATTGACTTTTTTATCGTATTATTTTAGAATGTCGCCGGTTTTATTGGAGACCGAATGGGCCGGTGATTACAATTATGGTTTGGGTTGGGTTGAGAATAGAAAAATAATGTGTATATTTGTGAGAGGGCTTTAATGTTTGTTGTGCCTAGTTGGCAAGATCAAGCATAAATTGATAAATAACCCGAAACTCGAATCGTCTGTTATTGTGGATACGTTTGGTTGCAATTAACAGAAAGCTCACAGAAAGGCACTCAAATAGAAGTCAGCTTGCGCACTGCGCGAAGCACAGGATTTTAGGCCCATATTTATACTTTTTGACGCTAAACTGCGCTAACGCAGTTTAGCGTCAAAAAATTTAGCGCCGTCTAACGCCATTCTGAAGCGCCATGCGGGCGCTGTATTTATGGAATGGCGTTAGCCGGCGCTAGCAGACCGGCGCTGCCTGGTGTGCGTGGAAAAAAACCACGTAGACCAGGCAGCGCCGGCGTAGGGGGAAAATGGCGTTAGGGCGTCTTAAAATGGGGCAAGTCAGGTTGAGGCAAAAAAATCGCCTCAACCAGATTTGCGCCATTATTTTCGCCGCCCAGACGCCATTTAAATGACTCCTGTCTTAGTAAAGACAGGAGTCATGCCCCCTTGCCCAATGGCCATGCCCAGGGGACTTATGTCCCCTGGGCATGGTCATTGGGCATAGTGGCATGTAGGGGGGCACAAATAAGGCCCCCCTATGCCACCCAAAAAAAATTAAAAAATATAAAAAATTATACTTACCTGAACTTACCTGAATGTCCCTGGGGTGGGTCCCTCCATCCTTGGGTGTCCTCCTGGGGTGGGCAGGGGTGGCAGGGGGGGTCCCTGGGGGCAGGGGAGGGCACCTGTGGGCTCATTTTGAGCCCACAGGCCCCTTAACGCCTACCCTGACCCAGGCGTTAAATAGTGGTGCAAATGCGGGGTTTTTTGACCCGCCACCTCCCGGGCGTGACTTTTGCCCGGGAGTATAAATACGACGCATTTGCGTCGCCGTCATTTTTTTAGACGGGAACGCCTTCCTTGCATCTCATTAACGCAAGGAAGGCGTTCACGCAAAAAAATGACGCTATTTGCCCATACTTTGGCGCTAGACGCGTCTAACGCCAAAGTATAAATATGGCGTTAGTTTTGCGCCGAATTTGCGTCGAAAAAAACGACGCTAATTCGGCGCAAACGGAGTATAAATACGGGCCCTAGTTTACATGTTTTAAACCATGATCTTAATTACATAGGTCACGCCCTTTAGACATTATTCATAGCTAACTTCATTCACCACGCCCTTTAGAGACCTCATTCCACTTATAGTCCTGATTAGTATAAACGGAATTGTTTCTTCCATCTCAAAAAGAATAAAAGAATATTCCTAAATTACAATTTTTTTAATTAGTAGCTCAGTTGCTGTGCTTATTACATGTTTTTGATGATCATGATGAAAAGATGATTTGTGCTTGATAATGTTCCAAGCTCGTTTGCATATTTCCTTAGAACATGGTAAGCGGCAGCGTGAATGGTACTAATTCGATGCAGTAAGCAACCTTGTATGTTGTGCTAAAACAGATCACTATAAGACGGCAGCAGTTGAGTGAACTGACTTGCTCTTCTGGTGTTTGATTGCCATCTCCTGTCTAGGTCAGATACTGCGAAATTTCGTCACGTTTAGCCAGGTCTACAAATATTGACTGATGGATAAAATGTAGGGTTGAGGCATACTTCAGAGGCCAAAGGTGCCAATGCACAAAGAAGGGAGTCAACCCCTATTTTATTTGGTTTAATCAAATTATAAAGTGCAGGGACGAAAGTGCGTGACTTAAGGCAAATAATGACACTGTAACGTAGACAGTATGAATGCTAATTTGTTAAACATATGTTTGGATGTTGTGCATGGGCGTCAATTCACCAAAATGCAAGGGGTAGCAGAAGTGACATCACATGCCTTTTAATCTTTACTTGGGCATCCACATATGCTTACACATAAGCACTGTCACTCACATAAACACACTCTCACCATCACTCACATAAACATACTCTCACGGGCAAGCACACAAACAACATACATTTAAAAGCATTTTTACTTACCTTAACTGCCAGATAGTATCATGTTCCAGCTAATTCTACTCCATTTTTATTACACTAATAGTGAATAATATTATTCACTATTTGTGCAATAAAAATGTCAGAAAGCCAGTAAAGTGGAACCCCAACCAACTTCCATTAGTTCGAGCCGCACCTGAATTCTAGGCACTGATCTTGCCCCCTCTGAAGCCAGGGTTAGCAAACGCAGTGCCAGGGGTCGCAAGGGGCAAGCCAGGGCTCGCAACTAAATGACGCCCCTGGTGTTGTGTTCAAAACCTGCTGCAATATCGACTGGACGCAGTTTTATCAAAGAATAAAACGGGCTGGGAAGTCAAAGAAATGCTCACAGTGCAGCGGTTACATTGTGATTTATATACTCCAAAGGCCCCAACCTCGAAATACAACCCGCGCTACAAATTAAACATTCCATAGAGATAACAGCTGTGCCCTTACCTGTCTTTTCAGTCCTTGCTGGGGAAAGGGAAATCTCTGGGGAACTCCATATAGCCGTAGAAACAAGATAAACTGACTTAAGTGGCTGGAAAATATCGAAAGGACCCGCCTCGATCGCCTCAAAGAAATACATTACAGGATGCATTGCATTATGGTTTCTTAAAGGAAAGTCACACCAGGCAAATCTAAATTATTCTGTAGGAGAGATAAATAGAGCAATGCCTTGGAGCCTGATGGCTGTGATCTGCTTGGGTTTCGATAACATTTCTAATACTCTTAGTTAGTCCTTGGTCTCTTTACTGCATCGTTAAGTGGCATGGCAGAATACCTGGAAAGAAAGATATGTCTAGCTGCAGATACACGATGATTAACAAGGAAAATAAATTATTAGCAAAAATAAGCAATGATGAGAAAGACCTGGAAGAGTATTCTAAGAAGGGGCAACTAAAATTCAGCATCTTCAAAACATCCATGCAAGTGGTCTGCATGAATACAGGACAATATAGCACAGTGGAAAGTGGGGAGTCAAAGCCACTCATTAAAGTGTTGTCACTCTCGGCTCTGGATATTAACAAAGGTTAACACCCTCTATCTACCGAAGACAGTAATCAATTGCCCTCATTTATGGGCCTGAGCCAATAACGACCGCACATAATGAGGGTGAAGACAATTATACGCTAATTGGAAAGACTTAGTGGGGTCATTATATTTAATATTTTAAATTAGCTAAACAATGTGACAATTCATTGGTGAAAGCACACGTAATATAGTGGAGTTTAACAAGAGGTACGATCATGACAAAGAAGAGAGCTGCCTTTCAGCTGTTACTGCCCATGACTTGACTTTACAGACAGTTTTGATTTACATTCAAAACCAAACCTTTTATTGTTGTCAGCCTGTCCAGCCATAACAATTTCAAAATGACAAGTTAGAAATGTTTAAAACACAATATTTTAAAATATGCAATATGTCTTAGTAACATTTATAGTCAGTTATACTTCACTTTTGTTCAAACAGTCCTTGCCCACCACACACAGCTGAAGCATTTGCAGAAAATGGCTACTGATAATCATAACCTTCCCTTGTCACTCATATGGCTATTAAGCTAGTGGGTCCAATTGTCCAGAGGCTTACCACGTATAGTCATATACTTGGCCTCCATGCAGCTAACATCCTGCAAGTACTTTCTCTGTCTTAACTACTTTGACCCTATCTGCAACAATTGCTTCGTTGGTAGAGAATAGAAGTGACCCCAACCATCTTTCAGCAAGGATCTGTTAGCCCAGCTGTACGAACAATCTGTAGTCTTGGTGGACTAAGGACAGTAAAACTATACATAATTTAAGGCTCTTATATTCCATGCCTCATGAATATATGCTGAGGCAGCCAACACTATGGCCCTCATTACAACCTTGGTGGTCTTTCCTAAAGACCGCTGAGGCTGCGGGCGACAGAATACCACCATTGCTGGCGCTATGTCTGGCTCCCTATTACGACTTTTCCGCTGGGCCAGCGGATGGTAACAGTGTTACCGTCCCCTGACCCAGCAGAAAAGTCATATCAACATTGCTGCCGGCTCGTAATAGAGCCGGCGGCAATGCCGATGTGCAGCGGGTGCAGTAGCAAATTCGGGCAGTGAATTGCGCGATGGGGCTATGCCTGGGGGCCCCTGCACTGCCCATACCAAATGCATGGGCAGTGCATGGGCCCCCAGGGGCACCTTGAGTCCCAATACCACCAGCATGTCCATTGCGGTGTCTACCGCCATGGACAGGCTGATGGTAAAGGGAGTCGAAAATCCCCAGGGCAGCGCTGCTTGAAGCGCTGCCCTGGCGGATTAGAACCGCCGGGACGCCATGGCGGTATACCACCAGTCCCGGCGGTGTTACCGCAGTGGAACCGCATCGGTCAAGATAAGATGACTAGTACCGCCTGCCTGTTGGCGGTACTAGCGCCACTATAGCCCTGGCGGTCACCGACGATCTTTGTCATCACTGTGAATACAAAGGGCTTCAGCTTCCTTGCAAGTCCTGACACCATACTTTCTAAAAAGTGGACCTAAAAACGGGCGGCACAGTGAAATTGTAAAGTGGCATAATAGAAGAAAGTGGACAAGTGTTTCTTGGCCCACCAAGTGGCAGGCGCACTGGGCCCACCTCCCTTTCTCAGCGATGTGCCATTTATTAGTCACTGAGGTCACTGGCAGCGTGCCCATGTGAAATTTAAGATAAAGAGATCTTTTGTCCGCTGGATACATAGTGTCAATAAAGGTAGCTGGTTTACATTCTGGGTTAAAGGATAAGTAACCTCTTACCAAGGGGCCAGGTGAAATGAAATGCCTCTGTTTTGCATAGACCCAATAAGCCCTTATTACTGCAGAAAGACTGTCTGTCCTAATTTTATCTGGGTGTAACCAGAAATCTTCTAAGTCCAGGACCACCAGTGTCATTGAGACATGATTAAACCAAGGTAACTTTTGGTGATTTTGTAGTTGCATCTCTATCAGCGCGTCTTTGTATGGTGTTAGATCCTTCTTGGACCAAGCACGAAACCAGTATCTTATTGGTGCCAGTACTGCGTGGTCTTAAGTTTTCTCCATTTGTAAGTCTATTCTTATGGCGTCCAGTGGCGTGCCACGGTCTTGGCAAAGTAAGCAACAAATGAAATGATTTTCAGTTATTTGTATATCTGGGATCTTTTTAAATTCCCAGATCTCTGTGCCATACAATGCTGCAGCCCTTGCTTTAATTTGATCTGCTAGTATTACAGATTTTATAGAATGGTTACCCACGGCTTTAGCAAATCTTGATACAGCTCCAGCTTGTTGTGATAAGGAGACATTGTTTTTATATACCTGGGTTCCAGTTAATTTTGTCCTCGACCCGACAGCCCAAATAATCGTAGGTCATAACACAACCAAGGGGCCTGTTCCTAACCTTGAAAGTTGCTCACAGTTTTGGATTTTGATTGAGGATCATATATTTTGATAAACATACATTTATTGCCAGATTCTTTGATGAACAGAAGTCCTGTAGACCCTTTATTAAATGATGCATTGCTACCTCAGTTCATGGTAGTAGTACAGCATCGTCCGCAAAAAGTTGTATTGGTACACTTTTGTTTGCAAGTTTCTACACATCAAGGTTTAGTTTCTTCAGTTTTTAGGCCACCTCGTTTATGTAGCAGTTGAATAAAAGTGGGTTGAGAACGCACCCCCATTTAACCCCTCGTTGGATTGGTATCTCCGTTGTGAGCTTATTTCACGTACTATATCTAACCCTTGTGAAGTTTCCAGTGTGTAATAGAATTAGCAACCTTAAGAATTTTCCTGAGATACCCATCTCTGTCAAAAGGTGCCATAATTTCGGGGAGTCCACTGTCAAATGTGGTCTGAAAGTCAACAAATACCAAGTACAACAAAGTATTCTTTAGAGAGACATATTTGGAACAAATCAAAATCATTCCAAAGAGTTGATCCACTGTGCTTTGGCCCCTCCTGAACCCCGCTTGGTATGGTGATAATAAATCTCCTTCTTCTAGCCACAGTGCTATGCGCGATTGCAAGAGCTTGCCAAAGATTTTTCCTGCACTGTCAAGCAGAGAGATTGACCCAAAGTTATACAGATTATCTCGTGGACCCTTTTTGTGTATTGGGACTATTATTGATTTGGTCCATGATAGTGGTATTTCCTCAAGACACCAGACAGTATTGTATAGACGAGTTAAAACTGGTAGCCATAGGGATAGATGGCTACAGTTAGTATCTAGACGTATTCTGTCTGGACACGCTGCATTACGTGGTTTTTGTGAGAGGATGGCTTGTTCAACTTCTTTTTCGTTAAATTCGTAGACTAGCGTGTTGACGCATGACATAGCATAAGTCAGATGTCCAGGCTTGATCTCAGAGTTATTAATACAAACTGACTGGTCAATTAATTGACTTATGGAAGCTTTGGGCCATTGGGCTGTTGTCTCATGATTCTTTGGCAGCTTCGTTGTCTCATGAATTCTGATTCTGCTTTCTACCAGCCTTTGTTTATGCCCTTTTGGGTCTAAAATAAGTTCTGATGGTAACCTGCCTTCTCCTTGATATTGGACTATGAGAAAGTCTTTTGGATCTGTACAGAGTCCCATTGCTATTTTGTCATCGCCTTGATACAGGGCAGTGAAGTGGTCGACCCATTGCTGTGGGTTGATATTCAGTTCCAGATTTTTTGGTGGCCCGTCGCTTCCCCACCTGATTATTTCCCAAAATGCTCTTGAATTTCTTGCCGAGATTGCATCCAGTAGTTCTCCCCAAAGCGTGTGTGGGAAGATCTTCTTTTTATATTTTAATATTTTCTTGTATCAGTACCTGCAATCTAAAAATTGTTGATCGTTTATATTGCTTATATGCTGATTCTGCAGATCCTGTGAGAGGGACTTTTTAAATTTTACGCAGTCGCCATCAAACCACCCTTGGTTGTCCAGCTGGATGTTTCTAACAATCATAGCTCTTTCCTTTGACGTTTGTTCCAAAAGATCACTAAGTTTTAGCAGCCAAGGAGGTGTATCGTTGCCAGGCATATCTAGGATTGTAGTATACGATACATACCAGGTTTCGCTTGGGGGAAATTGTGAAGGTCACCCTCGACTACTGATTTAATATTTTTCCTGTTTGACCTCAGGGTGATCGTTGAGCGATTTCCATTATACCGTGATACAGGTTTCGGTTGGCCTATACCTGCGTGCATCATCTCCAATAGTATTGGATTGTGGTCACTTTCAGTCCTGGCCTCAACTGTCATATCCATGATATGATGCCAGGCTTCGATGTTAATTGCCATGTAATCAATGGTACTTTGCCTCCGGCCAGCTCAAAACGTAGGTTTCAGTGCTCTGTCTGAGTTAGTTCTTCCATTTAAAGTACGGATTCCGCATTCAATTAAGGCCTCAAAAAATAGCTCTTCCTTTTTTGAGCTTCGGCATCGCTCTGTGGGGAGATATGGAATATTCCAAGCATTGTCTTCTTCTAATAACAGCTCGTCCCCTATTATGGGATGTGGATTGGTGTTAAGGTCACCGCATATCAACAGAACATTACTGCAAGCCTGGGGTGGGCACCACCTCTAGCTCCAAGGGATCGTTTCACCTGGTCTTCTGCTCTTCTCCTTAAGATATAGGCACTCATTACAACCCTGGCGGTAAAGTCCGCTGTCCGCCGTGCTAACGGCCGCCAACATACCATGCCCACGGCGTCAATCCGCTACAGGTATTATGACCTACACTTAGAAATCCTCCACAATACAGACACCCACACAAGTCTGCCACATCAAAGGTCAGTGATGAACTGGTGATAGCAAAACCCACACCGTTATGCCAACAGAAATATGCCCACACTATCACGACCCACAAATCAATGCAGCGGTCATTCAACCGTGGTAATCCATTGGCGGTACACACCGCCAAACTCAAAATACACACACACTTGCAAAACACAACCACATTGGACAATTCAAAATACAGACACCTGATACACATACACACACCACACCCACACCACTATAAGACACGCACCCACACTACCCACAACCCCTTGCAACGACATTTGTGGAAGAAGCAGAGACAGAAAAGCTACAACAACACCAGCATCCAGAGGCACATAACACCATCACTCATACACCATCCACGCACATCAAGGAACACACCCCAACACATCACACCACATATAACATCAACCATCACCTCACACATCACCCACATCACATCATGGCACCTCAAAGACACCCCAGGTTTTCTGAGGAGGAGCTCAGGGTCATGGTGGAGGAAATCATCCGGGTAGAGCCACAGCTATTCCGATCACAGGTGCAGCAGACATCCATTGCAAGGAAGATGGAGCTATGGCGGAGAATTATCGACAGGGTCAACGCAGTGGGACAGCATCCAAGAACACGAGATGACATCAGGAAGAGGTGGAACGACCTACGGGGGAAGGGACGTTCCGTGTTATCCAGACACCAGATTGCTGTACAGAGGACTGGCGGTGGACCCCCGCCTCCTCCCCCACAACTAACAACATGGGAGGAGCAAGTCTTGGCTATCATGCATCCTGAGGGCCTTGCAGGAGTAGCAGGAGGACTGGACTCTGGTAAGTCATAGCTTTACTATTATATCTGCCCAACCCTACCTGCATGCCATCACAAACTTCTACCCCTACCCTCACACTCATCACCCCAACACCTCACAGATACCCCACTATCACAACCCACTCATCCCAATACCAAGCCCTGCATGTGACAACAATGCATGGACACCCATCACAGACCTGCATAGACAACCATCACCACAGCATGTCCAGTAGAGAGACTCAGCCACGGCACACAATCACCACTCACACAAGTGCAAAGGCGATAATGCAAGCACAGGAGTAGAGGGAAACTCACCCATTGCACAATATGGCACACACAGATACAATAACTATGCATTTACACCCCAACAGAACCCCTACCAATGTCACCGGACAGGAGATGCCAGCCATATCCAGGCCCCCCACAGAAGAGACCCACAGTGACGACTGCAGCTCTGCACGCCTGGATCAAGATGACCAGCCCGACCCATCAGGGACCTCTAGACAGTCGGTTCCCAGCCACAGTCCCAAACCACCACTGAACCTCCCCCCTCAGGAAACACCACCACAGCACCCAACCAGCGGGCCCATGCCACTGTCCCCAGGACATGTCAATCAGCAGTGTGTCCACCACTACAGAGACCCCAGGCAACCTCACTAACTCTGGACGGTCAGGGACCTGGGGTCAGTGGCAGTGGGCACACGGTTCAGGGGACAGAGGCACAGGACAATAGGGAAGCTGGGAGGACTGCTGTGCGACAGGGGGTGGACAGGCCCAGGGAACCCACTCTTCACAAGGCACTCTCCAACATCATGGGAGCATACCACCATTCCCAGGAGACCAAGGGCATAGTACTGGCCAAGTTTCAGGAGACCCAGCGGCTGCAGGAGGAACAGTACCTGGGGATCAGGTAGGACTTGAAGTCCATTAAAACCTCCCTGGTCACCATTGCAGGGGTGCTGGCAGACATGGCCAACACCATGAGGGAGACAGTGGCATACCACCTGGCCACTGACACCAGCCCGAACGATGAACAGCTCTCCATGTCCGCCGGCGCTAGTGGACAGGAGATGCCGCCACAGGACCAACAGCCCACTAGCACCCCACCCCCTGCAGAAGGAGAACCACCTCATAAACGGTCCCTGCGATCCAGGCACGAGACAGAGAACATTGCCAAGACCCCCGCCAGGAAATAAGACTCTCCTGATTGTCACCCTTCTGTCCCACTATGTCACCCTGACCACCTTGAACTGCCATTGTTCCACTTCCTATGCCCCATTGGACAATGCACCTGTGATACAAAAAGACTGGACTCTACCATGGATATTCCTCCACCATCACCCCGGCCCATTGCACATCCCCCTCCACTTATTAGCACTTAAGTAAACACCCTTGAATCACAAAACAATCTGGAGTCAGTCTGTACTTTCACAAATGTGTTATTAGAACCTCTTTAACAAATAGCATTGTAAATGTTCATTTGCACATACCAAAGTATGACAGTTGTTGGGCAGCAGTGAACATAGCAGAAGGCAGAATGTGGTACCCAGATCAGTGAAAAGGAAAGCCAAAGTGAACTGTCAGGGTCCATGCACAGAGGTAATAAGGCAGACTTATACAATGTCCTACGGTAGTCTGATGTGAGATGAGCAGTGCCAGTCTCTTACCTGTGTCTCACTAGAAGTACTGCATGATGATGTTGTTTCTGTTGTCAATATCTTCATCTTCTTCCTCCTCTTCCTCACTGTCCACAGGCTCCACGGCTGCCACAAGACCAACATCAGGCCCCTCCTTCTGCAGAAAAGGCACCTGGCTTCGCAAAGCCTGGTTGTGCAACATACACCATGCCACGATGATCTGGCACACCTTCTTTGGTGAGTAGTATAGGAAGCCACCTGTTAGATGGAGGCACCGAATCTGCCCCTTCAGGAGGCCGAAAGTCCGCTCAATAATCCTCCTAGTTCACCCATGTGCCTCATTGTAGCGTTCCTCTGCCCTTGTCCTGGCATTCCTCACTGGGGTCAGTAGCCATGAGAGGTTGGGGTAACCAGAGTCACCTGCAATTGTCGAGGGATATCTGTTGGACATACACCAACCCTTAGGGACTATCCGATACCCAGACACATATTTATACTGTGTGGGGACCTTAGCCTCACCTATTAGGCACACACGGTGCCTCTGGAGTTGCCTCATCACATAAGGGATGCTGCTATTCCTCAAAATGTAAGCGTCATGCACAGAGCCAGGATACTTGGCATTCACATGAGAAATGTACTGGTCTGCCAAACACACCATCTGCACATTCATTGAATGGTAGCTTTTACGATTTCTGTACACCTGTTCATTCCTGGGGGGGGGGGATAAATGCCACATGTGTACCATCAATGGCACCAATGATGTTGGGGATATGTCCCAGGGCATAGAAGTCAGCTTTCACTGTGGGCAAATCCTCTACCTGGAGGAAAACGATGTAGCTGCACATGTGTTTCAGCAGGGCAGATAACACTCTGGACAACACGTTAGAGAACATTGGCGGTGACATCCCTGATGCCATGGCCACTGTTGTTTGAAAGGAACCACTGGCCAGGAAATGGAGCACTGACAGGACCTGCACTAGAGGAGGGATACCTGTGGGATGGTGGAGAGCTGACATTCGGTCTGGCTCCAATTGGGCACATAGTTCTTGGATTGTGGCATGATCAAGTCTTTAGGTGATAATTATGTGTCTGTCTTCTATTGTTGACAGGTCCACCAGGGGTCTGTACACCGGAGGATGACACCATCTCATTATATGCCCCAGCAGATGTGCCCTATGAAGGAGAATGGTGAGCAGAGGGTCATGTACCACGTAGGTTGCACAAGGGTTTTTGCACTAATGTGATTTAATCGGTGTGTGGCATTGTCTGTCCGTATTCCTGCCCAAATGTGCTGTGACGCAGTTAGGTGCCCTGCCATGTGCCACACTGAAATGGCGGCTGCCTGACCTGTAGGGAGGTACAAGGGGAAATGAGGTAACTTCAATGGCGTTGTGCAGCGTCACGGTAGGTGGTCAAAGACCGCCACGCAATTCAGCATTGGTTATCATTGGGCCCTGTGGGTTCCAGGAGCCAATGATGATGTATGGTATGCACCACCGTGGACCTGACCGCCATTTTCTATCTATTCACTCACTTGATACCTGACCTTCAACAGGAGATGACCTACACTGCAAGTGATGCTGTGACCTCAGTCTGGAAGCAACATTGGCTCGAGTGTCTGGGGAAAGGGCCCCAGCCTTCACTTCGGAGGAGTTGGAGAGACTAGTGGATGGGGTCTTCCCTCAGTACACAATACTCTAAGGTCCTCCAGACAAACAGGTGAGTAAACTGTGAGCATGATGCATGGGACATGAATGTATGGAGTGTTGTGGATGGAAGATACATGTTGGGGGGGCTGAGGCCTGCATGTGAGGATGGTGAGTGTATGTGTGTCAGGGCATGGGTGGGAACTGGTGGTCAATGAGTATGAAGAACCAGATGGGGGGAGTAAGTTTCTTTCATACTTTACCTTTCCTCTAGGTCAGCACCCACCAGAAGAAGGGTATTTGGCGTGCCATCGCTAAGGAAGTGCGGACCCTGGTGGTCTATCATAAACGGAGCACCCACTGCCGCAAGAGATGGGAGGACCTGCGCCGCTGGAGCAAGAAGACGGCAGAGGCCCAGCTGGGGATGGCCTCCCAACATGGAAGGGGTGCCCTTCGCACCATGACCCCCCTGATGTTCCGGATCCTGGCGGTGGCATATCCGGAGTTGGATGGTCGCTTGAGGGCATCACAGCAGCCACAAGGGGGTGAGTTCAGTCTCAGTCAGCTGACTCTGCACGCTGTACGAGGTATCTGGGTGGGGGATGTGGGCTGTGGGTTCACCTAGGGTAGGGCGAACTTGCTAGGGTAGGTCGATTGTTAGGCATGCTCTGTGGCACTCCAACTCCAATAGTGGTAGTGGCTATCTACAAACAGTCAGGCTCCTGTAGGTTCCAGGTGTGCAGCAAATGGGGTTAGGCATAGTCCCCCATGGGCAAGTGATTTTCTAAAGAACTGTTAGTGCATGGCCTAGTGCATAGGGCTGCTCCCTGTGTGTTGTGTCCGCCAACAGTAGGGGTGTTGCTGGCATTGACCATGTGTCTCCTCTGTCCTTCCCCCCTTTTTGTTTTGTCACCCTGTCCTTGTGTGCATTAGCATCATCTGGCGGAGGAGCAGTGGCACCGGAGCAGGAGGGAGCTGCAACCCACATGGCACAGGAGGGTGAATGTACAGAGTCTAAAGGCACCAGTGGGACGGAGGGCGAGGGGTGCTCCATGAGGGGGACAGGAGGGGACACCAGAAGCAACTCCTCCTCTGATGGGAGCTCCCTTGCGGTGGTGGGCACTTCTGTACCCACCGCAACAACAGGTACAGCTGCCACCCCCCCTACGAGCACTGCCCTCCCAGCAGCCCCTCAGTGTGTTTCCCATGCCCGCCCTCCCAGAAGGGTGGGCATCTCCTTTGCCCCAGGCACCTCAGGCCCTTCCCCAGTCAGCCCTTCTGCCTTCAGTGAGGGGGCTATTGACCTCCTGAGATCCCTCACTGTTGGGCAGTCAACCATTCTGAATGCCATCCAGGGTGTCAAGAGGCATTTGCAGCAAACAAATGCATACCTGAAGGGCATTCATTCTGGTGTGGCGGCCCAACAGAGAGCATTTCAGGCTCTTGCATCAGCACTGATGGCAGCCATTGTTCCTGTGTCCAGCCTGCCCCCTCCAACCTCCACTACCCAGAACCAATCCCCTCTACCTCTGCCTATCCCAAGCAAACCATCAGACCAGCATGCACACACATCAACACACAAAAGTGGCTCAGGCAAACACAAGCACCACACATCCCACAGGCACTCACACAAGCACCATACCCATGCAGACACACCAACATCCAGTGCCTCCACTGTGTCCCCCTCCTCCACGTCCTCCACCTCCCTCCCAGTCTCGTCTCCACTCACACCTGCATGCACTACATCCTCAGCCACTACCTCCATCACCAGCACACCCATCACCACACACCGCTCATGTGCAATCACCACCCCCACTAACATTCACACGTCCCCTGTGTCCTCTCCCAGTGTGTCTGTGAGCCCTCCTCCCAAAGTACACAAACGCGGGAACACACCCACTCGACAGCCATCCACCTCACAACAGCCTCCAACCCATGCACCTTCACCCAAACTCAGCAGACGTACACCTCCTACAACCACTACCTCTTCCTCCACTCCCAAACTCTCTCCATCTTCCCGTTCCAGTGTGTCTGAAAAACTTTTCCTGGCTACCATTGACCTCTTCCCTACACCTCCCCCCCGTCCTTCCCCTAGGGCCAGGTTGTCTAGAGCCCTGACGCGCACCTCAGCCACCAAAACCTCGTCCAGGAGCATCGAAGGGGCACCCTATGTGCCTGCCAGTGTGCCACTTACTGAAGCCAAGGACCTTCCTATTCCGCCACCTGCCAAGGTGAAGAAGGGGCCAGCATGCAGAAGAGAAAAGCCGCACCACCCACCCAGCAAGGCCTCATCCAGAACCAAAGAGGACAGTGCCAAGGTCCCAGCAGCGACTTCCAAGGTGAGGAAGGGACAAAAGAGCAAAGGGAAGGCACCCCAGGGCACGGAGCCTCCGGGTGAGGGACTGGTGTCCCCACTTTCGCAAGACAGGCCAGCAACCTGTACAGCGGTGAGCACCGCAGCAACGACCACCATCTGCACCGCACCTGCATGGCAGCTGCCTCAACTACAGTCACCAGCATCATCCCCAGTGGGCAGCTTTCTGAGGCTGCAGGAGACGGCATGGTGTCTCCCTCCACAAGTGCAGACACCTGTACCACCGACAGTAGCTCCGCCGCAGACACCGCCGCAGACACCGCCACCTGCCCCGCGACATGCGCAGCCAGTGCCACTACAGTAGACATCAGCATCATCCCCAGTGGTCAGTCATCCGAGGCTGCGGGATACGTCCTGGACCCTGCACACACTATATGAGGCACCAGCACTGGCACTATTAGCAGTTTGCAGCCTAAGTCGTCGCAAGGAGGAGTGTGGCTCTGCCTCCATGGAGTATCATGCTACCTGTTACCGGAATTCTCGTAGCTCAGACACCCAGGTCAGGGAATGGGAACTGCCACACCCCTGGTGCAGCATCAGTGGGCACCAAGCCCCCTCCAGAACCAGTGGAGAACAGCATCAACTACCAGAGTCCTTGGCAGGATGAAGCACTATGGGCACCAAGCCCCCTCCAGAACCAGTGGAGAACAGCATCAACTACCCCAGTCCTTGGCAGGATGAAGCACTCTGGGCAACAGGCCCCCTCCAGAACCAGTGGAGAACAGCATCCACTTGAGAGACTGTGGCCTTGCACTCCTCAGGACCAAGCAGTGGGCAGTGAACCCACTTGAGAGACTTGAGAGACTGTGGCTTTGCACTCCCCAGGACCAAGCAGTGGGCAGTGAACCCACTTGACTGACTCGAGAGACTGTAGCTTTGCACTCCCCAGGACCAGGCAGAGGGCATGGAGCCCCCTTGAGGAGCAGTGGCGTTGTCCCATCATCTGGCTGAGGTGCCCCCATCCCCTTGTCCCGAAGGTGCCTGTTTTTTTTCGACCTGATGCCCCTGCAGTGTTCTCTCCGTTTTGAGGCAGGTGTCATGTGTGGGCTTTGCCCATGCTTTTTGGGACCACCGGTCCACGGACATTTAATGGGACAGTGTACGTACTTGTGTACTTGCTGTAAATATTTGTATATACTGATGATTTAAAGTTATCTTGGCCTATCTGATTGTTCGATTATTACACTCGTTAAACTCATTTCATTTGGTCCTTGCATTCTTCCAGGGGGTGACGGGGTGTATCTGTGATGTTATCGGATGTGCATATGTGTGTTTTTGTGGGTGGGGGGTGTGGGTGTTGCGTGCATGTGTCACTCTCTTTTCTCTCCTCCCCTCCCCTGTGTGCTAGGTGCAGTACTCACCGTCATCGTTGCTGCCGTCTTTGATGTTCCTGGTAGATGAGGAGGTAAATCAGCATGGGCAGGACCTGTAACTTGGGCTCCATGGCGTCCTGGTTCCTCGTTGGGTGTTGAGAGGTGAGTGGTTTCCCTTTCAAGTACTGTTTCCGCCGTGCTTTTGATGGTGTTGGTACCGCCCCAGAAAAGCTGGAGGATTGGTGCCTTGTAATAGTGTGGGTTGTACATTGACTTCCGCCTGTCTGTTGGCGGTGACCGCTGCTGTGTTTGTTGCTACCGCCGTTGCGGTCGGAGTGTTAAAGTGGCTGTCTGTGTTGGCGGTTTCCGCCATGGTCGTGATTCCATTTTTTTACTGTCAGCCTGTTGGCGGTATTACCGCCACTTTATCACCGACCACTAGGGTTGTAATGAGGGCCATAATCTTTTAACAGTTGCACTCCTGGCTTAATTTGGGCCCAGGTGGAGGGAGGAAAGTAAATATTCACAAATTGAAGTGACCATGTCTCGTTTTTCATTGATAGTACATGCATGTTGTTGCTTAAACGGTGTGAGTTACTATAAAATTTTCAAGTAATGATGTTCTAGCCCAGATTGTCAGGTCCCCAGCTGTCCTGCCTTTACATTGTTTCAAAGCCGGTGTATGGTAAGAACAATACCCGTCTAAGTCAATGACATTTACAGACCATGTTTCCTGGAAACAACTAACGTCGTGCAGTTTAATAATTTCTGTCCAATCCTTGTCCTCTGTCTTAGATTTTAAACCTGCGATATTCCAACTTAAATTTTTTAATGGCTGTCTTGTGTTTTCTTTCATTTTTGCGGGGTCCATTATTTGCTACCCACTATGCTGCTGTTGTTCTGCCAGTGAATTTTGGACTTGCGACTCGGCTTTTTGGCGAGAATTCTTTCTTGGCGTAGTTGCTAACAGACAAAACCTCATCTTACTCAGATCAGGCCATTGTCGAATAGAGCTAATTGCCCCCTGCAGTACTGAACCAAGTGGTTCCTTGATCTCGTAGTTGCTGTGCAAGTTTTGTATTTGTGTTCTATTGAGAAATATAGAAGGATACGTTTCATTTTGCGGGGTATATATAGTTATTCCCCATGTCTTCATCATGATGAAATTACTTAGAATCTCTTTTGTCATCCTTTCAGAGCTCCAGATTGTTTCAGTAGATTCTCCATTAATGGGCCCTTTCCTTTGTATAAATCTTACAGAGAGCAGGTTGTTAGTTGATACGTTATGCAAACCCGGCAGTGAGTTTACGAGGTATATGATGTCACTCCTACTTAGTATATTGTGACTCCCTCTCGAAGAGTACTCCGGGCAGAACATGATCATTGCTTCCTGTTCTTAACTTTTGCCGGTGTTTGTCTCTACACTCTTACACCTTTATTGTGTCTGACTTCTTTGGGGCCGAGATTCATCATGAAGTTTGTTTTTCATTTTGAGTGCAGGCCTTAATGGTACCAGCCTTGCCCTCTCATACCCCTGCTGGAGAGATCTTAATGGCTTGTATCGAACAGGTCCTCATTGTGGTAATTTTTTAAGGCAGGAGCCATGGATGTAGAATCGTTATTGTCATTGCCCCCATAAGAAGTTGTTTTTGCACCTGGATCTCTGTCTGCGGATTCAATGTATTTTGGTTCTCTCAATTTAGTTTTAGTGTTATAGAGCATTGTACACTTGAAGCTGGTAAGCACTTTTTGCTGTTGTAATTCGCTGCACTTTCCCCTTTCGCAGGCAATGTGTACTTGGGCTAGATGATCTATTTTAGTGTCGGTCTCGTCTTCAAGAGATATGGCTCTTGGGTAGAATAGTGTAAGATTTGGCATCTCTAATTTCTGTTTTGTATTCCATTTTCCGTTTGATGGTTCCTCACTTACCCTATTTGCCACTGAATTCATAGACAGGCCAAATTCCATCCTCTTCCTTTTTGAGATCTCAGGTTTAGATTCTGGGCTTCTCCTGTATCCAGTAGGAACATGGTTAATGTGGGAGCGAAGGGTGCAGCCTTTGTCACATAGTAAACCAGGGTTTTTGTTCAGAAATTCACCATTCTTGTCAGGCGTTGCTCTTGGGGATTCTACATGTATACTATACTCCTCGTTCTGTAGGCAGGCAACATTTTTCTTTCGGAGTTGCATGGATTTTTGATAGCGCATTTTTGTCTGCACAGTCAAAGAATTTTGATCTTTTACAATCTGCCTTATTTTGTTCCCCTTTGCGTTTTTCCCCTTGCTTTTAGCCTTCCCCTTCGATTGCTGCTTTTATTTCCGGGACTTCCTCCCTGTGACAGTTGAAACATCACTTGCCACAATAAGGTTTCCACTTGGTTCTTCAGTAATGCCATCTGAATATCCTCCAATTTCCAGGCAGTCTACGAATTCCACAAATTCTAGGGCTGGACTGTCCGTTAATCTGCTTAGTATTTGTTTGGGCTTGGGGCCTATAATGGGAAAAATCTTAAGACTAAGGTGGTCATTATGACCCTGGCGGTATTACAACCGCAGGGTCAAAACGACGGGAGTACCACCAACAGGCTGGCGGTGCCTCCCGGCGTATTTTGACTGCGGCGGTAGTGCCGCGGTCGCACTGCCGGGGCCGGCGGTTTTCCGCCACAATGGCCCCGGCGGATGTAATCCGCCAGGGCAGCGCTGCTTGCAGCGCTGCCCAGGGGATTACGAGTCCCCGACCGCCAGCCTTTTTCTGGCAGTCTGAACCGCCAGGAAAAGGCTAGCGGTACGGGGAGTCGTGGGGCCCCTGGGGGCCCCATGCAGCTTTTCACTGTCTGCTGTGCCGACAGTGAAAAGCGCGACGGGTGCAGCTGCACCCGTCGCACGGCCGCAACACCGCCGGCTCCATTTGGAGCCGGCTCCCATGTTGCGGCCCACATCCCCGCCGGCCCAGCGGGGATGTCCAAATGGGGACCGCGGGAGTGCGGGCACATTGGCGGCCGCACGGCGGAACGCCGCCCGCCAATGTTGTAATGAGGCCCAAATTCTGCGGTCCTCAATGATATCATGACCTTTGGAACTTCCATTAGTTTCTCTATCAATGGAACACATGTTTCTTCAGATTTAGCCGTGGTCTGCAGTCTTAAATTTTCCCTTACGGCACCTTCTACCAAGACCATTCTGTGATCTATGGCCCTTATTGAGATTGTAAATTCCTGGCCAATTCAAGTTGCACATCAAGTTTTTCGGACTGGGTCATGAGCGCAGTTGCGATCGAATCTAATGTTACACACATGATCTTCATTATACTGAGTATTGGTTGGTCCAGTGGGAGATTTTGTTTGTTCTCCTTTGGGCTTTGGGCCTTCAGGAATTGCTTATCTTGTCAATGGTTTATAAAGCCTTCAGATTCTTCCCCCCCGGCCTTGTCACACCTTAGTATGTTTAAATCCAGGATTTTAAGGTAATCAGATGTTATGCTGTCCAACTAGGGGCTGATGTTACAAATGGCGTTATCAAAGGAAAAGTTATCAAGTGAGGAGAAATCCAGGCTAGGTGATCTAGAGTCCTGTCTCTCCAGTACAAAATTATCTATTCCACTCTTGTTTGTAGGAGAAGAATGAGTCTGTATTAGTCTTGTATGTTGGATATGTAGTGAGTGGTCTGACTTGGATCCCTTCTCGATTACGTTGAGGGATTTTGCCATCTTTCAATTAATACTTTCTGGTTTCGTTTGGGTCATTTGAACTGTCTGAGTTGAAATCTCAAGTCCTTGGGATCCTTGTGGGTCTTGTAGCCCTGAGTAACCATAAGACGTCTCATGAGTATGCCCCTGGCTCTTCGTTCCTTCTCCTGATAGTCTCCCCTCAAAGGGCTGCTTCTCTAGTAATGGCGAGGAAGGATGCTTTTTCTCAGGGAGGTGGCCCTTGCTTAAGTAACTGCAAAATGGTTTGGGTAATGGAGATGATTCTGGCTGCCTGGCTACTGTTGCGGCCTTCTCCGATTTAACAACACCACTACCCTCCTGCACTTGCTGTGGGTCGGCATGTAACATGGAGTACAGCATTTGTTTCTGTTCAGAGTTCACATTAACATAATTGTAGTAATTTGTTATGGTATTTACCTGGTGTTTCTGTTTATCAATTGGGTGTGAAGAGGCCCTTATCCCCTGTTTATGCAGTGCTTGATTGAGTTTCCTGAAGTGCTTGATTCTTTCCTGTTCCAGGTTTGTTTCCTGTAAATGTCTCTTTGTTGCACTTATAGAATCGCCCTGGCTTGTGTCCTTCCCTCTTTGTCTCTCTTCGGTTCTTTAATGATCCCAGTGCTGTCCGCTTTGCCCTGCTCATCTTCTGTGATCGGTGTGTCGCCATTAACCCCTGGTGCCAGTGGTAGGGAGGCCTGGGAGGCAGGAGGTCGGACTAGGTTCCCCGGTCTCATCCTTGTCCTCTTTGCACAAGCTTCTGAGTATGGAACCCCACGCATTGGGATCTGCAAGCCTTGAACTTGTTGGCGTGTTTTCACCATCCAACTCCAACCCCTCCTCCTAGTCAGTTCGCAGCTGGCCATTTATATGTTCTTGTGCCCGCGCCTCATTGTATCTCCTTAATCTCCCCCTTGTTCCATACATACTGGGAGATTGAGGTTCTTACTGAGTAACCCCTAAAATTGTCTCTGTAGCGGATAAGTGGCGGACAGACCGACAAGACACAGCAAGCTGCACCATACTGGCGCTAGCAGCTTCTGCCGTGCACTGCAGCCTGAGGCTCTGAGCCTGCCTGCATGCAGTCGGCCCTTGGCTTGTCCGGCTCCAGGGTTATGCTCTCCAAACCTCACCTGCAGTCCCCCTGTCTACTTTCAATGTTCAAATTGATTTATTAGTTGATTGGTTGATTGATTGGTTGATCCGGGGGCCCAGCCTGCTTGCCCCTGCTTGCCTCCAGGGGCAACCACGCGCTGTCCCACACCTCAGGCTTTCTTCTCTAGGCCTTTGATTCTACTATACCCCCAGATCTAGAGGCCAGCCCCTCACCCTCCCACTGAGAATCTCAACAGGTTCCATGCCATGCCACAGAAGAGGGTACAGAAGGCAAGGCACTATAGAGTGGGCGGAGGGCAGGGGGCAGAGCTTACTCACTGCCGCTCTTACCTTTCCTCTTCAGGTGGAGTTATATGGCTCACTCGGTGGTTGGGCGACTCTACGACCTCTCCTCTCCACCTTGTCCTCCACCTCGTCCACTGGTCGTGTTGTGTCGTGTCAGGTCGTAGCTGCGCGGATACCGATACAGAAGCTGACACCGGTAAGGCAGGGTGCCGGTGGGTGCCACTGACTTGCGCCCTGCTCCTTTACATTCTGAAAGCCTCACATGAAGCATTATATAAGGATAAGAATTTTGAAAGTCACCAAAACACTCCATAACCATATAGAGGAACAATGGTTAAGGCTGAGTTCCTTTATAAAGTTATAGACCTCTGAGGGAACTTGAAATATCCTTATCATGTACGCCAGGTGTACTTTATACCATATAATACATGGTCACACCGTTGCCCTTGGAAAAAACAAAGGAATAACCCACCTCCCAAGCTGGTTCCTGAAAAGGAATCCCTCAAAAAGAATCCCACTGTCACCTTTTCCACAAACCACTTTAAAACCTTGCTGCATAGCTCTTTCACGTGAAGGAGCGAGCATGTATGCAAAGATGAAGAATGAAAAAAAACTGTAGTGCATAATGAAACACATCAAAAACCTGTTAGATATTTGGTGCAAACAGACATCAGAAACAGCCCAAAACAAGTCAGTTTTTAAAAACAAAAAAGCTGTTGCAGTTTGGAATGTGCAGAAATATGCAGAAAGATTCTAGCTTTTCTCAATATAAGGAGTGCAAAAAATAAATATATTCCTTCTGCTGGTCATTGTAAGCTGTTAAAATAGAGCAGAAGAAAGGAAGGCAACATTCTATTTTCATTGCTTAAAACATATGTTTCAATTATATTCTGTGATCTGACTCTGCCCCAGAGATCTACAGTGTCCTATGCGTACAGTGAGAGAGGGCGGTACGGGCGGGTGGCCAACATGATTGCCACCAAAGCGTGTTTGCCCATGTTGGAGTGCTGCTGGAAAATGCAGAAGGACTCTTGTCACAGCCACCGCCTCTAACGGCACACCACCTGCAGGCCCAGCTATATATGGGCAATTATCTGCAGGGCATGCATCCCCTCCTCCTAGAGGCCATTGCCAAGTGAGTCAGATTCAAGCGTAGGGTGACCACCAGCCATGGAGGAATATTGTGGGCAGTACCTGTAAAAATTCAGGAAAAACATTCAAAATTCAGGACAGAAATTCAGGAAAAAAAGATCGGCTTTACAGACATATCTGGGTAGTTTAAGCAGCAATATAAAAGTAGGCAAATCGACAGATGACACAAGTAAGTTTATATTCTTTGGTTTTTACAAAATACAAATCTGCACAACCATCCATATTACTGCACTTGAATAAAGCCTAAAAAATGAGCAAACATATATACATTAAGTCGACATAAGGAACAGTTCTCACCCTACTTTGTCCCTTTCCCATAAATGGTAGTACCAGAAGTGCTCTGTTGCCGAACATGGACTTCCAGCTCATCAGCAATAGTAGTAGTAAAGATAAAAATGCAGAGGGTGGGTGATGAGTGTGTATCTGTGTGTTTTTGGTCTCTGTGGTATACCATCATTTACCTCTGCCCGAATTGACCCAGCTGCATGTGCAACAATGCAAACATGACAATCTAGCATATGAGCTGTGGCATAAGCCTGTCCATGGAAATGTCAAGGTGTATAAACTGTTCTGTGACCTAAAGTAGTTCACCATGTGTGCTATGCGCGCGGAACCAATACGATACTATAGTAAAGGAAGAGAGTGCTCCATGGAGTACTGGAAGAGCTACTTTTTGACCAAGGCCGGAGTATGCATTATAGCCTTCCTGTGAGGGCACATCACATGAAATCTGCAACTTATTGATGAATCCGAGGGCCTTCCTAGCAGATTGAAGCATGCTTGCCTATCAGAGAGAGGAGAGTCCCTGACAATGCAGGAGTAGAGGAGGAGAAGCCCACCTGTGTTCCCATTGTCAGGAACTCCCAAAAGCAGCTGACTGCCATCAGGACTGAAACCAGAGTCACCCCTTGGTTTGAAGAGTCTTCCAGTCTCCTGTTGCCATACCTGTTAAGAGAGAGCTGTCTTCATTGTTGAAGCCCTGTTTTAGGCTTGCAGAATGCAATAGTCGAAGGTGAGCATCTGTCTTCATTTGTTCCAAACACTGCAACTGTTGAAGACAAGCACCCATCTACATTCAGCCCAAAGGCTGAAACATCTGTAGACAAGCACTTATCTTGACCAAGCCAGTAGGCCACATCTGCTGAACATGACTGGCCATGTAATTAGTCAATAAGTGATCACCCTGCCCCAGGAAGGCATTTGAGAGAGCCACACTTGCTGTCAGCATATATGTCTACAGTAGGATGTAATATTTTAATATTTTATCACAATGCAAGTTATGGAGTGTTTTTCACTTGGCTATTTTGGGATTTTTAAATAAATGCTTTTGTCGTCTTAACACTAACATGGTCTTAGCTAGAGTCTACCGTCCTATTTGATGCAGCTGAGAACACTGCTGAGCCAGATACAGGCACACTATACGTGGAAGGGAAGTGGCCTATTTGGCTTGTGTAACATTAGGCAATCAATTCCTTTAACAATGTGGCAGTTTTGAGGTACTATCTTACCGCTGAAAGTCTCCAAGGCTTGTCAGATTTTCACTTGGATTGTATTACTAGAAAGACACACTATGGGGGTCATTACAACATTGGCAGTAAAAGCCGCTTACCGCCATGCAAAAGACCGCCAACACAAAATCTGACACAGTTATTACGACCCACATCTCGAAATCCGACAAAATCCAGACACCCACACAAGTCCGCCACACCAAAGGTCAGTGATAAACTGGCGAAAACAAAACCTCCACCGTCACGCCAACAGAAATACGCCCATGCTATCACGACCCACGAATCCACGCGGTGGTCTTTCAACCGCGGTATTCCATTGGCTGTACACACCGCCGTGCTCAAAATACACACACATCTCCAAAACACCACCACATTGGACAATTTTAAATACACACACCTGATACACATACACACGCCACTCCCACACACCCAATACAATATAAAACACACACCCACAGCACCCACAAACCGCTACGACCAACATTACAGAGAGAAGGCCAGAGAGAGACACCAGCATCCACAAACTAGCATTCACAGGCACTCAACACCATCACCCACATAACATCCACACACCTCACACAACACACCACTAAATATCACCCCACACAGCACAACACACACCAACCCACACATCACCCACACCACCCCATGGCACGGCAAAGACACCCCAGGTTCTCGGAGGAGGAGCTCAGGGTAATGGTGGAGGAAATAGTACGGGTAGAGCCACAGCTATTTGGAGCACAGGTACAGCACACCTCCATTGCTAGAAGATGGAGCTATGGCGAAGAATAGTCAACAGAGTCAACGCAGTGGGACAGCACCCAAGAAATTGGGACGACATCAGGAAGAGGTGGAACAACCTACGGGGAAAGGTGCGTTCCGTGGTCTCCAGACACCACCTGGCGGTACAGCGGACTGGCGGCGAGCCCCCACCTCCTCCCCCACAGCTAACAACATGAGAGGAGCAGGTCTTGGCGATTCTGCCTCCTGAGGGCCTCGCAGGAGTCGGTGGAGGAATGGACTCTGGTAAGTCAAATCTTAACTATCATATCCCCCACCCTACCTGCATGCTATCACAGACCCCCACCCTCGCCCCCTCCCCTATCACTACAACTCCACACAAATGTACTAATAACACAAACCACACATCCCAACACCAAGCCCTGCATGACATAACAAAGCATGGACACCCATCACTAAAGCATGCCCACTGCACATACCCATAACACCCCCCTC
Organism: Pleurodeles waltl; assembly: GCF_031143425.1. Taxonomy (NCBI): domain Eukaryota; kingdom Metazoa; phylum Chordata; class Amphibia; order Caudata; family Salamandridae; genus Pleurodeles; species Pleurodeles waltl. Next base: position 785,218,643 of record NC_090444.1, on the reverse strand, counting down.
AACCATCATCACACAAGCCCCCACACAGGAATGCTAGCACTGGGGTACACGGTCACCCACCCATTGCACACCATGACACACACAGATGCAATAATCATGCTTTTACACCCCTGCAGGACCACTACCCAACGTCACCAGACAGGAGGGTCCAGACATCTCTACCCCACCCACAGAAGAGGCCCACAGTGATGACAGCAGCTCTGTCCAACTGGATCCAGATGACCAGCCCGGACCATCGTGTGCCTCGGGACAGTCGGTTCCCCTCACACAGGCACAGCCCACCACAGACCTTCCACCCTCTGGTAACACCAGCACAGCACCCACCCAGCGGGCCCATACCTCCGTCCCCAGGACACGTCAATCAGCTGTGTGTCCACCACTACAGGGAACCCAGGATAACCCACCTCTCCAACAACAACAGGGACCTGGGGGCAGTGGCATTGGGCACACGGTCCAGATGACGGAGGCACAGGAACACAGGGGAACTGGGAGGGCTGCCATGCGACAGGGGGCGGACAGGCCAAGGGAACCCACTCTCCACGAGGCCCTCTCCTCCATCATGGGAGCATACCACCACTCCCAGGAGACGATGGCAACGGTCCTGGCCAAGTTTCAGGAGACCCAGCGCATGCAGGAGGAACAGTATTTGGGGTTCAGGGAGGAACTCAGAACCATCAGCTCCGCCCTGGGCACCATCGTAGGGGTGCTGAAGGAAATACTTAACACCAGGAGGGACACTGTGGCACTCCAAGGGGCCCCTGACACTAGCATGGACGATGAACTGCCCACCACCTCCGCCGGTGCTAGTGGACAGGAGGCACCGCCACAGGACCACCACAAAAGCACCCCCCGCAGATGGAGAACCACCCCGCAAGCGGTCCCTGAGATCCAGGAACAAGACAGAGCATGATGCCAAGACCCCCGCCAAGAAAGGAGACCACCCTGATTGTCAAACCACTGTCCCACTTTGTAACCCTGACCATATTGGAACTGCCCCAGCTCCACTTCCTATGCCCATATGGGCAATGCACCTGTGAGACTAATAGACTGGACTCTGCCATGGACATTCCTCCACCATCACCACACACCATTTTACAACCCCCCTCCAATATTGAGCACTTCAATAAACACCCTTGAAGCACAAAACAATCTGGAGTCAGTCTGTGATTTTGAAAATGTGTATTAGCAATGACAGTGACAAAATGTGTTTTCAAATGTAATGTCAACATATCTATGTCACACATCTCAAGTCCATAAGGAATCTAAGCAGATGACACACGTTGGAAACCACAACTGTGAAACCGTAAGGGAAATGTACAACTCAGTGACCATATACTGGTTGAAATCGACAGACAGGATAGAGGTAGAAGTGTTACAGTACTTGTAGTAGGCAGGAATGTATTCTCACCTGCGTGTCACTGGAAATATTGCTGGATAACTGAGTCCCTATTGTCCCTGTTCTTCCTCTGCTTCCTCCTCATCATTGTCCACAGGCTCCACAGCTGCCACAACACCGTCATCTGGACCATCCTCCTGCAGAAAAGGCAACTGTTGTCGCAAAGCCAAGTTGTGAAGCATACAGCAGGTCACGATGATCTGGCACACCTTGTTTGGTGAGTAGAATAGGGAACCACCTGTCATATGCAGACACCTGAACCTGGCCTTCAGGAGGCCGAAGGTGCGTTCGATCACCCTCCTAGTGCGCCCATAGGCCTCATTGTAGCGTTCAACTGCCCTGGTCCTGGGATTCCTCACGGGGGTCAGTAGCCATGACAGGTTGGGGTAACCAGAATCCCCTAATAGCCACACCCGGTGCCTCTGGAGTTGACCCATCACATAAGGGATGCTGCAATTCCGCAGGATGTAGGCGTCATGCACAGAGCCAGGGAACATAGCATTTACCTGGGAGATGTACTGGTCTGCCAAACATACCATCTGTACATTCATCGAATGATAACTCTTCTGGTTCCTGTACACCTGTTCACTCCTGTGGGCGGGGGGGGGGGGGCAGAGCTACATGGGTCCCATCAATGGCACCTATGATGTTGGGGATATGTCCAGGGGCATAGAAGTCACCTTTCACTGTAGGCAAATCCTTCACCTGAGGGAAAATGATGTAGCTCCGCATGTGTTTCAGCAGGGCAGACAACACGTTAGAAAACATAGGCTGGGACATCCCTGATGCCATGGCCACTGTTGTTTGAAATGACCCACTTGCCAGGAAATGGAGCACTGATAGCCCCTGCACTTGAGGGGGGATTCCTGTGGGATGGCGGATTGCTGACATCAGGTCTGGCTCCATCTGGGCACACAGTTCCTGGATTGTGGCACGGTCAAACCTGTAGGTAATGATCAAACTTCTTTCCTCCATTGTTGACAGGTCCACCAGCGGTGGGTACACCGGAGGATTCCGCCATCTCCTCACATGTCCCAGCGGACGGTGCCTAGGAAGGACAACAGCGACCACAGAGTGAAACAACTCAGAGGTATGTACCCGCTGTCTACACAGAACACCATTCATACACAAAATGTGGTCTGTATTTGTGTTGTGAGACAAGGCCTAGGTATGTGCGATGCAGTTGGTAACTAGGCCATGTGGGCCCCTGAAATGGCGGCTGCCTGACCTCTAAACTGGGAAAATGGGATGTGAGGTAACTGCGCTGGCATTGTACACCGTCACTGTAGGCGGTCAAAGACCGCGGCGCAATGCTGCATTGGTTAACATTGGACCCTATGGGTCCCAGGAGCCAATGACGATGTACGCCGGCGGTGATGGTACGCACCGCTGCGGACGTGACCGCCACAGACGTGACCGCCACGGAGGTGACCGCCATTTTCTATCTGTTGAATTACCCGATACCTGATCTTCGACAGGAGAGGACCTACACTGCAAGTGCTGCTGTGACCTCGGTCTGGAAGAGACAATGGCTCGTGCGTCTGGGGAAAGGGCCCCTGCCTTCACTGCAGAGGAGTTGGAGAAGCTCGTCAACGGGGTCCTCCCCCAGTACACGCTACTCTACGGTCCTCCAGACCAACAGGTAAGTACACAGGGAGCACGTTGTATGAGCTATGCCTGTGTGGAGAGGGCTGGTTGTAAGAATGAAGGGGGCACAGTTCTGCGTGCATGAAGGACTGTGAATGCATGTGCCACATGGCAAGGGTACGGATGTGGGCCACTCACTTAGATGGTACAGTTGGTAATTACTTCTCTTCTTCCCCTGTACATGTCATGTTGGTCAGCGCCCACCAGAAGAAGGATATTTGGTGTGCCATCGCCAAGGATGTCCGGGCCCTGGGGGTCCACCACAGACGGAGCACCCACTGCTGGAAAAGATGGGAGAACATTCGCCGCTGGAGCAAGAAGACGGCGGAGGCTCAGCTGGGGATGGCCTCCCAACGTGGGAGGGGTGCCTGTCAAACCATGACCCCACTTATGTTCCGGATCCTGGCGGTGGCCTACCCTGAGTTGGATGGGCGCTTGAGGGCATCACAGCAGACACAAGGGGGTGAGTACAACATCATTCAGCTGACTTTGCGTGCAGTGAAAGTGTCTGGGTGGGGGAGGAGGGCTGTGGGTTTCCCTAGGCTAGGGCGAGTTCCGTAGGCTAGGCCCCTCCGTAATGCAGGCCATGTGGCACCCCACCCCAACTCTGTAGAGTGCCAAGTACAGGTATTCATGCCCCTGTGTCATCTATGTGTGCAGATGTCGTCCATAGCCACGTAGGCCATATCCCAGGAATTGCATCTGTAGAGCCCAACAGTGCGACGTAGTGCAGGGGGCTGCTGTGTCTGTATTGTCCGCCAACGGTAGCGGTAAGCCATGCACTCAACCTGTCTTTCTTCTGTCCCCCCCCCCCCCTTTTTGTGGTCTCCCTGTTCTTGTGTGCATCAGCATCATCAGGCGGAGGTACAGTGGCACCGGAGCATGAGGGAGCTGCATCCCACATGGCTATGGAGGGTCACTACACAGACTCAGAATACACCAGTGGGACGGAGGGCGAGGGGAGCACCACGGCGGTCACAGGATCTGCAACCAGCGACACAGACTTGTCCTCCAATGGGAGCTCCCTTGTGGTGGCGGCAAAATCTGCGCCCCTCACTTCTACAGGTACAGCCACCACCCCCCCTACCAGCACCGCCCTCCCAGCAGCCCCTAAGCCTTTGCCCTGTGCCCGCTCACCCAGGAGGGTGGGCATCACCTTCGCCCCAGGCACCTCAGCCCCTGCCCCTGTCACCTCTGCTGCCCTCAGTGAGGAGGCCATTGACCTCCTCAGGTCCCTCACTGTTGGGCAGTCTACCATTTTGAATGCCATCAAGGGTGTAGAAAGGGAATTGCAACACACAAATGCATTTCTGGAGGGCATTCATTCTGGTCAGGCTGCCCTTCATCGAACCCTGCAAACTCCGGCCTCAGCACTGATGGCAGCCATTGTCCCTGTATCTAGCCTCCCCCTTCCAACTTCCTCCACCCAGACCCAATCCCCTGTACCCCAGCCTATCCCAAGCACACCATCAGACCAACCTGCACACACCTTACCACACAAGGGAAGCTCATGCAAACATAAGCACCACACATCCCACAGGCACTCACGCAAGCATCACACACATACAGACACACCAACATCCACTGCCTCCACTGTGTCCCCCTCCTCCTCGTCTCCCTCCTCCCTCCCAGTCTCATTTACACTCACACCTGCATGCACTACCACTACAGCCACTACGTCCCGCACCAGCACACCCACCACCACACCCCGCTCACGTGCAGGCACCACCCCCACTACCATTTCCACATCCCCTGTGTCCTCTCCCAGTGTGTCTGTGATGCCCCCTCCCAAGATACACAAACGCAGGCACACACCCACCCAACAGCCATCCACCTCACGACAGCCTCCAGCCCATGCACCTGCACCCAAATCCTCAAAAGTTACACCTCCTACAACCACCACCTCTTCCTCCACTCCCAAACCCCCTCCAGCTCCCCATCTCAGTGTCTCCAAACAACTTTTCCTGTCCCCCCTTAACCTATTTCCCACCACCCCCCCTTCCAACTCATAGGTCCCGTACTAGCACCTCAGCCAAAAAATCTCCGGGACCAGTGGTGCCTGTTGTTACAGGTATGTGGAGTGCACCGGCCACCAGGACAGCCAGTGTGACACGGAGCCACAGCACAGCCAGTGCCCCCCCCCCTGTGAAGCACCAGAAGTTGGACAGTGCCCGGCGGGAGAGGGGGAAGACTCCAGCCAGCAAAGCCGCTCACAAGGGTCCCGGGGGGAGTGTTGACTCAGCTGTGACTCCTCCCAAGGTGGGGAAGGGGCAGAAGAAATGTCCAAAGTCTGGGAGGAGCAGCACGGCGGAGAAGGCCGCCATCATCCCCGCTGCCCAGGAGGCCACCGCCAGCCCCATCGTCACTGGCCAGGAGGCCACCGCCTGAGTCACTGCCCAGGAGGCCAGCCCCATCGTCACTGGCCAGGAGGCCACCGCCAGAGTCACTGCCCAGGAGGCCAGCCCCATCGTCACTGGCCAGGATGCCACCGCCAGAGTCACTGCCCAGGAGGCCAGCCCCATCGTCACTGGCCAGGAGGCCATCCACAGCCCAGCTGGCCAGGAGGGCCCCGAAAGCCACAGCCCAGCTGACCCATGACGGACCGCCAGACACAGCGCTGCTGGGTAATGAAGGACCGCCAGCCACAGCCCTGCTGGGCAATGAAGGACCGCCTTGGCAAGGACCGCTGAACAGGCCAGGGACCGCTGAACAGGGTAAAGACTGCCATGGAAATTACCGCTGAACAGGTCTGACACTGGCAACTCAAGCACCGCTGAACAGGCCAGGGACAGCTGAACAGGGCAAAGACCGCCATGGAATGCACCACTGAACAGGTCTGACACTGGCAACTCAAGCACCGCTGAACAGGCCAGGGACAGCTGAACAGGGCAAAGACCGTCATGGAATGCACCGCTGAACAGGTCTGACACTGGCAACTCAAGCACCGCTGAACAGGCCAGGGACCGCTGAACAGGGCAAAGACCGCCATGGAATGCACCGCTGAACAGGTCTGACACTGGCAACTCAAGCACCGCTGAAGAGGCCAGGGACCGCTGAACAGGGCAAAGACCGCCATGGAATGCACCGCTAGCCCATTTGCGGCAGGGGCAGTGACGCTACTGGGACCGTCACAGGGTGTGTGCTGCACTCTGGGCACCAGTCCCCCTCCAGAACCAGTGGAGAAAGGCATCCACTACCTCAGTCGTTGGCAGGATGAAGCACACTGGGCACCAGTCCCCCTCCAGAACCAGTGGAGAAAGGCATCCACTACCTCAGTCGTTGGCAGGATGAAGCACTCTGGGCACAAGGCCCCCTCCAGAACCAGTGGAGAAAGGCATCCACCACCTCAGTCCTTGGCAGGATGAAGCACTCTGGGCACCAGTCCCCCTCCAGAACCAGTGGAGATTTACATCCACTACCTCAGTGCTTGGCAGGATGAAGCATTCTGGGTACAAAGCCCCCTCCAGAACCAGTGGAGAAAGGCATCCACTCCGTCTGTCTTGCACAGGATGAAGCACTCTGGGCACAAAGCCCCCTCCAGAACCAGTGGAGAAAGTCATCCACTCCGTCTGTCCTGCACAGGATGAAGCACTCTGGGCACAAAGCCCCCTCCAGAACCAGTGGAGAAAGGCATCCACTACCTCAGTCCTGCACAGGATGAAGCACTCTGGGCACAAAGCCCCCTCCAGAACCAGTGGAGAGATACATCCACTACCTCAGTCCTTGGCAGGATGAAGCACTCTGGGCACATAGCCCCCTCTAGAACCAGTGGAGATTTACTTCCACTACCTCAGTCCTTGGCAGGATGAAGCACTCTGGGCACCAGTCCCCCTCCAAAACCAGTGGAGAAAGGCATCCACTACCTCAGTCCTTGGCAGGATGAAGCACTCTGGGCACCAGTCCCCCTCCAGAACCAGTGGAGAAAGGCATCCACTACCTCAGTTGTTGGCAGGATGAAGCACTCTGGGCACAAAGCCCCCTCCAGAACCAGTGGAGACTGTTATCCACTTGAGAGACTGTGGCTTTGCATTCCCCAGGATGGTACAGTGGGCAAACCACCCACTGCAGAGACTTGAGAGACTGTGGCTTTGCACTCCCCAGGATGGTTCAGTGGGCAAACCACCCACTGCAGAGACTTGAGAGACTGTGGCTTTGCACTCCCCAGGATGGTACAGTGGGCAAACCACCCACTGCAGAGACTTGAGAGACTGTGGCTCTGCACTCCCCAGGATACATCAATGGGCATGGAGCCCCCTCGTGGATCTGGCGTCGTGCACTCATCCGGCTGAGGTGCCCCCCCTTCCCTTCCCCCTGAGGTGCCTGTTGTATTTCTATCTGATGCCCCTGCAGTGTTCTCTCCGTTTTGATCGGGTATCTTGTGTGGGCCTCGCCCATGCATTTTGGGCCCAGTGGTCCACAGACTATGAATGGTGCAATACCTGCACTACTAATCGTGGTGTATATTTTGTTTATGGTGTATATATATATTTTTGCCTATTTGATTTTAATATATTACAATGGTTCCACTAATTTCCTTTTGTCTTTGCATTCTTCCGGGGGGGTTTGGGGGGTGTTACTGTAATGTATAGATGTGCATTGGTGTGTGTGTTGTTGTGGGTGAGGGTCGGAGTGGGGGTTGGGATGTTGGTTGTGTGTGTCCATGTGTTTTTGCCTCCCCCCTCCCCTATGTCGTAGGTGCAGTTCTCACCGTGGTCTTCGCCGCCGGCATTGATGATCCTCGTATAGGAGCAGGAAGACTATCACAGGGAGAATATGGAGTTCCGGCTCCATGGTGCCGTCCTTCCTCGTGGAGTGTGTAGAGGTGAGCGTTTTCCCTTCGAAATTCCTGTTTCCGCCGTGTTTTTATCCGCGGTGAATCCGCCCCGGAAAAGGTGGCGGATTGGTAGGTTGTGATACTGTGGGTGGTACATTGTCCTCCGCCTGTCTGTTGGCGGTGACCGCCGCGCTGTTTGTCTGTACCGCTGTGGCGGTCTGAGTGTTAAAGTGGCTGTCTTTGTTGGTGGTTTCCGCCACGGTCATAATTCAAATTTTTTTACCGCCGGCCTGTTTGCGGTCTTACTGCCGCTTTAACACTGTCCGCCAGGGTTGTAATGACCACCTATCTGCCTGAATGAGAGTTTGGCGGATGGGTTACTCTGTCACAAAAGGGAGGATATCCGGTCTGCCACATTATGATCTCCATAGGCTAAAATGGGATCGTAATATGGTGGACAGGATATCCGTTATGTTTGTGACAGAGAAACTCCCTCCACCAAACTCTGTATCAGGCCCTATGCATCTGAAGGCCTCCAATTCTTTGAAGCTACCTTTGATACTTCTCACAGACCTTGCTGATCCCTGTATGGGTAGTAGCAGTTTTTTGCATCAAAGTCCAAACCAGAATGCCTTGACCTCCAGATGATGCAGCACTCTGCAAATAATACAACAACAAGACTCAGCAGGGTAGTTAATTCTACATTGTTTAAAATATGGTCACTATGCATCTAGAGTTTGTTCATACCCATACATGCACACATCCACCACCTAACCAATAAATCACCCTTCTGTCCATGCTCCTATCTAGATGAATCCATGCTTCCACACAAGCAGTTTTCCATCCATCAATCCACCCATGCTCCCACCAAGAACCATCTATCTTCTCAACCAAGGCAGCAATATATCCATCCACCCACTCATCTGCACCTTCTCCATTAATTCCCACATTCTCCATCAGTCCATTCACTTACCCATCCATAAGACTTTCCATCCATCAGTGAATCCACAACTGCGAAGGGATGTTCATCATTGTGTGTATTCAGGTGTGGATACGTATGGGTGTGTGTGCTATGAGTGAATACGTACACATTACCTACATGGCAATGTTAATCTAGACTCAAGCATACTTGAGATAGATACAGCATGGCTTACTTTCAGCTGTAGTTCTGCACAAGGGCAGTTTCTCCTATTTTGCAACCAATGGGAGAAGCCTCCTTAAGTGCTAAGCATGGGGCACATCTTGGATAACATACACTCTAGACGTGTTCATTAACCTCTTTGCTGCTGTATCTGGGCTACATGAACAGTGCATCATACAAGCCCAGATGAGATTGCTGCACAGGACTGCTACTTACCTAAATGCAAAACTGCCAAAGAACTGACAGAAGGCCCCACAATGTTTTTTTGTTGCAGTTTTCTATAGCACAAGCTCCTACCAAGACATTGGGCCACTTTATATGAGCACCAGATTAAATTACACAACATGAGATTCATCACTTTACTCAGTGGCATGGGGTCATTGAGTGATTTACACAGAATCACAGGATATTGAGTTGACGTGGGACTCAAAACCAGTTCCCCAGATCCAAAGTGTTTAGCTCTGTCTGTCATGTTTCATATCTTTCAATTATATACCAGAGAGACATGCTCCCCATGGCCCCCACTCCAACAGGTGCAAGCAGGCCAGGTCCCATCCTCCATTGCCAAGCCTCCATGCAAACTAGACATGCTGAAACCTCCTGGTGACAGCAGCTCTGACTGTAAACAACGGCCTCCATTGACTCCCTGAGGGAAGAATTACAAGCAGGCTGTTTTGGGCCACTTTGAGATACCTGGTGTCTGGGTCGCACGAGGACCTCCAGGAGGTGCTGTTGAGGTGTGCTGTGACTTGGCATCACCGTGACCAAGACTACACTTGAATGGCGAGGGCACCTTGGTGATTCCTAAAAGGCACTGCTGTACATTTTCTAACACCCCGTGATCATGGTGCTGTAGCTCACCTTTCCACTGTGTATTTCATAAACCAACTTGATGCCTCCCAGTTGCAGCAAACCTAACTACTCCCTAAGCCCCTGTTGCCTCTCTCAATGGTGGTGGACCAATGAAGACCCTCTTGGTGACTGCACCCTATAGGCAGAATTGTGACTGCAAGGCGACCAATACCATCAAGGTGAGACTTGGGAAACCATTTTGGAGGGGTCATAGTTAGATAGTGATCACCTATAAGGTGGTGACTAGTGAACTGGCTTGACACCCTTGCCCTGCCAACCCTCCATTTGTGTAAACCCCCCGTGCACCTCACAATGGGGAAAGACACTTGTCCTGTAACCTCTACCCAAACAATGATGGATAAGTTCACTGTGCAGCCTCCACTAGGCACTGGCCCTCAAACAGAACCCTCCCTGGTGCAGCAGCAACCCATCTCCAATGACCTGGGCACCATTCTACAGTCCATTCAGACCTCCAGGGAAGTGGTTGACACCACAATAGGAGACCTAGGGACCAACGTGACACTTCTATGCCAGGACTTGACCTACATAAGCAGCAGGGTCTCCAAAGCAGAGGGCTGAATCTCAACATTAGAAGTTGAAGTGGTCACACTCAAATATTCTAACTCTAAATTTCTTGGCACTACCACTACCCTAGTGACTCACACAGAAGAAACAGAGATCTGGCCCAGGCAGAACAACTTGCAGTTCATCGGCTTCCTAGAAGAAATCAAAAGCCTGGATCACAATAAATACCTAGAAACATGGCTTACTTTGTGGGTGGCAAAGGGGAAACTGTTGCCTTGGTTTATGGTTGAAAGGGTGCATCGCTCCCTGGTGCAGCACTCACCTCCAGTGGCCCCTCCTCCCCCTCTCCTCCACAAGGCATTCCTACTGGTGGTAATCTCCTCCATTTCAGATATGCAAAGATGTTTTTTGGGGGTGGAGGGTCTCCTAGAGGTGCGACAATACAACTTCCTGAGTACAAACGTGCTGTCACAACTACCCATGTAAGCTCTGAAAGTGAAAAGCAAAGTAATTCTCACACTCCCTTACATTATCACCATTACTGAAGGAGAATTCAGCACTTCTCCCAAACCTACCATCAATAGCTCTGTGTTGGAAGCTGGCTCTTTATATGATATATCAAAATGAGATATATTGTGGAACAAGTCCAGGGGTTCCCTTACTGGTGGACAGGGGCTTGCTTTAGCAATCCCAAGGCGCTCTCTTACGGGGTAGTGTGGTCCAGCAGCCTTAGGCTTATCAGAGAAGAGTGTGAGACATCTGCAAATACACATAGGGGGTCATTCCGACTCCCGGCGGCGGCGGTAACCGCACGCCTGGCGGGAGCCGCCGAATGACCGCGGCGGTCATTCTGAGTTTCCCGCTGGGCTGGCGGGCGACCGCCAGAAGGCCGCCCGCCCGCCCAGCGGGAAACCCCCTTCCACGAGGATGCCGGCTCCGAATGGAGCCGGCGGAGTGGAAAGGGTGCGACGGGTGCAGTTGCACCCGTCGCGATTCTCAGTGTCTGCTATGCAGACACTGAAAATCTTTGTGGGGCCCTGTTAGGGGGCCCCTGCAGTGCCCATGCCATTGGCATGGGCACTGCAGGGGCTCCCAGGGGCCCCACGACACCCGTTCCCGCCAGCAAGGTTCTGGCGGTCAAAACCGCCAGAACCAGGCTGGCGGGAAGGGGGTCGGAATCCCCATGGATCCGCCATGGAGGATTCCTGAGGCCAGGGGAAAACCGGCGGGAAACCGCCGGTTTCCCTTTTCTGACCGCGGCGTCAGAATTGGCCTGGATGCACCGCCAGCCTGTTGGCGGTGCATCCGCGGTCCCCGGCCCTGGCGGTCTATGACCTCCAGGGTCGGAATGACCCCCATAGAGTCAATTAATGAGACACTCGACTCAAGAAGGAGATCCACACCAGTTTACAAAATACTAAGGCCCTCATTACAACCCTGGGGGTTGGTGTTAAAGTATTGGTAATACCACCAACAGGCTGCGGTAATTACTGCCAAATTATGCACCTACAGCCAGGCAGAAGTCAATGTTCTGCCCACCATATTAAGACACAGAAAACCGCCACCTTTTCCGGGGCGGTACCAACAACATCAAAAGCCTGGCGGAAACTGAGCTCAGAAGGGAAAGGACTCACTATTGGAGATACAGAGAACAACCACGCCGTGATGGAGGCCTAGCTGCATGTCTTCCCCATGATCTTCTATGTGCTGCTCCACCACAAACATCAACGCCGGCAAAGACGACGATGGTGAGTACAGCTCCCTCGCACACAAGGGAGGGAGGGAGGAAAATGACAGTGACACACACACGCACCACACCATACACACAATCAGCTGCATCACAAAAACATTTTTACCCCGTAACTCAGATGAATCATGCAAGGACAAAATGATCTTGAGAAAGGGAATATAATGAGAGCAACACATCAAGATAAATAACTTAGGCAAGATAATAGATATATACATATGTACACAACAAAGGACACAGCCCAGTCCACAATGTTCGTAGGCCAAATGGCCACAGGCCAAAGTCCAAGGCCACACATGCCACCTGCATCAACACGGAAAGAACACTGCAGGGGCATCAGTTGGTAAATAGGCAGGCACCTCAGGGGGATGGGGGGCACCTCAGCCGGGAGATGGAACAAGACCACTGGTTCTGGAGGGGGCAACATGCCCTGTGCCTGGTCCTGGGGAGTGCAAGGCCACAGTCTCTTGAGTGGGTGACTTGTCCACTTGCTCTGGCTGGGGCAACATACACTGTGCTTGGTCCTGGGGAGTGCAAGGCCACAGTCTCTTGAGTGGGTGACTTGCCCACTTGTTCTGGAGGGGGCAACATGCCCTGTGCTTTGTCCTGGGGAGTGCAAGGCCACAGTCTCTCAGGTGGGTGACTTGCCCACTTGATCTGAAGGGGGCAACATGCCCTCTGCTTGATCCTGGGGAGTGCAAGGCCACAGTCTCTTGAGTGGGTGACTTGCCCACTGGTTCTGGAGGGGAGCTTGTGCCCTGTGCTCTTGATCCTGGGGAGTCTTGGCCATGTGGATGTCTTACCCACTGGTTCTGGAGGGGGCATTGTGCCCTGTGCTCTTGATCCTGGGCAATGTTGGGCATGTGGGTGTCTTACCCACTGGTTCTGGAGGAGGTCTTGTGCCCTGTGCTCTTGATCCTGGGGAGTCTTGGCTATGTGGGTGTCTTACCCACTGATTCTGGAGGGGGCCTCATGCCCTGTGCTCTTGATCCTGGGGAGTGTTGGTCATGTGGGTGTTTCACCCACTGGTTCTGGAGGGGACCTCGTGCCCTGTGCTCTTGATCCTGGGGAGTCGTGGCTATGTGGGTGTCTTACCCACTGGTTCTGGAGGGGGCCTCATGCCCTGTGCTCTTGATCCTGGGGAGTCTTGGCCATGTGGGTGTCTTACCCACTGATTCTGACGAGGGCATCGTGCCCTGTGCGCTTGATCCTGGGGAGTGCAAGGTCGCAGTCTCTCAGGTGGGTGTAATACCCACTGGATTTGCAGGGGGCAGGCTGCACAGCAGCCTATGGAGGCAGGATTACATACCATTTGCTGGCGTTGATGGCTGCTCAGTGATGGTGCTGCTGCTGGTGGGGGGAGGCTCCTGCCCATCGCCTGCAACCTTGGACAACTGCCCACTGGAGGGGGTGGTGCTGCTGGTGGGGGGAGGCTCCTGCCCATCCCCTGCAGCCTCGGATGGCTGCCCGCTAGAGGTGGTGGTGCTGCTGGTGGGGGATGCCCCTGCCCATCCCCTGCAACCTCAGACGGCTGCACAACCATGGTTGCTGGTGTGGGCTCTGTTGCCAGTTCCTGCCCCAGGCCTTTTGCTCTTTCTGCCTGCTGGTGCAGGCTCCTTGCTCTTCCTGGCAGCTGGGGCAGGCTCCTTTACCTTCTTAGCAGCTGTTGGGGCAGGCTCCTTGCTCTTTCTGGCAGCTGGGACAGCCTCATTTACCTTCTTAGCAGCTGCTGGGGCAGGCTCCTTGCTCTTTCTGGCAGCTGGGGCAGGCTCCCTTCCCTTGAGGCTACCTGGTGCAGGCTCCTTCACCTTCAGGACATGTGGCCTGGATATTTTTCCACCACGAGTGGGTGTGGCGATGATTGGGCCCATGGACTGGGTAGCTGAGGTGCTTGGCTGGGTTCTCCCTACTCTGGCCATACGTGCAGGACAGGGGGGTTAGGGAAGAGGTCAATGGTGGATAGGAACAGTTTTTTAGGGCCATTGGTGTGGGAAGAGAGAGAAGGAATGGGAGTGGAGGAAGACGGAGTAGTTGTTGGAGGTGTCTGCCTGCTGATTTTCTGTGCAGGTGCATGGGCTGGATGCTGTTGTGAGGTGGATGGCTGTTGGGTGTTGAGTGATTGTGTTTGTATACCTTAGGAGGGGGAGAAACAGACACAGTGGGAGAGGACACAGGGGACGTGTGCATCGCTGTTGTGGAGGTGGCTGCCAGTGAGGTGTATGTTCTGCTTGGTGTGATAATGATGCTAGTAGTGGATGATGATGTAGTGCAGGCAGGTGTGAGTGTGGACGGAACTGGGAGGGAGGTAGAGGAGGAGGAGGAGGGGGAGACAGTGGAAATAGGGGATGTTGGTGTGTCTGCATCTGGGTGGTGTTTGTGTGAGTACCTGTGGGATAAAGTGTGCTACTTGTGTTTGCCTGTACCACTCTTGTCTGTTGTCTTGTGTGCATGCTCCTCTTGCTGTGTGCTTGGGATGGGTTGGGGTTGAGGACAATGGGACTTGGAAGAGGAAGTTGGAGGGGGGGTAGAAACAGGGATAATGGCTGTAATCAGAGAGGAGGCCAGAGCATGGATCGATCTCTGTTGGGCTGCCAATCCAGTGTGAATGCCCTCCAGGAATGCATTAGTCTGTTGCATCTGGGCTGCCAGCCCCTGGATGGCATTCACAATGGTTGACTGCCCCACAGAGATTGATCTCAGGAGGTCAACAGCCTCCTCACTCAGGGCAGCAGGGCTAACAGGGGCAGGGCCTCAGGTGCCTGGGGAAAAGGAATTGCCCACCCTCCTGGGCACGGGCAAAACACTGAGGGGTGCTGGTACAGGGGTGGCGGTGGTACCTGTAGCTGGGGTGGTCACAGAGGTGTCCACCACTACCAGGGAGTTTCCATCAGAGGAGGTATCTGTGTCAGAACTGTCTCCTCCAGTCTCTGCTGTGGTGCTTTCCTCGCCCTCCGTCCCACTGGTGCCCTCAGCGTCGGTGGACTCTGCCTCCTGGGTCCTGTGGGATGCATCTCCCTCCATCGCCGGTGCCTCTGCTCCTCTGCCAGATGATGCTGATGCACATGAGGACAGGGTGACAAAACAAAAAGGGGGGGAAGAGACAAAGGATACACTTGGTCAGTGGTTGCACCAACACCACCGTTGGCGTACACAGCTCCCTCACACACAGGGAACAGCCCTGCGTAATATGCCATAGCACTAGCAGAGAAATTGTTAGCAGCCAAGCCACGGGGAAGGGGCACACACCGCCAAATGCAGCGTCCGGGACCCACCCAGCCCTGAGCAGTTGTGGATGCCTACGAGCTAGGTACCTAGATCATCCCTTCTGAACCCTAGCCACCAGGGGACCTATGCTGCAATGTCAGGCCTGGCCTAGGGGCACCCACTGACATACATCCCCTACCCGGATACCACCCTACCATGCGTAAGTTGCAATGATGGGCACTGTACTCACCCCCTTGTGGCTGCTGTGATGCCCTCAAATGCCCATCCAGCTCAGGATAGGCGATACAGCTGGGACCACAGCACTCATAACACAAACATTTGTAAGCACGGAAATACACTCTGATGTAAAAAATATACAAGGTATAGAGTACAGTAATCCTCTTAGTGTTCACAAAGTGATTTATTCGGATAGGCAAGTACTTGTGATATAGATGTACTCAGAAACAGCCAACACATGTTTCGTTACACAGTGACTTTTTTAAGGCCACACTATAGACGAGAATAAATGTCCTTCTAAAATGACATCCGGGAGTAAAACGAAATAATGAGTATATATCTAGATATATAGATATATAGATATATAGATATATATACTCATTATTTCGTTTTAATTCCGCATGTTATTTCTCCACTTACAGGACTTACCATGGTCCCATTATGGATCCTTTGATAACGATCTTTTCGCACCCTCAGAAGATTCATTTTACAGTTTCCAATACTTTTCTATACTGGTTCCTTGCTCTTCTTCAGTTGCCCTAGTTGGAAAGAGTGTCCTGACTCTTTAATTTAGATGGACATTTATTCTAGTCTACAGTCTGGCCTTGAAAAAGTACATCTCCCACGTCAATGCTAAGTATCCAGGGTCAGTGCATGATGCCTTTGTCCTGAGGAATAGCAGCCTCCCAAATGTGATGGGCCAACTACAGAGGCACAGGGTGTCTGTAATAGGTGAGCCCTGGTTCCTACCCAGTATATGTTGGCGTATGGGTATGGTGTGGGCCATATGGGATAGTGTGTGGCTAAATGTTGTCCCTCACAATTTGCAGGTGACTCTGGTTACCCCAACCTATCATGGATGCTGACCGCTGTGAGGGATGCCAGGACAAGTGCAGAAGAATGGTATAATGAGGCACATGGGTGAACCAGAAGGATCATTGAAAGAACCTTTGGACTCCTGAAGGCCAGGTTCTGTTCCTCCATCTGACAGGTAGATTCCTGTACTACTCACCCAAGAAGGTCTGCCAGTGTCGAGATGGGGCCACTCGCCTGAAAATCAGGATGTCTGCAAGGGCGATGGTATGCCCCTGACCTCCTGGAACACCTCTCAGCACTTTGTGGTGGACACAGAAACCCCGGCAGGGGTCTCAAGGAAAGGGGAAGTGGAAGAGAAAGAGAAAGAGAGAAAACACTGCCACGTCTTGCCGGTCCAGCCAGGCACCCTGTTTCTTCGGGGGGCAGGTCGTTGTTGACAGAGTGATAGTGGAGTTAGTGCACTCAACTTCCTTGAAACTGAATCTATCTTTCTGATATGGGCACAGGAGCGGTAGAAGAACACTAGGATGCTCCAGCACTTTTCTTGGATAATAATAACTGTTGGCACAATTACTAACACTACATTACTGGCGATAACAAAACCTCCACCGTCACGCCAACAGAAATACGCCCACACTATCACGACACACGAATCCACGCGGCGGTCTTTCAACCGCGGTATTCCATTGGCGGTACGCACCGCCGCGCTCAAAATACAAACACATTTACAAAACACAACCACATTGGACAATTCAAAATACACACACCTGATACACACACCACTCCCACACTCCCAATACTATATAAAACCCACACCCACATCACCCACAAACCCTTATGACAACAAATCACGAACGAAGCCCAGAGAGAGACACCACCATCAACAATACAAGCATCCACAGGCACACAACACCATCACCCATATAACTTCCACGCACCACACACTACACACCACTACATATCAGCACACTTATCACCCCACACACCACCCGGTTCAGCAGACTGGCGGCGGACCCCCACCTCCTCCCCCACAACTAACAACGTGGAAGGAGCTGGTCTTGGCGATTCTGCATCCAGAGGGCCTCGCAGGAGTAGCTGGAGGAATGGACTCTGGCAAGTCAAATCTTAACTATTACATCCCCCACCCTACCTGCATGCCAGCACATACCCCCACCCTCACCCTCACCCCATCACTCTAACTCCTCACAAATGTCCCAACATCACAAACCACACATCCTAACCCCTGCATGCAACAACAAAGCATGGACACCCATCACTAAAGCATGCCCACTGCACATACCCATACACCCCCCTAAACCATCATCACACAAAGTCCCACACAGGAATGAAAGCACTGGGGTACAGGGTCACCCACCCATTGCACACCATGCCACACACATATGTAATAACCATCCTTTTATACCCCTGCAGGACCCCTACCCAACGTCACCGGACAGGAGGGTCCACACATGTCCACACCACCGACCGAAGAGGCCCACAGTGATGACAGCACCTCTGTCCAACTGGATCTAGATGACCAGCCCGGTCCATCGGGGACCTCAGGACAGTCGGTTCCCCTCACACCGTCACAGGCCACCACAGAGCTTCCCCCCTCTGGAAACACCAGCACAGCACCCACCCAGTGGGCCCATACCTCCGTCCCCAGGACACGTCAATCAGCTGTGTGTCCACCACTACAGGGAACCCAGGCTAACCCACCAACCCAACAACAACAGGGACCTGGGGGCAGTGGTAGTGGGCACACGGTCCAGGGGACGGAGGCCCAGGAACACAGGGGAATTGGGAGGGCTGCTGTGCGACAGGGGGCGAACAGGCCTAGGGAACCCACTCTCCACGAGGCCCTCTCCTCCATCATGGGATCCTACCACCACTCCCAGGAGACGATGGCAACGGTACTAGCCAAGTTTCAGGAGACCCAGCGCCTGCAGGAGGAACAGTATATGGGCTTCAGGGAGGAACTCAGAACCATCAATTCCACCCTGGGCACCATCGTAGGGGTGCTGAAGGAAGTACTCAACACCAGGAGGGACACTGTGGCACAACAAGGGGCCACTGATACTAGCCTGGACGATGAACTGGCCACCACCTCTGCAGGCGCTAGTGGACAGGAGGCACCGCCACAGGACCACCACACCAGCACCCCACCGCCTGCAGAGGGAGAACCACCTCGCAAATGGTCCCTGAGATCCAGGAACAAGACAGAGAACGATGCCAAGACCCCTGCCAAGAAATGAGACCACCCTGATTATCATCCTACTGTCCCACTTTGTCACCCTGTCCATCCTTAAACTGCCCCAGCTCCACTTCCTATGTCCATTTGGGCAATGCACCTGTGAGACTAATAGACTGGACTCTGCCATGGACATACCTCCGCCATCACCCCTCACCATTTTACAACCCCCTCCAATATTGAGCACTTAAATAAACACCCTTAAAGCACAAAACAATCTGGAGTCTGTCTGTGATTTCGGAATACTGTATTAACAATAACTGTGGCAAAAAGCTCTTTCATTTCCAATGTCAACATACCTATGTCACACAGCTCTAGTCCATGAGGAATCAAAGCAGATGTCACACTGTGGGACCCAGATCTTTGAAATCATAAGGGAAAGTGACAACTCAGTGACCATACACTGGGTGAAAATGACAGACAGTAGAGAGGCAGTAGTGTTTAAGTACATGTGGTAGGCAGGTCTGTATTCTTACCTGTGTTTCACTGGAAATATTGCTGGATCACTGAGTCCCTGTTGTCCATGTCTTCTTCCTCTGATCCTCATCTTCACTGTCCACAGGCTCCACAGCTGTCACAACACCGCCATCTGGACCATCCTCCTGCAGAAAAGGCACCTGTCGTCGCAACACCAAGTTGTGAAGCATACAGCAGGCCACGATGATCTGGCACACCTTCTTTGGTGAGTAGAATAGGGAACCACCTGTCATATGGAGGCACCTGAACCTGGCCTTCAGGAGGCCGAAGGTCCGCTCGATCACCCTCCTAGTGCGCCCATGGGCCTCATTGTAGCGTTCCTCTGCCCTTGTCCTGGGATTCCTCACTGGGGTCAGTAGCCATGACAGGTTGGGGTAACCAGAGTCACCTGCAAATGGCGAGGGACAACTGTTAGACACACACTAACCTGGAGGGATATCCCCAGACCCAGACAACCATTCCCACTGACTAGCTTCCAGGTGCTCACCTAATAGCCACACACGGTGCCTCTGGAGTTGGCCCATCACATAAGGGATGCTGCTATTCCGCAGGATGTAGGTGTCATGCACTGAGCCAGGGAACATGGCATTCACATGGGAGATGCACTGGTCTGCCAAACATACCATCTGTACATTCATCGAATGATAACTCTTCCGGTTTCTGTACACCTGTTCACTCCTGTGGGGGGGGACCAAAGCCACATGTGTCCCATCAATGGCACCTATGATGTTGGGGATATGTCCCAGGGCATAGAAATCACCTTTCACTGTAGGCAAAACCTCCACCTGAGGGAAAACGATGTAGCTCCGCATGTGTTTCAGCAGGGCAGACAACACTCTGGACAACACGTTGGAAAACATAGGCTGAGACATCCCTGATGCTATGGCCACGGTTGTTTGAAATGACCCACTTGCAAGGAAATGGAGCACTGACAGCACCTGCACTTGAGGGGGATTCCTGTGGGATGGTGGATAGCTGACATCAAGTCTGGCTCCAAATGGGTACACAGTTCCTGGATTGTGGCACGGTCAAGCCTGTATGTGATTATCACATGTCTTTCCTCCATTGTCGACAGGTCCACCAACGGTCGGTACACCGGAGGATGCCGCCATCTCCCCACATGTCCCAGCAGACAGTGCCTATGAAGGACAACAGCGAGCACAGAGTCAAACAACTCAGAAGTACGTACCCACAGCTTACACAGAACACCATTCATAATCTAAAAAGTGGCCTGTTTGTGTGTTGAGTCTAGGCCTAGGTATGTGTGACACAGTTGAAATTGTAGGCATGTGGGCCTTTGAAATGGCAGCTGCCTGACCTGTAAAGTGGGACAATGGGATGTGAGGTAACTGCGCTGGAGTTGTACACTGTCGCGGTAGGCGGTCAAAGACCGCTGCACAATGCTGCATTGGTTAACATTGGACCCTATGGGTCCCAGGAGCCAATGACGATGTACGCCGGCATATTCTATCTGTTCAATCACTCGATACCTGATCTTTGACAGGAGAGGTCCTACACTGCAAGTGCTGCTGTGACCTCAGTCTGGAATGCCTTCACATCGGAGGAGTTGGAGAAACTCGTGGATAGGGTCCTCCCCCAGTACACGCTACTCTACGGTCCTCCAGACAAACAGGTAAGTACACTGGGAGCATGCTGTATGGGCTATGCCTGTGTGGAGAGGGGTGGATGTAAGAAGGAAGGGGGGAGAATGCGGCGTGCATGAAACGATGGTGAGTGCATGTGCCACATGGCAAGGGTAGGGATGGGGGCCAATCACTTTGACGGTGCAGTTGGTAATAACTTTCTCTTTCCCCTGTACAAATCATGTAGGTCAGCGCCCACCAGAAAAAATATATTTGGCGTGCCATCGCTAAGGACGTCCGGACCCTGGGGGTCTACCACAGACGGAGCACCCACTGCCGGAAAAGATGGGAGGACATTCGCCGCTGGAGCAAGAAGACGGCGGAGGCTCAGCTGGGGATGGCCTCCCAACGTGGAAGGGGTGCCCGTCTCACCATGACCCCCCTGATGTTCAGGATCCTGGCGATGGTGTACCCGGAGTTGGATGGGGGCTTGAGGGCATCACAGCAGCCACCAGGGGGTGAGTACACTCGCATTCTGCTGATTTTGCGCGCAGTGGAGGTGTCTGGGTGGGGGAGGTGGGCTGTGGGTTTCCCTAGGCCAGGGCGAGTTCCGTAGGCAAGGTCCCTCTGTAAGGCAGGCCATGTGGCACCCCACTGCACCTCTGTAGAGTGCCAACTACACCTAGTCATGCCCCTGTGTCATCCATGTGTGCAGATGTCGGCCATAGCCTAGTAGGCCATTACCCAGGAATTGAACAGTGAAGCCCATGAGCGCGGCGTAGTGCAGGGGGCTTCTGTGTCTGTCGTGTCCGCCAACGGTAGCGGTAATGCATGCACTCAACATGTCTTTCTTCTGTCGTCCCCCCCTTTTTGTGGTATCCCTGTTCTTGTGTGCATTAGCATCATCAGGCGGAGGAGCAGTGGCACCGGAGCACGAGGGGACTGCATCCCACATGGCCATGGAGGGCCACACTATGGAATCAGACTTCACCAGGGGGACGTAGGGCGAGGGGAGCTCCATGGCGGGGACAGGAACTGAGACCAGTGACACGGACTCGTCCTCTGATGGGAGCTCCTTTGTGGTGGCGGCAACATCTGTGCCCCCCATCTACAGGTGCAGCCGCCACCCCCTCTTCCAGAACCGCCCTCCCAGCAGCCACTCAGCCTTCACCCCGTGCCCGCTCACCCGGGAGGGTGGGCATCACCTTCCCCCCAGGCACCTCAGGCCCTGCCCCAGTCACCCCTGCTGCCCTCAGTGAGGAGGCCATTGACCTCCTCAGGTCCCTCACTGTTGGGCAGTCTACCATTTTGAATGCCATCCAGGGTGTAGAAAGGAAGTTGCAACAAACAAATGCATTCCTGGAGGGCATTCATTCTGGTCAGGCGGCCCTTCAGCAAGCTTTTCAGACTCTGGCCTCAGCACTGATGGCAGCCATTGTCCCCATCTATAGCCTCCCCCCTCCAACTTCTTCCACCCAGACCCAATCCCCTGTACCCCAGCCTATCCCAAGCACACCTCTAGACCAGCATGCAAACACGTCAACACACAAGGGAAGCTCTGGCAAACATAAGCTCCACACATCCCACAGGCACTCACGCAAGCATCACACACATGCAGACACACCAACATCCACTGCCTCCACTGTGTCCCCCTCCTCGTCTCCCTCCTCCCTCCGAGTCTTGTCTCCACTCACACCTGCATGCACTACCTTACAGCCACTACTGCCATCACCAGCACACCCACCACCACACCCCGCTCATGTGCAGTCACCACCCCCAATACCATTCACACGTCCCCTGTGTCCTCTCCCAGTGTGTCTGTGATGCCTCCTCCCAAGATGCACAAACGCAGGCACACACCCACCCAACAGCCATCCACATCACGACAGCCTCCAGCCCATGCACCTTCACCCAAAGTCAGCAAACGAACACCTCCTACAACCACTACCTTGTCCTCCACTCCCAAACCCCCTCCAGCTACTCGTCCCAGTGTCTCCCAAAAACTTTTCCTGTCCAACCTTGACCTCTTTCCCACACCTCCCTCACCCTGTCTGTCTAATAGGTCCCAAACTAGCACCTCAGCCACAACATCTTCGGGACCAGTGGTGCCTGTAGTCACCGGAAGCTGGAGTGCACCGGCCACCAGGGCAGCCAGTGTGACACGGAGCCACAGCACAGACTGTCCCCCACGTGTCAAGCATCAGAAGTTGGCCCGTGCCTGGCGGGAGAGGGGGAAGACTCCAGCCACCAAAGCTGCTCCCAAGGCTATAGGTGGGAGTGTGGAGTCAGCTGCGACACCTTCCAATGTGGGGAAGGGGCACAAGAAAGTCAGCAAGTCTGGGAAGAGCAGCACAGCGGAGAAGACCGCCATCATCCCCGCTGCCCAGGAGGCCACGGCCAGCACCAGCCCTGCTGCCCAGGAGGCCACCGCCAGCACCAGCCTTGCTGCCCAGGAGGCCACCGCCAGCACCAGTCCTGCTGCCCATGAGGCCACCGCCAGCACCAGCCCTGCTGCCCAGGAGCCCACCGCCAACACCAGCCCAGCTGCCCAGCAGGCCACCGCCAGCACCAGCCCTGCTGCCCAGGAGGCCACCGCCAGCACCAGCCCTGCTGCCCAGGAGGCCACCGCCAGCACCAGCCCTACTGCCCAGGAGGCCACCGCCAGCACCAGCCCAGCAGCCCAGGAGGCCACAGCCGTCATCCCCGCTGGGACAGAGGGGACCGTCAGCACAAGCCCCGCTGGGACAGAGAGGACCGCCAGCACAAGCCCCCCTGGGCCATGAAGGACCGCCAGCAGCTGAGTCACTGCAAAGGAGCCCGCCGTCACAAGCACCGCTGAACAGGGCACCGCCGTCTCAAGCACCGCTGAACAGGGCACCACCGTCTCAAGCACCGCTGAGCAGGGCACCGCCGTCTCAAGCACCGCTGAACAGGGCACCGCCGTCTCTAGCACCGCTGAACAGGGCACCGCCGTCTCAAGCACCGCTGTACAGGGCACCGCCGTCTCAGGCAACGCTGGCCCATGAGCGCCAAGGGCACTGACGCTACTGAGTCCATCACGGGCAGAATGAAGCACTCTGGGCACCATGCCCCCTTCAGAACCAGTAGAGAGATACATTGACTACCTCTGTCCTTAGCAGGATGAAGCACTCTGGGCACAAAGCCCCCTCCAGAACCAGTGGAGAGATCCATCCACTACATCTGTCCTTAGCAGGATGAAGCACTCTGGGCACCATGCCCCCTCCAGAACCAGTGGAGAGATCCATCCACTACCTCTGTCCTTAGCAGGATGAAGCACTCTGGGCACAAAGCCCCCTCCAGAACCATTGGAGACTGTTATCCACTTGAGAGACTGTGGCTTTGCACTCCCCAGGACGTAACAGTGGGCAACCCACCCACAGTAGAGCCTTGAGAGACTGTGGCTTTGCACTCCCCAGGATGCTACAATGGGCATGTGGCCCTCTCATGGAATTGGCGTCGTGCACTCAAGTGGCTGAGGTGCCCCCTCTTTCCCTCCCCCTGAGGTGCCTGTTTTGTTGCTCTCTGATGCCCCTGCAGTGTTCTCTCCATCATGGTCGGGGATCTTGTGTGGGCCTCGCCCATACCGAGTGGGCCCAGTATTCCATGGACTTTATTGGAGCACTACCTGGACTACTATGCTTGGTGTATATTTTGTTAATGGTGTGTATATATATTTTTGCCTACTTGATTTTAATATATTACAATGGTTACACTCATTTTCTTTTGTCTTTGCATTCTTCCGGGGGGGTTGGGGGTGTAACTGTGATGTATCAACATGTATTTGTGTGTGTGTGTGTGTTGTAGTGGGTGAGGGTTGGGGTGGGGGTGTTGCGTGTTGCGTGTGTGTGTCACTCTCTTTTCCCTCCCCCCTCCCCTGTGTCGTAGGTGCAGTACTAACCGTGGTCTTCGCCGCGGCGTTTGTGCTCCTGGTAGAGGAGCAGGAAGACTATTGCAGGGAGAATTTGGAGTTCCCGCTCCATGGTGTCCTCGTTACTCGTGGGGGGTGTAGAGGTGGGCGTTTTCCCTTGGGAATCCTGTTTCTGCCGTGTTTTTATCCACGGTGAATCCGCCCCCGAAAAGGTGGCGGATTGGCCTGTTGTGATACTGTGGGCGGTACTTTGTCCTCCACCTGTATGTTGGCGGTGACCGCCGCGCTGGTCGTAATTGCAAAATTTTTACTGCCGGCCTGTTGGCGGTCTAACACCGACCGCCAGGGTTGTAATGACCACCTATATGTTGTGATTGTAATAACACGCAAAGGACAGCAGAAGTCAAAGATATAGGTTTATTCTTCACCAGTCAATTTGCTGATGGTGATTGGGAAATATACTCAAGCTAAGAAAGGCAACTTATATCTAGCATTTATGGATCTCAGCTGTGCTTTTGATAAGGTCAATCGGTCAAAGCTGTGGGAGAAGCTTACCTGGCTTGGAATGGACCCCTCAATTGTGGAGTTGCTTCGGTACCTCCATTTAGGAACGTATGCCAATGTGAGGGTTGGGGTAAATGGGGAATGTTCGGATGCTTTTGAGCTTGGCAGGGGTGTGTGCCAGGGATGTGTCCTGGTTCCTACCCTTTTTCTTTTGTACACAAATGGGCTGTCTGACTTTTTGGCGGAACCCTGTAAGGATGCCCCTAGAATTAATGGAAAGAACGTCCCGGTTTTGATTTATGCGGATGACACAGTACTTATGGCCCGCACTATGAATGGCCTTCGAGAGGCAGCCAGAGCTTATGGAACTTTTGTGACAGCCCTGGATGTAGAGATAAATTGTAATAAATCACACTTTATGGTGTATGGGAAACCACTCAGTAGGGTGGGGGGGCTTAAGATCAATGAGCAAGCGACCAGTAAGGTTCAGGAATTCCCCTAATAAGTGATTAATTTTGATGACAACGGTTCCTGAAAATCTTGCATTGCCAGGAGAGGGGCGCTTTTTAACGCAACAGTAGGTGCCACTTTTGAGTTTGTTGCCAGGGTGGGTAATAAACTTGTTAAGGCCCTGCTTGAAATTTATAGGCAAAAGTGTCTCCCAGTTTTGCTGTATGGGGCGTCTCTGTGGGGGCACGCAGAAAATAGGGCCCCTGCTAGAGAGGAAAATTGCTTCTGTAGGAGGTTGTTAGGAGTTGGTCAAAACGTTTCGAGCTTCTGTTTGCATGCCGAATTGACCCTAGATTTTATAGAAGATACCATAACCCTCACGTTATGGATCTCTATCTGGACGAATTAGTTTGCCGCTTTTAATAGAGAGATTTTGCAAGATTGTATGGCAAGTGAGTGTGTGAAAGATATTCCCTGGCTGATGTATACTAGAAAAGTATCTTCCGCATTGGGGCGGCCGGTTATGTATGAGGCTCCAGAGAGTCTCACCAAATCTGATACACGCTGGGTTAAGGAGAATTTCTACAAAATTTTGGGGGCTAAGAGGGAGGCGGAGGAATTAAGGAAGAAATCAGTTAAGGATTTTATAATACTAAAGATGGGGGTGGGTCCTGAGGCTTATCTCTTGGAGATAAGAAATGAGAGGGAAAGGACTCTTCTCTCGTGGTTCAGTTTTGGGGTTATTAGAAGCAATTTGTGTTTCCCGCTAGGTCAGTTTGATGAAAAAGCTATAAAATCATGCCCCCGTGATAGAGTGTCTTTACAGACTTTAATTCATTTTACTCTGTTTTGTGGTTTTTATGCCCCCTTAAGGCATCAGTATTTATTTCCCATACTGAACGATAAGGGTTTTGTGCAATACCGCCCAGCCTTCCTGTGGCTGCATATGGCCTCGGATGCGTTGGTGTGGTGGGGTCTTTTCTAAAGGGAGCTATAACTTGGCAGAATAATGTAGAGGAATTTTCAACTTAAGTCTTAATTTGTTTTCTTATTGTAATATTTTATATTTTTAGCAACATTCTGAAATGTAATTTTTATATGTGTAAAATGGCTAATAGGACTTTGAAACTGGTTTAATGAACTGTTTTTAATACTTTGTTTAAAGTATTTAATGGATAGAGTAGGTGTAGGAATGTTTATTTTGAATAACGATTTTTGCGAGTGTATTGTATTTTGTTGTCTGTTTTATTTGTATGGTTGATAATTTTCACACCGAATAAACAGAATATATATATCTTCACCAGTCAGCACTAACGTCCTCAGCAGCCAGTGCAGGCCCGACAGTCAGTAACTGCCACAACCTAGAACCCCATGGGCACACCAGCACAAGACAAAGGAAAACATTCTATACATGGCATTCTAATGTAATGCTGTCAATTAGAAATGTAGCATTTCACTACAGTGTATTCAATTAAGAATATTACAATACATAACACATATATTAAGAACATTACAATACATAACACATCTCCTTCTTCACAACCTAAATAAAAATAAATGCAACTGTTTACAGCCCCACATTTTAAAACATACCATATTCATCCAAATATTTAGGTTTGTTAACATTCATTCTGAGCCTATCCCTTAATTTGCTAGGCCCATCTCTATCAAAGTCTTCCGTAACAGTGCTATTGTTTACTTGGGCAGTAGTATCTCCAACTGCTGCATTGGTTCTCATATCTCGCTCCTCATCAACTTCCAAACCTGCACTCTCTCCTTGTCCCACTTTTGTACACCACTTCTCTTATTTGACATCCATTTTATCTGGTCACCAACAGCAACATTTATGCCACTCATTTAAGCCCACCACTTATATAATCTCATCCTAAGATATTTGTCCTGCTCTGATTTTCTCCGCAAGCTCCATCCCCATCAGGGACCTTAGCAACATCCCTCTTGTTCCACCATTTACCATTCTCAACCTTAACAGCATGTCTAGCAGCACACAACACCTTAGTATCTGGATAAAACCTTGGCCCCTCACTACTTTTCCCTTGAGTTCTTCTCACCTTAACTCTCTCTTCTACACAAAATTGTACATCTTTCAAATTTTTTGGAAAATCATATCACACTTTGCTCTCATCTTGTGATCTTTCCACCTTTGCTCTTATTTGACTTACATCAGGAATTTTTCCATTCACCTTTGTCTCCCCCACCACCCACTTAGGAGACAACTCATTGCATGAATGTGTTCCTCTAGGCATAACAAACGGTTGTGGAATGTGGCGTGTTATGATAACACCAAATTCTCTCCGCCACAGAATCTTGGACATACCTCCTAGTAGAGTTAGCCAGATTAATAGTCTCCTTGAGCATTCTATTCGCTCTTTCCACTAATCCATTACCTTGTGGACTATACAAGGCCATTGTTAAGTGTCTAACATTCATGTTTTTCAAAAACTCACCCATACAATGCAACACAAATTGCACTCCATTATCTGGGACCAAAAATGCTGGGCTACCTTTGCAATGCAATAGTTCTTTCAAAAATGTAATCACATTTTCTGTTAGGCTCCCTCAAAAACGTATATGATATGCATTTGGAATGGTAGTCCACAGCAATCAAAACATATTGCATACTATCACACAAACCCCCAACTGGTCCTCTAAAATCCACACTTACTTTCTCCAATGGTCTCTCTGGAACCTGTATCGGACACAATGGTATATTGCAAATACACACTCTTTTATCAGC
The DNA here is from genome assembly GCF_031143425.1 of Pleurodeles waltl. Classification (NCBI taxonomy): domain Eukaryota; kingdom Metazoa; phylum Chordata; class Amphibia; order Caudata; family Salamandridae; genus Pleurodeles; species Pleurodeles waltl. The sequence continues at coordinate 785,190,395 of NC_090444.1, read as the reverse complement.
TTGTCTACATTCAACACAACTGCTCGTCATCATCTCAACCTCACCGTCTTCTCCTGGCCACCAGCAATACAACCGCACCCATTTCCTCATGCCAGTAACACCAACACGACCTTTGTGGATAGTTTTATCAATCTACCTCTCAATTCATTAGGCGGAATCAAATTCTCTCCTCTGATTACCAACCCAACTCCTCCTTAAAATTGAAATATGGACATATACCTTCAGTCAATGACCCCTCTCTAGGTCAATGTTGGAAAATGGGTTATTGGTAAGGACAGGTAGGTACCTACACTTAGCAATAGGCCACTAACCTCCACTTATGTCCAGTTAGGTCTCAGTAAATTAAACCCAGCTCAACCCTTGGTAGCTTGGCAACGAGCGACAAGGCTTAACTTAGGAGACTGAGGCCCTCATTCTGACCTTGGCGGGCGGCGGAGGCCGCCCGCCAAAGTCCCGCCGTCAGATTACCGTTCCGCGGTCGAAAGACCGCGGCGGTAATTCTGACTTTCCCGCTGGGCTGGCGGGCGGTCGCCTTCAGACCGCCCGCCAGCCCAGCGGGAAAGAGGCTTCCACTATGAAGCCGGCTCGGAATCGAGCCGGCGGAGTGGAAGCTGTGCGACGGGTGCAGTTGCACCCGTCGCGTATTTCACTGTCTGCGCGGCAGACAGTGAAATACATGTAGGGGCCCTCTTACGGGGGCCCCTGCAATGCCCATGCCAGTGGCATGGGCACTGCAGGGGCCCCCAGGGGCCCCGCGACCCCCCCTACCGCCATCCGGATCCCGGCGGTCGGACCGCCGGGATCTGGATGGCGGTAGGGGTGGTCAGAATCCCCGCGGCGGTGCAGCAAGCTGCGCCGCCGTGGAGGATTCTATGGGGCGGCGGTACACTGGCGGGAGCCCGCCAGTGGTGCCGGTCCGACCGCGGCTTTACCGCCGCGGTCGGAATCCCCATTGGAGCACCGCCGGCCTGTCGGCGGTGCTCCCGCGGTCCTCCGCCCTGGCGGTCAAAGACCGCCAGGGTCAGAATGACCACCTGAGTGTAAAGCATTCAAATATCACAAAACAGTAATCAAATAAAACACAGGAAACAGTTTAAAAATCCAAAACCAATTTATAAAAATAGATTATATTTTTATCTTTAAAATGACACAAAAATGAATAAAATCAGAAAAGGGGAACCGGAGATATGAATTTTTAAAGAATTAGTGTTTTCTACCGCCTAGAAACAAAAAAGTGCCAATCTGGTCATCTGGTCGCACCTCGACCCGGGCAAAGTCAAAGTTTAAGGACGACCGCGATGGAGCCCGGATCGGCTACAGCCTGCGAGAGGCCTCGGTCAAAAGTTTACCTTCGGACTTAGTCGTTTTTCTGAAGATTTTCTTCAGCGGGACAAACCTGCCAGTCCAATCTGACCTCCTGGAACTCTTTTCCAGATACGCGGCGCGGGAGCCCTCGGTGGAGATTTTTACCTTTGGTCGTTTTTTTTAGGTGAAAATCCTTCGACCGGGGCAAACCTGGATATTGATCCGACGTCCTTGGAGCCCTCCTCAGATACGCTGGCTGGGAGGTCCCGGTCAACTTCCTACGTTCGGACTTAGGCCCTCATTACAACATTGGCGGTAAAATCCGCTTACCGTGGTGCAGAAGACCGCCAACACACCGCCGCGGCCGCGGAATTCCACCACGGTCATTATGACCCAAATCCCGTAATCCGCCAAAATCTAGTCACCCACACAAGTCCGCCACACCAAAGGTCAGTGATAAGCTGGCGATAAGAAATCCTCCACCGTCACGCCAACAGGAATACGCCCACACTATCACGACCCACAAATCGACACAGCGGTCTTTCAACCGCGGTATTCCATTGGCGGGACACACCGCCGCGCTTAAATCACACACACATTTACAAAACACATCCACATTGGACAATTCGAAATACACACACCTAATACACATACACACACCACTCCCACACACCCAATACAATATAAAACACACACCCACATCACCCACAAACCCTTATGACCACAATTGCGACTGAAGGCCACAGAGAGACACCACCATCTACAGACGAGCATCCACAGGCACTCAACACCATCACCCACATAACATCCACGCACCTCACACAACACACCTCTTAAATCACCCCATACATCACAACACACACCACCCCACACATCACCCACACCACCCCATGGCACGGCAAAGACACCCCATGTTCTCTGAGGAGCTCAGGGTCATGGTGGAGGAAATCATCAGGGTCAACGCAGTGGGACAGCATCCAAGAAATAGGGATGAGATCAGGAAGAGGTGGAACGACCTACGGGGAAGGTGCGTTCCGTGGTCTCAAGACACCACCTTGCGGTACAGAGGACTGGCGGCGGACCCCCATCTCCTCCCCCACAACTAACAACGTGGGAGAAGCAGGTCTTGGCTATTCTGCATCCATAAGGCCTCGCAGGAGTAGCTGGAGGAATGGACTCTGGTAAGGCAAATCTTAACTATTGAATCCCCCACCCTACCTGCATGCCATCACATACCCCCACCCTCGTCCTCACCCCCATCACTCCTACTCCTCACACATTTCCCAATATCACAAACCACCCATCCCAACACCAAGCCCTGCATGCAAGACCAAAGCATGGACACCCATCACCAATGCATGGCCACTGCACATACCCATACACCCCCCTAAACCATCATCACACAAAGTCCTACACAGGAATGCAAGCACTTGGGTACACGGTCACCCACCCATTGCACACCATGGCACATACAGATGCAATAATCATGCCTTTACACCCCTGCAGGACCCCTACCCAACGTCACCGGACATGAGGGTCCAGATATGTCCACTTCACCCACAGAAGAGGCCCACAGTGATGACAGCAGCTCTGTCCAACTGGATCTAGATGACCAGCCTGGCCCATCTGGGACCTCGGGACAGTCGGTTCCACTCACACTGGCACAGGCCACTACAGAGCTTCCCCCCTCTGGAAACACCAGCACAGCACCCACCCAGCAGGCCCATACCTCTGTCCCCAGGACACGTCAAGCAGCAGTGTGTCCACCACTACAGGGAACCCTAACAACAACAGGGACCTGGGGGCAGTGGTAGTGGGCACACCGTTCAGGGGACAGAGGCCCAGGAACACAGGGGAACTGGGAGGGCTGCTGTGCAGCAACAGGGGGAGGACAGGCCCAGGGAACCCACTCTCCACAAGGCCCTCTCCAACATCATGGGAGCCTACCAACAGTCCCAGGAGACAATGGCAACGGTACTGGCCAAGTTTCAAGAGACCCAGCGGCTGCAGGAGGAACAGTATTTGGGCTTCAGGGAGGAACTCAAATCCATCAATTCCACCCTGGGCACCATTGTAGGGGTGCTGAAGGAACTCGTGAACACCAGGAGGGACACTGTGGCACAACAAGGGGCCCCTGGCACTAGCCTGGACGATGAACTGCCCACCACCTCCGCCGGCGCTAGTGGACAGGAGGCACCCCACAGGACCAACACACCAGCACCCCACCCCCTGCAGAGGGAGAACCACCCCGCAAACGGTCCCTGAGATCCAGGACAAAGACAGAGAACAATGCCAAGACCCCCACCAAGAAATGAGCCCACCCTGATTGTCATCCTTCTGTCCCACTTTGTCACCCTGTCCATCCTTAAACTGCCCCAGCTCCACTTCCTATGCCCCTTTGGACAATGCACCTGTGAGACAAATAGACTGGACTCTGCCAAAGACATTCCTCCACCATCACCCCTCACCATTTTACAAGCCCCTCCAATATTGAGCACTTAAATAAACACCCTTAAAGCACAAAACATTCAGGAGTCTGTCTGTGATTTCGAAATAGTGTATTAGCAATTACAGTGGCAAAATGCTCTTTCAAATGTAATGTCAACATACCTATGTCACACAGCTCTAGTCCATGAGGAAACAAAGCAGATGTCACACTGTGGGACCCACATCTGTGAAATCGTAAGGGAAAGTGACAACTCAGTGACCATACACTGGATGAAAATGACAGACAGATGAGAGGTAGTGGATTAAAATCAGATGTAGCAGGCCGTGTTGTCTTCTTACCTGTGTCTCACTGGAAGTATTGCAGGATCATCGTGTTCCTGTTGTCGATGTCCTCTTCTTCTGCTTCCTCGTCTTCACTGTCCACAGGCTCCACAGCTGCCACAGCACCTCCATCTGGACCATCCTCTTGCAGAAAAGGCACCTGTCATCGCTAAGCCAAGTTGTGTAGCATACAGCAGACCACGATGATCTGGCACACCTTCTTTGGTGACTAGAATAGGGAACCACCTGTCATATGGAGGCACCGGAACCTGGCCTTCAGGAGGCCGAAGGCCGCTCTATAATCCTCCTAGTTCGCCCATGGGCCTCATTGTAGCGTTCCTCTGCCCTTGTCCTGGGATTCCTCACTGGGGTCAGTAGCCATGACAGGTTGGGGTAACCAGAGTCACCTGCAAATGGCGATGGACAACTGTTAGACACACACTGAATCATAGTGACATCCACAGCCCCAGACAATTATTCCCACTGATTTGGGTGGAGGTGCTCACCTAATAGCCACACCCGGTGCCTCTGGAGTTGCCCCATCACATAAGGGATGCTGCTATGCCGCAGGATGTAAGCGTCATGCACTGAGCCAGGGAATTTGGCATTAACATGGGAGATGTACCGGTCTGCCAAACACACCATCTGCACATTCATCGAATGATAACTCTTCTGGTTTCTGTACACCTGTTCACTCCTGCGGGGGGGGACCAAGGCCACATGTGTCCCATCAATGGCACCTATGATGTTGGGGATATGTCCCAGGGCATAGAAGTCACCTTTCACTGTAGGCAAATCCTCCACCTGAGGGAAAACGATGTAGCTCCGCCTGTGTTTCAGCAGGGCAGACAACACTCTGGACAACACATTGGAAAAAATAGGCTGGGACATCCCTGATGGTATGGCCACTGTTGTTTGAAATGACCCACTTGCTAGGAAATGGAGTACTGACAGCACCTGCACTTGAGGGGGGTTCCTGTGGGATGGTGGATAGCTGACATCAGGTCTGGCTCCAACTGGGCACACAGTTCCTGGATTGTGGCACGATCAAGCCTGTAGGTGATGATCACATGTCTTTCCTCCATTGTCGATAGGTCCACCAGCGGTCTGTACACCGGAGGATGCCACCATCTCCTCACATGCCCCAGCGGACGGTGCCTATGGAGGAGAACAGCGAGCAGAGAGTCAACCAACTCTGAGGTACGTAAACACAGCTTACTCTGAAAATATTCATAAATCGAAATTTGCCTGTATGAGGGGTTAGGCAAGGCCTAGGTATGTGTGACGCAGTCAAAAATAATGCCGTGTGGGCCCCTGAAATGGCGGCTGCCTGACCTATAAGGTGGGACAAGGGGATATGAGGTAACTGTGCTGGCGTTCTACACCGTTGCGGTAGGCGGTCGAAGACCGCAGTGCAATTCTGCATTTGTTAACATTGGGCCCTATGGGTCCCAGGAGCCAATGACGATGTACGCCGCCGGTGACGGTACGCACCGCTGCGGACGTGACCACCATTTTCCCTCTCTTCAATCACTCGATACCTGATCTTCGAAAGGAGAGGACCTACATTGCAGGGGCTGCTGTGACCTCAGTCTGGAAGAGACAATGGCTCGTGTGTCTGGGGAAAGGGCCCCTGCCTTCAGCATGGAGAAGTTGGAGAAACTTGTCGATGGGGTCCTCCTCAGTACACGCTACTTTACGGTCCTCCGGACAAACAGTACACTGTGAGCATGCTGTATGGGCAATGCCTGTGTGGAGTGGGGTGAGAATGAGGCGTGCATGAAACGATGGTGAGTGCATGTGTGTCATGGCAAGGGTAGGGATGCAGGCCAATGACTGTGATGGTGCAGTTGGTAATTACTTCTCTTTTCCCCTGTACAATTCCTGTAGGTCAGCGCCCACCAGAAGAAGGACATCTGGCGTGCCATCGCCAAGGAAGTCGGACCCTGGGGGTCTACCACAGACGGAGCACCCACTGCCGAAAAGATGGGAGGACATTCGATGCTGGAGCAAGAAGACGGCGGAGGCCCAGATGGGGATGGCCTCCCAACGTGGGAGGGGTGCCCATCGCATCATGACCCCCCTGATGTTCAGGATCCTGGCGGTGGCGTATCTGGACTTGGATGGGTGCTTGAGGGCATCACAGTAGCCACAAGGAGGTGAGTACACTCTCATTTTGCTGATTCAGCGCACATTTTAGGTGTCTGGGTGGGGGAAGTGGGCTGTGGGTTCCCCTAGACCAGGGCGATTTTGCTAGTTAAGTTCCCTTCTTCAGGCAGGCCCTGTGGCACCCCACCCCACCTGTGTACAGTGCCAACTACACCTAGTCAGGTTCCTGTGACATCCATGTGTGCATAAATCGGCCATAGCCTTGTAAGCCATGTCCCAGGGTAGATTAGTGGAGCCCAAGTGCGCGGCATAGTGCAGGGGGGTTCTGTGTCTGTCGTGTCCGCCAACGGTGGCGGTATTGCATGCACTCAGCATGTCTTTCTTCTGTCTCCCCCCCTCCCCTTTTTGTGGTCTCCCTGTACTTGTGTGCATTAGCATCATCAGGCGGAGGAGCAGTGGCACCGGGGCAGGAGGGGGCTGCATCCCACATGGCCCTGGAGGGTGACACTACGGACTCCGAATTCACCAGTGGGACGGAGGGCGAGGGGAGCTCCACGGCGGGGACAGGAGCTGACACCAGCAAAACTGACTCCTCCTCTGATGGGAGCTCCCTTGCGGTGGCGTCACCATCTGTGCCCCCCGCATCTACAGGTACAGCTGCCACCCCCCCTACCAGCACCGCCCTCCCAGCAGCCCCTGAGCCTTTGCCAGTGCCCGCTCACCCAGAGGGTGGGCATTACCTTCGCCCCAGGCACCTCAGGCCCTGTCACGCCTGCTGCCCTCAGTGAGGAGGCCATTGACCTCCTCAGGTCCCTCACTGTTGGGCAGTCTACCATTTTGAATGCCATCCAGGGTGTAGAGAGGCAGTTGCAAGAAACCAATGCATTTCTGGGGGGCATTCACTCTGGTCAGGCAGCTCTTCAGCGAGCTTTTCAGACTCTGGCCTCAGCACAGATGGCAGCCAATGTCCCTGTCTCTAGCCTCCCTCCTCCAACTTCCTCCACCCAGACCCACACCCCTGTACCTCAGCCTATCCCAAGCACACCATCAGACCAGCATGCACACACCTCAACACACAAGGGAAGCTCTGGCAAACATAAGCACCACACATCCCACAGGCACTCATGCAAGCATCACACACATGCAGACACACCAACATCCACTGCCTCCACTGTGTCCTCCTGCTCCTCGTCTCCCTCCTCCCTCCCTGTCTCATCTCCACTCGCACCTGCATGCACTACATCCTCAGCCACTACGTCCATCACCAGCACACCCACCACCACACCCTACTCACGTGCACTCACCACCCCACTACCATTCACACATCCCCTGTGTCCTCTCCCAGTGTGTCTGTGAGGCCACCTCCCAAGGTACACAAATGCAGCCCAGCACCCATCCAACAGCCATCCACCTCACAACAGCCTCCAGCCCATGCTTCACCCAAACTCACCAAACGTACACTGCCTACAACCACTACCTCTTCCTCCACTCCCAAACCCCTCCATCTACCCGTCCCAGTGTTCCTAAGAAACCTTTCCTGGCCAGCCTTGACCTCTTTCCCTCACCTCCCCCACCCCGTCAGTCTCCTAGGGCCCGAATTTCCAGGTCCCAACCTAGCACTTCAGCCACAACATCGGCGGGACCAGTGGTGCCAGTAGTCACCGGATTATGGAGTGCACCAGGCAGCAGAGCTGGCAGTGTGGCAAGGCGCCAGAGAACGGACAGTCCCCCACCTGTCAGCATAAAAAGTTGGACAGTGCCTGGCAGGAGAGGGGAAAGAAACCAGCCACCAAAGCCGCTCCCAGGGGTCCAGTTGGAAGTGTGGAGACATCATCCAAGGTGGGAAAGGGGCACAGTAAAAGCGGCAAGTCTGGGAAGATCAGCACGGCAGACAAGACCGCCACCAGCCCCGCTGCCCAGGAAGCGTCCGCCAGTAGCAGCCCCGCTGCCCAGGAAGCGACCGCCAGCAGCCACACTGCCCAGGAAGCTACCGCCATCAGCAGCCCCGCTGCCACAGACAGGACCACCAGCAGCAGCCCCGCTGCCCAGGAAGCAACCGCCAGCAGCGCCACTGCCCAGGAAGCAACCGCCAGCAGCAGCCCCGGTGCCCAGGAAGCGACCGCCAGCAGCCACACTGCCCAGGAAGCGACCGCCAGCAGCAGACCCGCTGCCACAGACCGGACCGCCAGCAGCAGCCCCGCTGCCCAGGAGCGACTGCCAGCAGCAGCCCCGCTGCCACAGACAGGACCGCCAACAGCAGCCTGCTGCACAGGACACCGCCGCCAGAAGCCACACGGCCCAGGAATCGACCTCCAGCAGCAGCCCCGCTGCCACAGACAGGACCGCCCGCAGCTGAACCGCTGCCCAGGACACCGCCGCCAGCAGCCCTTCAGGGCAGGACAAGACCGCCACCAGCTGAACCGCTGCCCAGGACACCGCCGCCACAAGCACCGCTGCCAAGGACACTGCCACAAGCACCGCTGCCCAGGACACCGCCGCCAGCAGCCCCCCAGGCCAGTCAGCGCAAATGATTCCGACGCTACTGAGTCCGCCACGGGCAGGATGAAGCACTCTGGGCACAAGGCCCCCTCCAGAACCAGTGGAGACTGTCATCCACTACCTCAGTCCTTGGCAGGATGAAGCACTCTGGGCACAAGGCCCCCTCCAGAACCAGTGGAGACTGTCATCCACTACCTCAGTCCTTGGCAGGATGAAGCACTCTGGGCACCAATCCCCATCCAGAACCAGTGGAGACTGTCATCCACTACCTCAGTCCTTGGCAGGATGAAGCACTCTGGGTACAATGCCCCCTCTAGAACCAGTGGAGACTGTTATCCACTTGAGAGACTCTGGCTTTGCACTCCCCATGGTTGAACAGTGGGCAAACCACCCACTGTAGAGACTTGAGAGATTGTGGCTTTGCACTCCCCAGGATACATCAATGGGCATGAAGCCCCCTCGTGGATCTGGCGTTGTGCACTCATACTGCTGAGGTGCCCTCCCTTCCCTTCCCCCTGAGGTGCCTGTTTTATTTCTATCTGATGCCCCTGCCGTGTTCTCTCCGTTTTGATCGGGTATTGAGTGTGGGCCTCGCCCATGCCTTTTGGGCCCAGTGATCCACGGACTATGATGGTGGAATCCCTTGGACTTGTGTTCTTGGTGTATATAATTGTATATAGTATAAATGTATGTATTTGTAAATATTTTTGATGTGCGTAATTGAATATATCACAATTATTCTACTAATTTCCTTTTGTCCTTGCATTCTTCCGGGGGGGTTGGGAGGTGTAACTGTTATGTATCAATATGTCTAGCGTGTGTGTTGTAGTGGGTGAGGGTGGGGGTGGGGACAGGGTGTTGCGTGTGTGTGTGTCACTGTTTTTTCCCTCCCCTGTGTTGTAGGTGCAGTACTCACCGTTGTCTTTGCCACCGGCGTTCGTGCTCCTGGTAGAGGAGCAGGAAGATAAAGGCTGGGAGTATCTGTAGTTCCGGTTCCATGGCGTCCTGGCTCCTTGTGGGGTGTGTAGAGGTGAGCGTTTTCCCTTCGAAGTCCTGTTTCCGCCGTGTTTTTGTTCGCAGTGAATCCGCCCCGGAAAAAGGTGGCGAATTGGTGGGTTGTAATACTGTGGGCGGTACATTGTGATCCGCCTGTCTGTTGGCGGTTACCGCCGCGGTGTTTGTTTGTACCGCCGTGGCGGCCGGAGTGTTAAAGTGGCTGTCTATGTTGGCAGTTTCCGCCACAGTCGTAATTCCATTTTCTTTACCGCTGGCCTATTTGCGGTTTTACCGCCGCTTTAACACCGACCGCCAGGGTTGTAATGACCACCTTAGTCTCTTTTTTTGGGGGAGATTTTCTTCACTGGGACGAACCTGCAAGTCAGGCCGGGTCGTGGTTGAGGTAAGCCGGCTAGAGTTGCCGCGGTGGGTCGGTCCCTCTCTCAAGCTTTTTTTCAAAAGTTCTCCAAACTTCTGGATCTTCTTCCAGATGTTCCTTTAAGGTTCTTTTGAGGTCCACAGCTCACCTCAAGGTTCCAGAAGCTCTGAGATGATCCTTGCAGGTGTGGACTACAACTCCCAGAATGCACCTGGCGCAATCTCCTTTTTGGCCACTGGGCAGTGGTCAGCTGGTTGGTTTCTTCAGGAGTTGGTGCAGGGGACACTTGTTAGCAATTTTTCACCTGCAGCAAACAGGGAGCCCCTCCTTGAACCAGTTGAAGCCAGGCAAAGTCCTTCTTGTGGTGAAGCCCAAGTGTGCAGCTGGTGCAGTCCTTCAGAGTGCAGGGTCCAGGTGCAGGCCAGGGGTCCAGCAGAGCAGTCCTTCTTCTCCTGTAGGTCTTCCATGTTGGAATCTGATGGGGATCTGAGGTGTGGGTGCAGGTCTGCCAGTTTTATCCCTGCTCCTAGGTGAAAAACAGGGGGTCCTGGTTCTCCAATCAGGTGCAGGGTCCTTCCCCTGTGATGACCACTTCCTGGGAAGTGTGGCAAAAATCAATCCCAGGGAGCAACATTCCTCAAAAATCCATCATGGCTGAAAGTGATTTTTGGAAGTTACATCTGGCTGAGCACAACCACTGGTGTGGCTAAAAATCCTAAACACACCCCTCTCCTGCTCTCTCCTAATCTAATCAAGGGGGCACCTAGTTGTCTGGGATTGCAGGATGTGGGGGTGTTGCTGGGTTGCTCCAAATGTCCTTCTCTGCCTTTGAAGACCAGTTTGGCAGCCCTCCCCCTTCCTGCCTCACCATCTGCTGAGGGGAGATCTCCTCTCACAGACACATCTCTTTGTGTGAAGCCAGGCCACTTCAAACCTCATCAAAGCAGCCTGGCCAGGCTGCCAGAGGCTGGCCAATCAGAGCACAGCAGCAAAAACGCTGCACGACTGAAGTTGGCAACTCTTCAGGTAAAGTTTAAAACTCTTTACCTGTACAAGTTATATTAAACTTATATTAACAATTAATTTGATACCAAACGTCTGGTATCTGTTACTTAAGGGGACTTTTAAAAATTAAAATAAAGTCTCCCCATTCTAGCCTATGGAAGCCATTCACTACAATGAGGGAAAAACACATTTGGCTGTTTTACCTCACTAGGGCTTATAAAACTATTTTTATAAGGTCCCTGCTTATAATTACATGGCATCCAGCCCTAGGGGCACATAGGGCACACCTTAGGGGTGACTTATATGTAAAAATAAGGTAGTTTCAGACTTTGGAACTGCTTTTAATTCCAAAGTCGACTTTGCATATAACTTTAATTTAAAAGCAGCCAGCAAGGCAGGCCTGCCTTTAAAATGACACTGGGCACCTCGGCAGTGCACCTATGGGTGCACTACCTCTGCTGGGGTCCCTAAACCTACTGCCGTACCATATACTAGGGACTTATAGGTTGGTTGACTTAGCCAATTATAATTAGCCTAATTTGCATACTGATTTTACACAGAGCACAGGCCCTGGGACTGGTTAGCAGTACCCAGGCATCATCAGAGTCAGGAAAACACCAGCAAAAAGTGGAGAATGGGGGCAAAAAGTTAGGGGGCCTCGGCAATCAGCCCTGTTCTCTCACAGTCAACCTATGCAAACGTACCTCTCAAGAACTTTCTGCCATTTATTCATGCTTGCCACCTTCCACCAGCATTGTTGTAAAATGACTTCATCTACAACAGTCTCCCCGTCAATCATCCCAATGAAAACTTCCTTCTCCAGACATTCTATCTCCTCCACATCAGAAGATAAAGGACACCTGGAAAGAAAATCTGCCCTACAGTTTCTTCCTACCACCACATGATTCATCTTGATGTTAAAGTCAAACAATGCTATTGTGTTTTCCTTACCCTCCAATATTTGACTTAATGAGGCACCTATGCCCATGCTACGAGCATCAACAGTTACTATTGATGTAACATCATCCCTGAAGTGTTGCTAGGCTGGGGCATTGATAAACTGTAATTTGAGCATCTTGAAGGCTTGCTCTTGCTCATCCTCCGATAGAAACCTCACACCACTTCTCAACATCTTCTGCAGAGGTTCAGTCTGCAATGCAAAATTCTGCACAAACCTTGAATACTACTCACAAAGACCAAGGAACAATCTTAACTTGTTTTTGTCAGTCACTTTTCAATTCCCATTAAAATATCTTCTTTTGGTGGTATACCTGAGACCGATATACTATGTCCCAGAAATTCTAAAGTTTCAGTCATGAATTTGCAATTCTCCCTTTTACAGTGAATCGATGATCTTCAAGAATGCTCAATACCCTGTGCAGTTTCTGTATGTGTGCTTCGACAGAATCAGAACTTATCAGTATATCATCCTGATAAGCCAACATATCTTTCTCCTCTCCAAATAGTTGGTACACAAGCTTCTCAAAAACAGACGCTGCTGACGCTTGTCTGAACGGCATGCATAAAAAATGAAACGCACCAAATGGAGTGACAAAGGCAATCAGGGAGCAAGATTCTTTGCTAAGCTCAACCTGGTGATAGGCTGCCTTAAGATCAATAGTGGAGAAAACCCTCATACCCCCTAACTATGACAACATGTCTCCAATTCTTGACAATGGAAAACTATTTACCTGAATGTTGTTGTTCAGACTTCTTAGATCAATGCACAGCCTGAGATCTCCATTTTTCTTAAGTGCCACTACTTTAGGTAATATCAATTAAGACAAGTCTTTTGGTTGAATCACTCCTTCAGCTCAGAGATTTTGCAGGTGTACCTTTAACCTTTCTCTGGTGCTCATCAACACATTACGTACTTTATGGATTACAGGAATAGCATTGGATTTGAGGATAATTTTGTACACATATTCATTCACTATCCCTAACTTGTCTTGGAAAATAGACTTATGTTTCTCTAGAACATCAGGTAAGGAATCCAATTTCACTTAAATTTTCTCCATCAAGGCGATAGATTTGTCAATTCCCGGCCTAAGTACCATTCCAAACCTACCCTGATCTCTCCATCCCAATATGTAAAATCCTCTCTCCACTACGTAGACCTTCATATTTATAGTCTTGTGTTGATATTGGATCCGTTATTCAAAATAACCTGTAATGCCTATCTTTGGACCCCCAAATGCAATAGTTTTAATGTCAGGTGGAGTTAATGCAACTTTCTTCCATTTTGAGTAATAAATACCATCTGAAATAATTTCAATGGGTGACCCTGAGTCTACTGTGACTTTCATAACAATGTCTACAATTATTACTTCACAAATAGGATCTTTTGTGGAGCGTAACATATTACTGTGTGAAATATCAGAGGATGATAACATGTTAACTGACAGTACAGATTTCTTACCAAAATCCAAATCATTAACGTCACTCTGCTCAATAAGATCTAGATTTGTCCGATGTTGCGACCCTACAAGCATCACCTTTTGTGCATTTCTACAAACACATGCAAAATGCCCTGCTTTCGTACAATTCACGCACACCTTACCTAAAGCCGGACAGTTACTGGCACTTGCCACTTGCCACTTTTGATTTGAATCCACATCTATAACAACTTATAGATATATTCATTTTCTTTTGTTCCTTCGGTTAGTTGTTTGAATGTTTAGTTTTTTATGCAATTGCACTCACAGTATCTATTCACGTAATTTTTGTTTTGCTTAACTCCTTAGATGTCAGAACAGAACGCTCATTCCCCACTGCTCTCTCTAATGTCTCACTTAAGGTGTGAGTTATGCAGCATAAAATGTTCTCTTGTACTTTGGAATCAAAACAACTTACAACTAATTAGTCTCTTAAATATTGATCCAAAGGACCTTCAAATTCACAAGTAGATGCTAGAATTCTCAATTCTGCCAAAAAAGTATTAATGGATTCATGTTGGAGCTGTTTTCTTGTGAAAAACGTACTGTATGTCTTTCTACTATGACACTGAGATCATCTTTAAAATGATTCTCAAGTCTTTTCACAGCTTCAGCTAATACATCCCATTGAGCTGACGATGGAGGATATAATTGCAGTTGATGGAAAAAAATCCTTTGCCCCTCCGCCCCAAGACAATTAAACAAAATTGCCTTTTTCATAGTGGCTGAAAAAGTTAATCCACCAATAGCCACTAAATAACTTTCAAAAGTTCTGAACCAATGAAGCCATTTTAATCTGGGCAACCCTGGATCTGGAAGAAATGGTAATGGCAGATCAGCAGTTTGCATTTCTCTAATGTATCTTTAAATCCACCAAATCTGATCAATTTATAAATAAATGTATAATACAACTCAAATATGCTCAACAGTACTTGTTAAATCCTATGTTATCAGTTGATGCCTATTCTTTATGCATCAGTTACTCTTCTTTTATCTTAAAATTGTTATTTTGCAATAACCTTACACAGTAAATAATGTTTAGATCAATTCACCACGAAAGCATGCCCATCGCTGAAAAAATAACTAACAGGCAATGTACATTAAACAGAAGCGTGGGAGTGTGCCTGTCGCTGTGTGAATTCTGTTAGACAACAGGCATGTAAAGGTGTGAAATCATGCCTATTGTTGATTAAAAGTGTCACTTCAGAGTGACAGCACCCTGTATAAATTCCTTCAAATTGGAAATAAAACCACCATAACAGGCAACTGAAAGCCTGCCTATCGCTGTTTAAACATTGTAATGTCAATGTCAAGCTATTTGTGGATGACCAACTTCTTAAAATGGCCGTATCAATGTTGCTGTGCGTGAATTTCCAATGTAAGTGGAGCTTGTCCCCTGTACACATGAGCACTGTAACTGTCAACTTGCCTTACACATCTGACTTCCTGTAATGACAGAGGAACAGCCTTCACTATGTATGAGCATGCGGCCTTCCTCTCTTTGGAGACTTCTCTATAATACAGCAATCAGCTAAATGAGGCGCGTGCAACAATTTAGTGTGAAGCGCGACTATGCAGGGGTAAAAGCCTTTCACAGGGCTACAGCAGCAAATGTAAAGCGGAAAATCTCACACGGATAAATGTACGCCATAACTATAAATGCAGCTGTTCCTTTTTGTTTGAAACTCAAGGTGTAACTAACCGACAAAAATAAATGTTTAAAAGCTTCTGAAGGCAGACGTCAATACTCCATCTTACCACCTCTGCAATTAATTCAGCAGGGTATTATTCTGGTGGGCTTGCTAAGGTATGTCAAATTGCGTCAAACTGAACCAGTTCATGCAGATCCGTGAAAAGGTGCTGCCTAAATACCCCTTGTCTCCAAATGATGTTGTGATCAAAAGAACATGCAAAGATAATAGGGAAGTCGAGGTATAGGTTTATTCTTCATGGTACACCTATGGAGCCTGCATGCCTTGTAAAACCTCTGTTGTAAAATTGAAGGGAGCAGAAGGTCATAAAAGCAGTCAAAATTGTGAAAGGGACAAACCAATGAAACCACTGTAATTGGATATTTTGGATAACTGTGCCTCTGTAAATTCCCTCCTCCATCTAGTGAGTGAAGGAAATCCTGAGGACGAAGGAAGATGGACTTCTGGAATCTCGAGAACTAGGTATAACAGGGTCTTTTGGTAGAGGATAAATTGGAATTTCAGTGAACCTTTCACTACTTGAACTGTGGATTGGTGTCAGTGGAATATTTTCTAAGAGTTTCAAGACTTCTGAACCACCAGGAACAAAGTTACAGATCTTTTAGGGAAAGTTGAGACAGAGAAAAAATCTATCTGCATGAGAAATATGTATCTGACTGTGGAGCCTTTCTCCACCACTGCGCTGGACTTGAGGAAAGCAGCTGGTAATGCCACTCTGAACCATGGACTCTGCACTTAGTGTGTCATTTGGGTAGTTTGTTTGGTTCTAAGAGGACAACATTATACCAGAGAGAACCACACGATTGACACAAACTAAATCAAAGACCCAGAATCCAAACTTTTAATTAGTTTACCTGCAGAGTGGATTTTGGCAATTTTATAGTCTAGTTTTACCCCTCAAGTGGATTGAAAAAGCCCCTTTCGCATGAGGTAAATTTTTCCACCCATCCTTGTAACATCCTCTAAATAGAGAGGGTTTGAGGTAGGGGGTGTTACTTCACTCTCACCAAACTATAAATGACCTCCAAAGTCATTTCACATATTTGCTGGTGCCATAATGAGGGCCAAGGTAGCTCCTTAAGTAGATGATATATTATACTTCGTGATTGATAACTGTCCCTATCTTTCCATAATGTTGGAAGTTGCTGAGAGGTCTGTGGCAAGTTATACACTGAATACTGATAAATCTGTAGTTTTCTTCTATCAAATATTGATAATAAACATGTTTGGGAGCTCAGAGCTTAAATGGAAACGATCTATTGAAAGGTTTACACTTGGTACGAGTAGCTCCAATCGTAAAGGGATGTCTCTTTTTAAATATGCCTGTGTAGGGTCTACTTGAAACCCTAAAGATGGTGGTTATTCCTAACGAATTGAACACTTTTGTGTTGCTTCTGGTGCCATACTCTGAACAGTTCTGTAAGAAAACCAAATTTCCCAATGTTATGGGTCCGAGTCACAAAGATGGTGCTATCAGTAGGAACAAGTTACCCTTGTAGAACTCCTGTGTGCTTAACATAGAATTATGGGAGTAAATCAGAAGTATTCCTGGCTTACACCTGGAATTCTGGAGTAAGCCAGGGGTACTACAAGAGAAAGGCACTGCAAACAAATTATTCCTGGTCACACCTATAGCCAGATGCCTAGTCCTCCAAAATTGGAAGTCCGAGACTCCCCCTACTTTCACACATTGGCCAGCGAAAATGGAAAAGATCAAGGGTCTGGAACATTTCAACGACTTAAGATCCGGCTCGTATAAAAAATGTAGAAAGCTTTCGTCTGGACTATGAAGAGTGCACTTTATATATGTTCGTAATCAGGGTAGCCGGAATCAGGAACTTTGGGGGTGTTTATTTGGGCTAGGCTGGCAGTGCCACATTTAATTTAGTTATTGAAATTAATTTCTTCAATGGTCTTGTTTGATATGTGCTGTACTCTTAAGAATTCTCTGAATAAAAAGATTTTAAAATGAGTAAACCAAAGCAACGTTTGTGAACCAGGCCGTATATTTTTATGGTTGTGGCATAAATCTAAAATTGCCCTTTCCAAAATGCAGAAATGTGAATCTATTGGTTCAGAAGGCGCTCCACGTTACTACAGAAAACATGGGGGCTCATTCTGAGCCCGGCAGGCGGCGGGAGCCGCCCGCCTGGAGGGAGCCGCCAAATGACCGCACCGCGGTCAAAAGACCGCGGCGGCCATTCAGACATTTCCTCTGGGCCGGCGGGCGCTCTCCAAAAGAGCGCCCGCCGGCCCAGAGGAAATGCCCCTGCAACGAGGACGCCGGCTCAGAATTGAGCCGGCGTAGTTGCAGGGGTGCGACGGGTGCAGTTTGCACCCGTCGCGTATTTCAGTGTCTGCATTGCAGACACTGAAATACACAGTGGGGCCCTCTTACGGGGGCCCCTGCAGTGCCCATGCCATTGGCATGGGCACTGCAGGGGCCCCCAGGGGCCCCGCGGCACCCCCTACCGCCATCCTGTTCCTGGCGGGAGACCCGCCAGGAACAGGATGGCGGTAGGGGGTGTCAGAATCCCCATGGCTGCGGAGCGCGCTCCGCAGCCATGGAGGATTCCCCCGAGCAGCGGGAAGTCGGCGGGAGACCGCCGACTTTCCGCTTCTGACCGCGGCTGAACCGCCGCGGTCAGAATGCTCGTGGGAGCACCGCCAGCCTGTTGGCGGTGCTCCCGTGGTCGGTGGCCCTGGCGGCCACCGGCCGCCAGGGTCAGAATGACCCCCATGGTATTTTATCATTGTTGCAAAGAGCTGTCTTCATTGTGGACAGTTGGGAGAAGCTGAAATCATTTCAAATGCATATACAAATTGTACCCGCTCCCCATTTGATTATTTCTTCTGTTAACCCTGACTCCTACATATTTGTGGGGGAGATAATTCTTAAAATTTCATAGCAAGTCTGTTTGGAAAAAAAATGCAAAATGAAAATATTTAAGATTATTTAGATTAAAAAAACAAGGTACTTCATCGGTATTCAGTTGTCTAGCATGGAAAAACAAAAGTATGTTCTCACTGCATCAGGTCATAGGCAGTAAAAGTGGCAAATCTTTCATCTCTTATAAATGTGCCTTAAAGTTCTCAAAGAGAGTGAAACACTTATATCAGCATTCATCTTCACCAGCTTTTATGATTCTAAAGTGTATTACATCCTCTATTGAGGAAACACTGACTGATGGCCATCTAATTAGGACAAAGGCACGGGAGGAGGGATGGAATTCTTTTCAGTGCTACTCTTGGGATAATTTCAGGGTTAAATGTTTAAGAGTATTAACGTTTGCTACCGTCAGACAATTTCACTTCCTGATGAATTGATCATGATGTACAAGTTTACTTCTGAATAATCTATATCTGTAGGAACGTTTTTGGAAGTTACAAGGCAAATAGGGGTTCCCAGGCATTAACTGCAACAATGTGAGCTTTTTACCTTTGGTTTTGTCAGGCTTCATCTATTTAACCCTAAACGAGCACCAATTACACACTTTTAGCACTTGACCAACAGGATAGCAATATCGAACAGTCTGCGCCATAGTCATGGTGCTTAGCAGAGACAGAGAACTGAAATAAGCATCTCACAACCATTAATAAATCGTTGTCCAGCTAGGGCTTTTGCTTGTGAATGAACCAGAGCAAACATGTAATTGTCCACAGGAAACACCAAGGACAAAAATCTTACATACAATTTACGGGGAAGTTGTGTGCTGGAGCGCAGAATGTAAGCCAGCTATAACTATGGGCTGCCCCAACTGCTTACAAGATCAGGTCGCAATACATTTAAACTACTCCCTAGTACAATCTCCATTTACTTTCCCAAAGCAGTCTCTGCACCACCATTAACGCCCGAGACGTCTAGCTGTTCTTCATCTACCCATATAGCAGACCTGATCTCTGTTAAAAGTTATTGCAGACCCAGCAAAATTGTTTTCATACTGTACCTTTGAATAATGAGACATCGCAATCATGCTGGAACTGGTTGATTTAGGAGAAGTCACCCCTCCTGCTAGTGTGCATGCTGACACACGGTCCCTTATTACAAGCCTGGCGGTCTCCAGACCAACAGACTCACAGTGGCAATCCCAACGCGGATGCGTCGGTGGTGTGGAGCGCCATATTATGAGTGTGGCGGTCCACACTGCCACTTTCCAGTTCCTACCACCAGGGCGGTCTGACCTCCGGGCCGGAGATAAGCATCTCCGACCTGGCGGTCCACCTAAGACCGCCGGCGGTATTACGAATCCCCTTTCCGCCAGGGTTTTCATTCCTGTCGCCGGTAGACGACTCCCCCACCTCCCTCCTACACTCAAGAGCCCCCCATCACCCACCCCCCTTTCCTTAAAACATTTCCACCCCCGCATACGTGCATGTACCCAAACGCACACACTTCCACACACTGACACACATGCACCCACATGCATACCCTGACACTCACTCACACTCACAACACCCTTACACTCGCGCACGCACACACACACACAACACCCCTGAATCCTTACACACACTCACACACATACACACACAACATCCTCCTCCCCTGAATCCATACACACACTCACATGTGCACACACACAACATCCCCCCTTCCCCCTCCCCTTTGGGACGGTCACCTTACCTGGTCGTTGAGGTGGTCATCCAGGAGGGAAAGGGTCCTGGTGCTTGCACCGCCACCAGCACCCCGCCAACACAACACCACCCTGCTGTTTCTCAAATTGGCAGTGCAACTGCCACTTGACCGCCGATGGCCAGTACGATTGCTGGTGGTTTTTCACCTGGAAAATGGAGGAAAACCACCAGCACTCGTAATATGGCAGTTTGAGGACTGCCGTGCTGAAGGTCTTTTGGCAGCCGCCAGCACGGGGTCTTCCCCGCCGAAGTTGTAATGAGCACCACAGTCTTTAGGGAACAGCCACACTGACTCAGCCGTGCCCCCGCTGACTAAAGCACAAGCCTTTGAGTCCTAAAGAAAAGGAGCTGAATAGCCATGGATCGATGGAGGAGGAACATGCTTGTCCTTGTCTTGGGGAAATAAATCTTCATTGCTGGCTCCTACTTGTGCCTAAACTCAAGTCCACCACTCAAAGAAATGAAGAGCCCACCTTTGGTTGTAGCAGTGATTCTTGTTGAGTCTGTGATTAACAACCTTTCAATGCGGTTGAGATTTCTTGTAGCGCCATTCTAAGACTGATGCTTCTGTTCCCCACTGTTGAAACATCTGAATATGATTGTGATTTTTTTTAGCACCAAGCAGTCACAGGAGCTTTTTCAAGTCTGTTTCTGTGGTCATTTTTTGTCATCTTTGGCCTCCTGTATGCCTTTCGATTGGGGGGGGAGAAGGTTAGTGTGCCCCCCTCTAAGTGTAGCTTGACGGAGTGAGTCACTTCTATCCGGAGTACACTATAAGGAAATGAGGGTCACAAAAACTAATGACATCTCCACACAGTGCAACTTTATCCCTTGGATGCAGCAGGTCAAAGTTAATTTCTTTCAGAACAGCTCCTTGAGGTATTCCTCACCACTTCATTTTGGGAGGGCTACCTCCAGTATTTTTCTGAGAGTCAGTAGGCTTTTACTTTAAATTGGTTTTAAGGCTTCTTTCTCTGGCAGGATGCAAAACTTTATGGTTCCTGTTTCCAGGAGGAGGTTGGCAAAGAGCAATTTCAACCCTAGAGATCATTGATCTTTCTCAGTTTCCACTGTTGTTGGATCCCTGGCACTGGTCGATGAGAAATCTTGGCACAATGACTAGAGGATTCTGCCCCATACTTCTACCTATTTTGCAGACACTTATTATGTATTTGACAGGCCCTACTCTGGCACCAATATAAAGGACTTCCTGAGTTTTGCATATCCTCTCAGACTTGTACGGCCATAGTCTATGTCCTCTTGTGTCAGATAGTTGGGGTGTGGCTGGGAACTGCCCATCAGGGGACCCCAATACAAAGGCGTAAAGATGGAGAAGGTTACTCTCTCAGCTACCTGTCACACTGTTGGGGGTAACACCTCTAAGGAAGAATGGAGTAGGAAGGGGGCAAGGACTACTCCTTCACTTCAGAGGTAGACTATATTTCCCATCCTCCACATTCGAGAGTCTGACTCATTTTAAAGCACCTCAGTAATGCTTTGGACGGTCTTGCCATTGACATTGCTGTCTGGCAGGTTTCCTCCACCCTCCATCATATGTACCACTCACAAAAGATCCAATTGTTTCACACGCATCCTGTGACGTATATAGTCTATGAACATAAACACAACAAAAATGAAGAGCCCTGCTTTGGTTGTAGCAGTGATTCTTGTTCAGTCTGTGATTAACAACCTTTCAATGAGGTTGAGATTTCTTGTAGCCCCATTCTAAGACTGATGCTTCTGTTCCCCACTGTTGAAACATCCGAATATGACTGTGATTGTTTTTAGCACCAAGCAGTCACAGGAGCTTCTTCAAGTCTGTTTCTGTAGTCATTTTTTGTCATCTTCGACCTCCTGTATGCCTTTCGATTGGGGGGGAGAAAGTTAGTGTGCCCCCCTCTAAGTGCAGCTTGACGGAGTGAGTCACTTCTATCTGGAGTACACTATAAGGAAATGAGGGTCACAAAAACTAATGACATCTCCACACAGTGCAACTTTATCCCTTGGAAGCAGCTGGTCAAAATTCATTTCTTTCAAAACAGCTCCTTGAGGTATTCCTCACCACTTCATTTGGGCAGGGCTACCTCCAGTATGTTTCTGAGAGTCAGTAGGCTTTTCCTTTAAATTGGTTTTAAGGCTTCTTTTTCTGGCAGGATGCAAAACTTTATGGTTCCTGTTCCCAGGAGGAGGTTGGCTAAGAGCAATTTCAACCCTAGAGATCATTGATCTTTCTCAGTTTCCATTGTTGTTGGAACCCCAGCACTGGTCGATGAGAAATCTTGGCACAATGACTGGAGGATTCTGCCCCATACTTCTACCTATTTTGCAGACACTTATTATGTATTTGACAGGTCCTACTCTGGCACCAATATGAAGGACTTCCTGTGTTTTGCATATCCTCTGAGACTTGTACGGCCATAGTCTGTGTCCTCTCGTGGCAGATAGTTGGGGTGTGGCTGGGAACTGCCCATCAGGGGACCCCAATACAAAGGCGTAAAGATGGAGAAGGTTCCTCTCTCTGCTACCTGTCACACTGTTGGAGGTAACACCTCTGAGGAAGAATGGAGTAGGAAGGGGGCAAGGACTACTCCTTCACTTCAGAGGGAGACTATATTTCCCATCCTCCACATTCGAGAGTCTGACTCATTTTAAAGCACCTCAGTAATGCTTTGGACGGTCTTGCCATTGACATTGCTGTCTGGCAGGTTTTCTCCACCCTCCATCATATGTACCACTCACAAAAAAGAGATCCAATTGTTTCACACGCATCCTGCGACATATATAGTCTATGAACATAAACACAGCAGCCATGTCCCACATAACTGTGGTGAAAGAATGGGTTGCAGGGGACTGGGAGGAAATTGAAATCAGGGGAAACTGGTGATAGGCCTGTCCTGTATGTATATATTGTTGTTGCCACTACTGTCACTCCTCCATAGGCCGGTAAGTTGACTATAGGTTTGCTCAGTAAAGACGACGCACATGGTGTGGCCCTCCACACAGTAGGGTGCCACTCTGATTTGTATTCACTGTCACAGTGGGCCCTTGGCATACATGCAAGATTGTGTCTGCTCTGAGATAAAAAAAAATCTAAATAACCAGAGACTAACTATGGGAAACTCAGGGAAGTGGTGCAAGCTCTGCTTGAGCGATGATGGTGATCTTCTACTTCCCACAAAGGTCTCACTGATTCCCTAATGTGACACTTTAAATTGTAAATGTGGGTTTACCTCACATACTTTTCAACCACCAGTGTTTATCAGAATTCTGGTATGGGGTGAGAGAACTATTATGAGAATTATTGGACCTTCTCTGCCATTAACATGGGAATTGGATAGGGCAGTAATAGTCAATTGGATGGTCTGTATTTGAAACTATCTTGTGCTAAGATAATATGTTACAAAAGCTTCAATCTTAATACACGGGTTTCCAAAAGAATTTGAAGGTGCTATTTATATGAAGGATAAGGGGTTATTTTGAGTTTGTTTGATGGGATGTGGGACATCCGCCAAAAATGTTATCTAAAATGGTAATATGCACCACTTTCAACAAACAAGGTTTTCCATGGCCTGAGTAGACTATCACATAAATTGCTGAACACAAAAGGGCTTGATGGAGCATTATCCAAATATCAACTTGGTCCAAATGTTAGTAGTGTGAAAGGTCACTAAACACCAGAAATGCAAAAATCTAAATTAGACACTTAGCAGCCTCGTTTTAGCTACCCACTAGAGTTGTTGCCAACCAACCCACAGAGGTCATTGCGTCTATCTTCTGGAGATAGTAACCGACCTCAGGGACTTCTATGTCTGTCAGCCTAAAGGAGAGATGATTCTATTCTTATTTGTCCAAGTGTGTTTTTTCTAATTACATTAAACAGGTTTCCTGAGTCTTTTGTCTGTGTAGGTTACTTACATCCACAGATGGGCATTTTGCAATTGTGCAGTCGTTTTCCAGTGTTCTACATATCAATACGTGCTCACTCTTTCTCTCAGCCTCAGTTTTTTTGCACTCTCTTAGATGGACACCAAATACAGCACTACATGAATGATAAATAATGATAGTCCAAATTTATTAGAAAAAAACAGAAAGTTCTTGGGTTACACATGTGAACTCAATGACTCCAAAAAGCACCGAAAACACAAAATCTTTTATTTCACATTAAGTAATAAAATTTTACTGAGTATTAAAACAAAGTCATGTTATAGCATTAATTTGGTGGCCAATGAGCATTACAACAAAAAGATAAATAGTGGTTTTAGGGAAGTTTTGCACTACAAATTGTGCCACATAGTGTACAAATGAAGCAATTTGAATATTTAATACAGTACTTTGCTTGCGGGCAGCAACCAGCAAATTGCAATAAAATATATCTATTCAAGAGGTGGGCAGAAAAGAAAAAACATCTTCTAGGAGACAACAAGAGTGAAATTGACCTCCTACCAGAAATCTTTTGAGCATCAATGAATACTGAAGATATATGAGAGATGACTGATTAACATTGATTAGGTGACCTGGCGATTTATGTTAATTGCTGACAGATCTGTCTGGAGACATCAGTTGCAGGTACAATAGCGTCCAATTAACTCAAGTTGTCAGAATATGGTCGAAGTTAACCAGGAAAGGCGAGACTAATACACACAATTTGTTAAATCTCATACATCTTTGATTACTCTTTTGAAAAAGTGAATAGCAGTGGTCATTTGTACCCACTTCACTATTAATAAAATACATTTAAAAAAAAAGCATCCTCAAAGAAAAAAATAATATCTTTAGAATATGGATATTTCAGCTAAAGCCAAGGCATGGATTAAGCTCACTCACAACACAGTTAACTAAGAAATTAGTGAAATGACCACATTTTTCTAGATACATACATGCTACCATTACAGGCACATTCACTGATATCCTGCTTTTACATATCTTCTACTTAGTGGTGTTATATCTCATGTTCAGTTGAAATACCTTGACATGCGTCATAAAAGGTCTATATATTGAACTGGTCGCACAGAACCAAAACCTCAACTGGAAAACAAAATTTATCTCTGTAACAATTCCAAGGACTTCTAGTCAATAGCACAGAACTTTGTCTGATGAAAAACTTGTCACCTTTTGAGCACAATGTAATAAATTTCATTTGAAAATTCAACATTCACACCCACTATAATTTTGAATTCTATTCCCATTTTCTGATTTTGAAATTAAAGGGCAAAAAAACCTTGTAGGTCATAGATCCAGAATTCAATGCCATATTTTTGAACATGTGGCCACAAAATGCAGGAGAAAGGAATTTATGTTATGCACTTTTTGTGGGTTAAGTTGTTCAATCTACCCACATTAATCAGGAATATATTACCTTCGTCCTCTGCCTCTGAAAATGTCTTGATCTGCTCCACAGAATGACTTGCATGAATAAGAAATGTCTTCATTTTGTTATTTCAAATTGTGATACCTGAACTTTGTGTGTATGGAAGAAAAGCAGTAAACGGCTAAGCAACCAGTAAAAAGGAAAAACAATCATACAAATTTAATACAATAACCATTTCAACTTTTGTGGTTTGCAGACATCCTGAGAACCAGACATGTTCATTCAGCCATTATTTCACTATAAATTAGGAAAAAAAAAAAGAGGGCTCTGTAGAATTCCCCTCTTTGGCTCTTTATGCAGGTTTACTGTGCATCTGACTATTCTGTGCCATTGCCCTTCCAATCTCCCAAGACCACTTTTTTGCTAGAGTATCATTGCCCAACAAACCGACCCACTATTATAAGGTTTCACTGGTTCTCTCTATCAAGGTAACTTGGTTCTGCCCATCCATATGTCCTAAGTTGTTGCGATATCTCTTAAATATCCACGTGCTGCATCTCTAGACACATTACATTCTTCTGAAGTGTGAAGTCAGGAACCTTTCATTTTGACAGGGTGTTTTACTGTCCTCTCAAGTTTGGTCCTCCTGCACATGAGTATTCTCCAGGACCTTAGAGGAAGGGCTAGTGATTGCACTAAGATGAGGCAACAAGTAGCAGAGACAACATTGGGTGGAGCCAAGTCAAAAAAGGAGTGCTACAGCATGTTTTCAGATTTAATTCTTTGCCAAAGGATATAATACACTGAAGGAACATGAGTAGATTA
Source organism: Pleurodeles waltl (assembly GCF_031143425.1). Lineage (NCBI taxonomy): Eukaryota > Metazoa > Chordata > Amphibia > Caudata > Salamandridae > Pleurodeles > Pleurodeles waltl. The sequence goes on along the minus strand of NC_090444.1, from coordinate 785,164,421 downwards.
TACATGCTCTAGAAGCCATCCACGATGATTCTTACTAACACCCAACTTTAACACATAGAGAGCAAGACCATTAACCTCTTAGCTGCTGGGCCTTTTCCACCCCAGTGCTGAGCCCTTTTTTGGCTATTTGGGGTAGTTCGCACTTAGGCCTTCATAACTTTTTGTCCACATAAGCTATCCACGCCAAATTTGCGTCCTTTTTTTCCAACATTCTAGGGATTCTAATGGTACCCTGAGTTTGTGGTTTCCCATGGAGGAGACCAAGAAATTAGCCAAAATACAGTGAAAACTTCGTTTTTTCCAAAAAAATGGGAAAAAAGGGCTGCCGAAGAAGGCTTGTGGTTGTTTCCCTGAAAATGCCATCAACAAAGGGTTTCTGGTGCTGAAATCACCATCTTCCCACCTTTCAGGAACGGGCAGACTTGAATCAGAAAACCACATTTTTCAACACAAATTTGGCATTTTACTGGGACATACCCCATTTTTACTATTTTTGGTGCTTTCAGCCTGCTTCCAGTTAGTGACAGGAATGGGTGTGAAACCAATGCTGGATCCCGGACAGCTAAACATTTCTGAAAACTAGACAAAATTCTGAATTCAGCAAGGGGTCATTTGTGTAGATCCTACAAGGTTTTCCTACAGAAAATAACAGCTGAAATAAAAAAATATTGAAATTGAGCTGAAAACAACAGCCATTTTTCTTTATGTTTTACTCTGTAACTTTTTCCTGCGATGTCAGATTTCTGAAAGCAATATACCGTTTTGTCTGCTGGACTCATCTGGCTGCGGAGATATAAAGGGCTTGTAGGTTCATCAAGAACCCTAGGTACCCAGAGGCAATAAATGAGCTGCACCCTGCAGTTGGTTTTCATTCTATACTGGGTATACAGCAATTCATTTGCTGAAATATGAAGAGTGAAAAATAGGTATCAAGAAAACCTTTGCATTTCCAAAATGGGCTCAAGATAGGTTTTGAGGAGCAGTGGTTATTTGCACATCTCTGCCCATACTAGCATGTGAATTGCAGGGCATTTCTCAAATAGACGTCTTTTTTACACACTCTCTTATATTTGGAAGGAAAAAATGTAGAGAAAGATAAGGGGCAATAACACTTGTTTTGCTATTCTATGTTCCCCCAAGTCTCCCGATAAAAATGATACCTCACTTGTGTGGGTAGGCCTAGCGCCCGTGACAGGAAATGCCCCAAAACACAACGTGGACACATCCCATTTTTTGACAGAAAACAGAGCTGTATTTTGCAAAGTGCCTACCTGTAGATTTTGGCCTCTAGCTCAGCTGGCTCATAGAGAAACCTACCAAACCTGTGCATTTTTGAAAACTACAGACCTAGGGGAATCCAAGATGGGGTGACTTGTGGGGCTCTGACCAGGTTCTGTTACCCAGAATCCTTTGCAAACCTCAAAACGTGGCTAAAAAAACACATTTTCCTCACATTTCAGTGACAGAAAGTTCTGAAATCTGAGAGGAGCCACAAATTTCCTTCCACCCAGCGTTCCCCCAAGTCTCCCGATAAAAATTATACCTCACTTGTGTGGGTAGGCCTAGCGCCCGTGACAGGAAATGCCCCAAAACACAACATGGACACATCCCATTTTTTGACAGAAAACAGAGCTGTTTTTTGCAAAGTGCCTACCTGTAGATTTTGGCCTCTAGCTCAGCCGGCACATAGGGAAACCTACCAAACCTGTGCATTTTTGAAAACTAGAGACCTAGGGGAATCCAAGATGGGGTGACTTGTGGGGCTCTGACCAGGTTCTGTTACCAAGAATCCTTTGCAAACCTCAAAACGTGGCTAAAAAAACACGTTTTCCTCACATTTCAGTGACAGAAAGTTCTGAAATCTGAGAGGAGCCACAAATTTCCTTCCACCCAGCGTTCCCCCAAGTCTCCCGATAAAAATGATACCTCACTTGTGTGGGTAGGTCTAGCGCCCGCGACAGGAAATGTCCCAAAACACAACGTGGACACATCCCATTTTTTTACAGAAAACAGAGCTGTTTTTTGCAAAGTGCCTACCTGTAGATTTTGGCCTCTAGCTCAGCCGGCACATAGGGAAACCTACCAAACCTGTGCATTTTTGAAAACTAGAGACCTAGGGGAATCCAAGATGGGGTGACTTGTGGGGCTCTGACCAGTTTCTGTTACCCAGAATCCTTTGCAAACCTCAAAACGTGGCTAAAAAAACACGTTTTCCTCACATTTCAGTGACAGAAAGTTCTGAAATCTGAGAGGAGCCACAAATTTCCTTCCACCCAGCGTTCCCCCAAGTCTTCCGATAAAAATGATACCTCACTTGCGTGGGTAGGCCTAGCGCCCGCGACAGGAAATGCCCCAAAACACAACGTGGACACATCCCATTTTTTGACAGAAAACAGAGCTGTTTTTTTCAAAGTGCCTACCTGTAGATTTTGGCCTCTAGCTCAGCCGGCACATAGGGAAACCTACCAAACCTGTGCATTTTTGAAAACTAGAGACCTAGGGGAATCCAAGATGGGGTGACTTGTGGGGCTCTGACCAGGTTATGTTACCCAGAATCCTTTGCAAACCTCAAAATGTGGCTAAAATAACACATTTTCCTCACATTTTGGTGACAGATAGTTCTGGAATCTGAGAGGAGCCACAAATGTCCTTCCACCCAGCGCTCCCCAAGTCTCCCGATAAAAATTATACCTCACTTGTGTGGGTAGGCCTAGTGCCCGCGACAGGAAGTGCCCCAAAACACAACGTGAACACATCACATTTTTTCATAGAAAACAGTGCCTACCTGTGGATTTTGGCCTCTAGCTCAGCCGGCACCTGGGGAAACCTAGCAGACCAGCGCATTTTTGAAAACTAGCAACCCAGGGGAATCCAAGATGGGGTGACTTGTGGGGCTCTGACCAGGTTCTGTTACCCAGAATCCTTTGCAAACATCAAAATTTGGCCAAAAAAACACTTTTTCCTCTCATTTCGGTGACAGAAAGTTCTGGAATCTGAGAGGAGCCACAAATTTCCTTCCACCCAGCATTCCTCCAAGTCTCCCGATAAAAACGGTACCTCACTTGTGTGGGTAGGCCTGGTGCCCGTGACAGGAATAGATCACACAACGGTCAATGTTGGTCCTTACATGAGGCAGCTGTTGACCCTGGGGTGATCCATTCCTGACGCAGGCACTAGGTGTAGGCACTCAAGTGGGGTAGTATTTTTATCAGGACAGGTGAGGAGTCACTGGGTGGTAGGAATTTTGTGGATCCCAGCATATTCCTGTAGTTTGTGTGACAGAAATGCGAGAAAAATAGAGTTTTTATTCAACATTTCAGCTTTGCAGGGTATTCTGGGTAAGAAAACTTTGGGGAATCCACACAAGTCACACCTCTGTGGACTCCCCCGAATGTCTAGTTTCCAGAAATGTTTGGGTTTAGTGTGTTTCTCTATATGGCCGCCGAACCCAGGACCAAAAACACAGGTGCCTGCCTTACAAAACCAGTTTGTTTTGCCATAGATAATTTTGATGTCTCCACAATACGATTTGGGCGGTGGAATTTGGGGCTGAACTAAATTGGGGAGCTCCCAAGAGAGCACTCTCTTTCTCTCTCTGCTTGCCGCCACATTCACCTGCTCTCTGAGTTGGGCTAACCCACTATTACCCAGTTGCACAAACTGCTTGCGAAGGGACAGCAGGACTGTCCTCTTCACCTCCCTCATAATGTACTGGAAGAGGACTTATCGAATGGGACTCCTCCGACTGAAAAATCACTCCCAGAGTCTGCGCCATTGTCCTAACCCTCAGATGCTGTCTCAGTATCTGATGTCTCAGTCTCTGATCCTATGTCAGAGATGTCCTCTATAACCCGAGTGCCGGCAGCTGTCATCCATCAAGATGCCATCTCTGCTATTGGCTAAACTGTTGCTCTAAAACACTAGCCTACGTAGACAGTCACAAAATCGATGGTGTGTTTGAGATACGTGCAACAGTAGAGGCCACCTTACCTGCGCGTCTTCCCTCAATCAGCACGTTCTTTCAAGACACTCAAAAAACACCTTGTCACATACCATTCGTCACAGTCTTTAGCACCTCCTGCGCCCAGTCCAACAATCATTATTGGTGCTCCCACTCCCTCCTCCTCGGATTCCCTCATTACCACCCAGCAAAAGTGCCCTTCATCTCTCCATAGCCGCCCTCCACCCCGCACATACATTTCATTGGTATTATAGCGCAGGTAATGGCTGACTTTACTAATGTACTCAGCTATTTACATAAAATACAGATTTGCTCTTTGCAGTAGGCATATAAACCTTCTGCGCTTCTTTATGGCACTAAAACTGCCACTAGACAAGTCTGACCCTTTTGTAGCAGAAACATAGTCACAATACTTACTTGCCTTTTTTATTGCTGCCTAAAAGCTACAGTTGAAAAGCGTCAGTTGAAGTATGTGCATTGCTTTGAAGACGCAAGCTGCAACTGCAAGACAACTGGCGGCAAATCTACTGTATATATATATATATATATACATATCACTTTTATATGTGGGTCTGGTTTTCCTGGGAGCCGATCGCAGCCCCCAGGGAAACCACACACATATTGACAAAAGTGATATATCTATATATATATAGATCTATCTCTATATATATATATATCTATCTACACAGATATATCTATAGATAGATCTATATATATATATATATATATACATATATCTATCTATAGATATATCTATAGATATATCCATGTACATAGATATATCTATAGATATATCTATCTATATATATAGATCTATATATATATATAGATCTATTTTTTTTAGTTGTTGTATGGTTTCCTTGGGGGCCAAAATGGCCCCCAGGGAAACCCTACAACAACTAAAAAAAAATATTGCCCCCTGTCCATTTATTTTTATTTATTGTATTTTTATTTTATTTTTTTTAAATATGTTTCCCCTGGGGGAGGGGGGGGGCGCGATTGCGCCACCCCCAGGTGGCACCTACCTTTTTAAAAAAAAAAATATGCCCCGGGGGGGGCAGCCCGTTTTCCGAGGGGGCCGACCCCCCCAAGTGAAATCCCTGGCGTCTAGTGGTGTTTCCTGGCCCCCGATCGCAGCTGTGCTGCGACCGGGGGCAGGAAACACTTTCAGGAAGGCCTCGTAAGAAAGAGGAGACTCTCCCCTTTCTCACGAGGCCTTCCTGAACGTGGGGAAGGCCGTTTTCCCCATCGGAGCAGGAAGGGGCCGCAAGGCTGCTTCCTGCTCCGATGGGGAAATCAACTTTGTTACGTCAGCGCGCCTCGCGGCGCGCTGACGTCACAAAGGGGCGGGTGGGGGGGAGTGGGGGGGGAGACACGGAAGCTTCCGTGTCTCCCGGGGATAGAAAAAAAAAAAATCCTCGGGTGCGACGCACCCGAGGATTTATTAACCCCCTCCCTGGTGTCGGCCACTGGTCGTGACCCGCACCAGGGAGGTAGTGCGGGCGTCGGCCAGTGGCCGACACCCGCAGTGATGGGGTTAACTGAACAGACAGGGATTATGAGTCTACAGAGCAAGGTTACTGCATGGAATTTGCCAGACTCAGAGTTTTACCCCCGAAGTCTCTGGTTGTTTATTCTGGTTTCATTCTTTTGGTGTTCAGTCAGGGAAGAGCATAGAATAACCCCACTTCCTAAAAAAGCCTAGGTATTTCATTTTTGACAATATGCGGTTACTTAGAATTCTAATGTTACATTGTAGCTAGGAAGGTATCTGTATTATTTTAAGAAATATATGTGTTCTGTTCTTGCCACTCCATTCTGAGTCATCATACCCAGCTTTGTAGCACGCTTTATACCTAAAATAACTAATTAAATAAATAAACACACACCTATATACATATATGAATAAATAAGCAAATAAATATAAATCAACAACACCACTGTTCTAAAGCCCTGGAAACATATTTTAAGTTAATGAGGAACTTGTCAAAATAGTGACCATTTCCACACCGCGTCTGCCTATTTAATGCCTTGAGTTGGCAGTTATTGATGTATTGCCTTTCAATAATTTGCACATTCTTTTTCATGGGATGGGGAGCCATTTCTGTTAGGAACTTAGTTATATGACATTCTGACATTCAATCCCCCTTCGTAGTAAGGTAAAGTCGGTCAGTATGTAAATTCCTATATTTCTGTAAATTCTCTTTGGTCTGCTTTCTATAGGCATTAGAAGAGTACATTCTGAGGATTCTCTTTAGTTGTCTATCACTTTTATAATAGCGTCAATGGACATAAAATTTACGAGATCTTACAGACTCCTGAGTTTGAAACATATACTAAAATAACAAGTGGAAAGAGAGAGTGTGAAGAGAGTGGGGGGGAGAGAGAGAGAGAGGGAGAGAGAGAGAGAGAGACAGACAGACAGTATTTGAGTAATGACTTATTCAACAAAAAAATCCGAACTGCAAGATCATCTATAGGCCGATCTGTTTATATTGTTAGTTTAATGCACTTGGTTTATCCACTGAGGCATCCACCCTGTGCTCTGAGTGGGACCATTGTCTTTAGGTATGAGTGACGTCCATGTTGATCTGGGGGATGATTATCTTGGTGTGGTTGCATGGCTGTTGTGGCATGGCAGACTGTTGATTGTGGAATCTGATGTTAAATAAGTGTGTGTGGTAGATAGTGGTGTCCTCTATCCGGTTTCTCAACCTGTACTGCAATAAACAACGCTGGCACAACAGCACATCTCATGTGTTGGCCATGGAAGTGATAGAAAGCAATATTCATTCACAGAGAGGTTTCAAAGCTGCGAAGCCCTTCTTGTGGCGATGTGTTCGGGTGCCTGTAAGCTTCATGACCACTACCCCTCACTGTTGAAGGTTATTCTTGGGCAATGTGTCAGTTCAGAAGTAGTTTCTCTATAGTGACTGAGAGCAAGGTGATAGTGCCAGTGCAGTTAGCGTATCTGATGCCAGGTATTGAGCTGCATGAGCTGTTGATGCTGGTAGACACAGTAAGCATAGGGGCCCTTCAAAATCTGATGCTTGTATTAAAGGATCTACATAAGGTATCCAAAAGATAAATTGGCCAGGGTCGGCGGGAGCACCGCCGACAGACCGGCGGTGCCCCGCCGGTTTCCCGCTGCCCTGCAGAATCCTCCATGGCGGTGGAGCGCGCTCCGCCGCCATGGGGATTCTGACACCCCCTACCGCCATCCTGTTCCTGGCGGGTCTCCCGCCAGGAACAGGATTGCGGTAGGGGGTGCCGCGGGGCCCCTGGGGGCCCCTGCAGTGCCCATGCCAATGGCATGGGCACTGCAGGGGCCCCCGTAAGAGGGCCCCACAAAGTATTTCAGTGTCTGCGAAATACGCGACGGGTGCCACTGCACCCGTCGCACCTTCCCACTACGCCGGCTCAATTCTGAGCCGGCGTCCTCGTGGGAAGGTTGATTTGCCCTGGGCTGGCGGGCGGCCTTTTGGCGGCCGCCCGCCAGCCCAGGGCAAATCCCAAAATACCCTCAGCGGTCTTTCGACCGCAGAGCGGTATTTTGGTGGGGAAACTTTGGCGGGCGGCCTCCGCCACCCGCCGAAGTTAGAATCACCCCCTTTGTGCCTAAGGAATGGGGGGCATATTTAAGCAAAATTGAGCTGCACAAAGTGCAGCGCCAATTTTTGTGCGCCCCTTAGCGCCACCTAAAGCCTAATTTAAAATACGGCGCACCATGGCGGTAGTGAGGGGACTAGCGTCAGATTTTTTTATGCTAGTCCAGCGCTTTGCAGGATTAACGGCAAATATTCTGATGCTAATCCTGCAAAGCACCCAGAGGCCCATTGTAACCAATGGAAGCCTCCTTTTAATGCCTGTTCTGAGCAAGCATTAAAAGTGCCGAAAAAAAATGGTGCAAGGAAATCTCTTAGATTTCCTTGTGCCAGTTTTTTGGCCCCCTAAACGGGGGAATGTCCCCTTTCCATACATTATGGCTGGCACAGGCATAATGTAGCGCAAAGGGTTACAAAGTGGCGCAATGCATGGATTACGCCACTTTGTAAATATGGTGTGGCATTTTCGGCCTTCTAATGCCAAATTGGCCTTCCAATGCCACATTCTTAATGTGGGATTGGAATGGTGCTAGGGGCCCTTATATATGGTCCTAGGTTCCTAGGGTCCTCGACCTATTTTAATGTGAATAATGGTACCTCTGCCAATTAAAGGCAATCTGTCTGACAGCCACAGAAATGAGGACAGTGGCTCTGAGCATCTTCACATTCGACAAAAGATACAGCTATTTTAGTATGTGATGAAATTGACTGATAGCTAATGTCCCTCTATTTTGGAGTGAAATGACACTTTCAATAGTAGAAAACCCTGGAACCCTTTCAACAGAGTTGTTTCAGAAATACAGTACAGCCCAAACTTTGGCTGTGCCAATGTGTTAATATATGGGAGACACTGAGAAATGTAGGGCTCCAATTAATATGAGAATATAAGGGCAGCATCAAAAGGTAGTACAATATCATTCTTAACAGAAAAACTGAACTCATAACATACAGGTGTATGAATGGTTAAAAAATACCATAAATAAAATATCATAAGTGTAAACCAGCTTTGAAGCAATGGTCGAAAGATTTTAAGAGTATAAACTTATAATGGTATGATTACTGTAGGATAGGCCACTATGCTTAACATTTTTAAGATATGTTCCTTCAAATGTGCCAAAGTGGACAGGAATTTAGTCAGATTTATCAGCCGAACATGTCTGGCCCATTAAACATTTGTGTAGCTGACTGGAATATTTGTTCTCATGAATGCAGAAATGCTGCAGTGTTACATTTGATGATTTAAAAGAGGGCTGGGCCACGAAAAGGGGATATTTCTCTACAGTAGATGTATTTAATGTAGTGACTGCTTTTAAATGTACAATGAGGCTATTATAAATCATTAGATTGCAGAATACTGTGACAATGATTTGCCATTAAAGAACACAATCAATCAATCAAGGAATTTGTAAAGCGGACTACTCACCCGGGAGGGTCTCAAGGCACTGAGATGGGGGGGGCAGAGAGCCAGGCCGCTGCTACTGCTCGAACAGCCAAGTCTTCAGTCTCCTGAAGGTAAGGAGGTCCTTGGTCTGACGCAGGTGGGTGGGAAGGGTGTTCCACATCTTCGCGGCGAGGTGCGAGAATGATCTGCCACCAGTTGTAGTTTTGCAGATGCTTGGGACGGTTGTGAGGGCGAAGTCGGCGGAGCGGAGCTGTCGGTTGGGGTGTAGAAGGAGAGCCGTCTTTTGAGGTATTCTGGTCTGGTGCTGTGCAGTGCTTTGTGAGCGTGGGTGAGGAGTTTGAAGGTGATTCTTTTGTTGATGGGGAGCCAGTGCAGGTCTCTCAGGTGGCCTGTAATGTGGCAGTGGCGGGGGATGTCCAGGATGAGGCGTGCAGAGGTGTTCTGCATGCGTTGTAGCCTTTTTATGGCGTTTGGCTGTGGTTCCTGCGTAGAGGGCATTGCCGTAGTCCAGTTTGCTGCTTACGAGGGCTTGGGTGACTGTTCTTCTGGTTTCCGTGGGGATCCATTTGTAGATCTTTCGGAGCATGCGGACAGTGTTGAAGCAGGAGGAGATGGCTTTGACTTGCTGGGTCATGGATAGTGAGGAGTCTAGGATGAATCCTAGGTTGCGTGAGTGGTCGGTGGGAGTCGGAACGGATCCGAGTGTGGCAGGCCACCAGGAGTCATCAAATGCAGAGGGGGTGGAGCCAAAGATGAGGACCTCAGTCTTGTTGGAATTGAGTTTGAGGCAGCTGGCCTTCATTCCTTCGTGGAGGTTGGTCTTGGCGGAGTCCTTGTTGAGGGAGAGGATTATCTGGGTGTAGTTGGCTTATGAGATGATGTTGAGGTTGTGAAATCGGTTGATGTTAGCGAGCGGAGCCATGTAGATGTTGAAAAGGGTCGGGCTGAAGGACGAACCCTGGGGCATGCTGCAGATGATTTTGGTGGCTTCAGAGTGGAATGGAGGGAGGCGGACTCTCTGGAGTTCTGCTGGTGAGAAAGGAGGTGATCCAGTCCAGGGCTCTGTTGCGGATTCCTGCATTGCTGTGGTGTGTGCGTAGGGTGTGGTGGCAGACAGTGTTGAACGCGGCTGAGAGGTCCAGGAGGATGAGGGCCGCGGTTGTGCCATTGTCCAGTATGGTTCTGATGTTGTCTGTGGCGGCGATGAGGGCAGTTTCGGTGCTGTGGTTGCTGCGGAATCCGGATTGGGAAGGGTCCAGAATGCTGTTCTCCTGAAGGAAGCAGGTACTTTGTCTGTTGACAGCCTTCTCAATTACTTTTGCCAGGAAGGTGAGCAGGGAGATAGGCCGGAAGTTATTGAGGTCTTTTGGGTCTGCCTTGGGTTTTTCGAAGAGGGCGTTGATCTCGGCTTGTTTCCAGCTCTCTGGGAAGGTGGCGGACTTGAAGGAGCTGTTGATGATCTTGCGGAGTTGGGGTGCAATGACAGAGCTTGCTTTGTTGAGGATGTGGTGAGGGCAGGGGTCGGATGGTGAGCCGGAGTGGATGATGTTCATGATTTCAATGGTGTTGTTGTCATTCACAGGGGTCCAGGAGAGCAGGAGGCTGGTCAGTGGTGAGTCTGTGGTGTTGGTGGTTGCCGGGGGGGTCTGAGTGCTGAAGCTTCGTGGATGTCTGCAATCTTGCGGTGGAAGTAGGAGGCTAGGGAGTCTCAGAGCTCTTGTGATGGCAGGATGTCGTTGGCGTTGGAGCTAGGGTTGGAGAGTTCCTTCACAAGGTTGAAGAGCTCCTTGTGGCTGTGTGCGTTGTTGTTGATGCGTTCTTTGAAGGCAGTTCTCTTGACGGTTCGGATGAGTTGGTGGTGTCTGCGGATGACGTTTTTGAAGGCTGTGTGGTTGTCCAGTGTCTGAGTATGGCACCACTTCTTTTCGAGTCTTCAGCATGTCTGCTTAGATTCTTGGATGTCGGCGGTAAACCAGAAGGCCTTTCTGTCGGTGCGACTGTTAGAGGGATTTTGGATCAGGGCGAGAGTGTTGGCACAGATGTCGATTATGCTGTGTGATCGTCTATATTTCTAGCTCTGGAAAGAGTTCAGCTTTGACAAAACCTCTGCCTCACTGAATTGTCCTCTTCTTCATCTGTAAGAGTGCACTGCTTCCTCATTAAGGACCAATTGAAAGCAGGGACTGCTCCTCACAGTAGCCTTTTTGGTTAGACACATTTTCTAAAGTGGAGCTCTTGCTTCTTTGCAGCCATGATGCGTCTCTAGCTATTGGTGGCCACTGTCTCTTCTCAGAGCCTCCACTGTAGGGTGCAATGCCTCCTCACACCATGTTATCTGGGCATGTTTCGAGACCTAGACTTTATGTTAAAAACCATAATCAGATGTACCAGTCCAATCAGTTCAATGGAAGCAACCCACGACTAAATCTCTAAGAACCCTTTACATTGCAAATGAAACCCTGGGACTGGATACAGTGGCCTCTTAATATGGAGGCATGTGCAACCCTAAAAGTAAGTTGACTCACATGTAATGTGGCCACTTTTGAATGTATATGAAAAACCTTGGGGGATTCAAATGTTGCTAAAAACGAACATGTGACTAAAAAATATACCCCATATCTGAATATAATTTATGATTAGGAATTGTCATAAATTGGGAAACAGCTAATCAAGTGAGCTTATTGAATATTAATATGCCTCCATCCAGAATGATCTTGGAGAAGCAAGTATTCTATCACCATTCATTTCTCAATTTTTCAGAAAGCATACACTCTGCAGGACTACTAACTTCTTTAGTAAGCTCAAATGTTTTCCTGCAATGTGGCCAGGTCTATTCTGTAGAGCGGGTCAAAGATCAAAACCTCTGAAATCCTGAGAACATACGTTTTTATGTCTGCCAGTAACCATGACCTTTTGATTATACTAAAATTATGCCTATAATATACACATGTACAGAGATGTTCAGCCAGCCTTTTCCATCTATTGGTCTGTTATTGTGTCACTGACATTCTTCAGCCCACTATAGTACACAGCACGGGCCTATTAGCCAGACTACTTCAGTCATTGGAATACTTCACTGTGTAATGTCTATCTGTTCCTCCACAAGGAGCACATCCACACATAAAATAGCTATCTTCATCACTGGGGACTACTATGGCAATGTATGCTTCTTGAGACCCCCAAAATAATTTTGCTTTTAGCCACAGTGTATTTTTAGACTGATGAGAACCCGGGGACTACCCCCAATAACTGCGTTTTGCTAAAAACATGAAAAGACAAAACAGACACTGTGGAAGCCAAAAGGCTACCAGGCAACGCTTCCAGCTTTTGGTAACACATTTTCATTGGATCTATATAAGCTTCTTTTCATTTAATCAAGCAAGACAAATCTAAGAATTTGAGAATTACTTCAATACATAGAACGTCTACCTTTAAGCTCCTAAAGTCATCCTTTTAGTAACTAGAAAAGAAGAGCACGGATTTTTCAGGCACAATATAAGACAAGGAGATTGCACAGTAGGTAATACACAAGTAAATCCAGCGGACATCAAACACATTTTAAAATATTTCACCAATTTATCTAATCCCCCCCTCCCCTAAAACAAATCTCATTGGCTGCAATTAGAAAACAATGCTTACATACGCAGGTTTTTTTAACTGGTGTTCGATATAAAATAGTAAACATTGGTCCAACTATTAGGTTGACCTTACTTTATAGAAATATTCGGATGTTTCACTTATTAATTGTTAAATACACTTGTAGTACGCTATAAAATCAGCTATAGCATGGGGGTAAAAATGGAGGCCACGCAAAGCAGGCCTGTTGACACTACTATTGACAGCAAAGACTATTTTCTTCTCTTAAAGAGAAGTGCACTTCAATCTAGAACGATCCAGTCGGCCTTCAACAAGTAGTACATTGTATACAGCTTTGCTTTCATAGCATTAGAAACGTCTAAGCCCCCGCCCGCCGGCTCAGGATTAAATCACTTTTATTGTCTCTTGGACAACTGGCAGTTTCCTGATGCAACATCAAAGAACACAGATGAAGCAATGCAGACTTATTCCCTGATGTAAAACATGCTTCACCGAGCAATCCTCTGCGAATGCTTACAGCTGCAAGACAAGCTGCCCTTGGGGGTCTTTCCTTTAGTGTCTATGGTTAAGGCAAGTACAGGCTATGTCCCAAACTGGACATCATCAGGCGCACACAATTAAATTATGCTTCCCTTGCTTTGTCTGCCGTGGACTTGGCTTGGCACTTTTCAGGCTTTATCTTTAGACTATCCGATGAAAAACTGGCCTCAAAACTAAATTAGCCAACAACTTAAAGAGTTTAGAGACTGACAATATGACTGCTGTAATGCATGGAGGCAGTGTCGGTACAGTGACTGCAGAGGGCGCCAACGCCCCGCTATCTGCGTTTTGCTGAGGAAATAATAAATCGATCTGCAGCTCTCCTTTAGATGTCTGCTCTTGGTTTGAGGCGGCTTGATATTACTGTTCTTTTTGGTGTCCTTTGTCTTTTAATTTGCATGTCGTACCATCGTCTTCACGGAATACAGGTAAATTTGAAATGCACACGAAGAGCACCATTTCATTTTGACCTAAAAGAAAGAAAACAATCATGTTTAAATTATTGTATTTAGTCTCCTCTTGCAACCGATGTATACAAAACCTGTCCCATTCTTGTCTTTAATAAACTTACGACTTGCGATGTTTATGAAAACCCTACGTGACAACAGTATTCGCATCATAAGTGGGTGGATAAAGAGTGAAGGCAGTGAGATGGGAGGGAGGAAATTTGTTCATGCAATAAAAATACTGAAAAGGAGAGGTTTGCAGAAATGTGGAGAGCGGAGAACAACACTAGGAGAATGAACAAGGAAGCTCATGAACATCGAGTCACCAAAATGTCAAGGATAGCGGAAGTGATGTGGCGCGCGCACGCGCGTACACACATACAGAGACACTCTCAAACTTTGACCTCCGTGATGTCGCAGGAAGTAAAATCGTCGAAGGCCTTGAATCTCAGGAACTCATGCCCTGATCATGATGGTATCACAATAATTGATGCCACTGAAGCCTATTGTCCATCTTGAAGTGAAAATCCATTTGGAAATCACACAGAGATGCACACATGAGACATTTAAAAACAATATTGGGCAGATCCATGGTACTAATTCATATGAATCACATATTGCATATGAACTACCGTATTGGTATGAATTACTCATAATTTACAATAGGTTTCAATTCATGCCCACTTGTAAGAACTATCACAACACATAGGGGGTCATTTCAACCCTGGCAGTACAGGACCGCCAGGGCTGAAATGACGGAAACACTGCCAACAGGGTCATTACGCCGCGGCGGAAGCGCCTCGGTCGCACCGCCGGGGCCGGCGGTTTACCGCCACAATGGCCCCAGCGGTAGTAATCCTCCAGCGGATTACGAGTCCCTCTACCGCCAGCCTTTTCCTGGTGGTTTGAACCGCCAGGAAAAGGCTGGCGGTACGGGGAGTCGCGGGGCCCCCTGACAGGGCCCCATGCGGCTTTTCACTATCTGCTCTGCAGACAGTGAAAAGCGCAACGGGTGCAACTGCACCGGTCGCACGACCGCAACACCGCCTGCTCCATTTGGAGCCGGCTCCCATTTTGCGGCCCACATCCCTGCTGGGCCGGCAGGGATGTCAAAATGGGCACCGTGGGAGTGCAGCCACATTGGCGGCCGCACGGCGGTTACAACTTGGCGGGCGGCGGTTGCCGCCCGCCAATGTTGTAATGAGGCCCATAATGTTCAGGTGTTCAAAATAAAGGATAGAGGAAAAACATTTACAAAAATCTGTTTTTTAAATTTGCTTACATTTATTTTACATTGTAAAGAGTGCAGAGCACTTCTGAATGTATTTATTTTAGTTCACTGTGAACTTCCAGTAGAAGATGCAGAAAGTAAAGCCCGCTTATTCAAACACTATTAACGTTCTGCTCTTGGCACAGTTTTTGCAAACTCCGAGGTCAGGGGTACAAATGCAGTGTCAGGGGTCGCAAGAGACATGACAGTAGCAGCTGCGACCCCTTGTGACTGCTAAATTACATCCATGGGAGAGCTTGGAAGAAAAACAAGAAAAAAGAAGAAAAGGAGAGAAGAAAAGAGGAGAATACCAGGTACAAATGTGGACAGAATTGGTAACTTTGGACAGAGGAGATGACTAAGGAGGAAAGGAAAAAGGAACAGAGGTGGGGACCGAATAGAGGTTACTCCATTACAATGGTAACAGGTAGCCTATAAGCCGAAATCTAAATCCCCATACACTATAATGGGATTTAGATTTCGGGGGACGGGATATCCATCACAGTTGTGATGGAATAACCCATCCGCCGAGTTTTAAATAAGGCCCCTTGTCCTGATGCCAACACCAGCAAACATTGAGTTCCACCTACACTTAGCCTGCTTTGTGGTCAGAACAGCACAGTCAGGAATTGAGGGAGGTTTGATATTTTCAGTTCCGGCAGGACCCAAGACAAATGTCTCACTTAAAGGGCTATCTTCACTCCTTTTGTTTGAGTCATCTTGTGGATGGGACTAGATGGAGTCTAACATGTTTCTGACAGTGTCATCAGAAAATAAAGGCATTCACCGTGTCAGTGTGCAAGAGCTTGAGTTAAACTGTGATTTGGAGGCATGTTTTTGAGTTTCGCAAGTTCTTTGACTAAGCACTATGCATGCACTGTAAGAACATCAGATATAATTAGGTATATCAGTGATTACATTAATAACGGTTTATATAACACTTGTTCATGAGGGCTTGATTAGAAAGATATGAAGATTTTCTTTCTCTATACAGACAAAGCACTACAAAATAAGAGTTTTAAGAACATTGATATTTAAAATGATTTTCTCTCAGGGACCCTCAGAACCATGGATGAATGATGTCCCTAAAACAACCAATCAGGTGTCCCACCTGAACTCAGAGCATGCCACTGCATGGAACTCTCTGACTGCCTGCTGAAAACATTGATAGAAATGCATGTGGATTGCAGATTTCAGATGTGATGCTTTGAAACGTTCCAGTTCTGTCACTTTTCTTTTATCCGACATGCAAGAATTGTTTGTGTTTCTTATGATGACCTATTCTAGATGACACTAACTAAATGCAGGAAAACATCCACTTTGGCTTTTGGAACAAATGTATGCAGATGAGGTTTCAAATGGTGTTGTATGCTACTGTACCATGTTGATGTGCTGATTAATCAACAAATAATGACTACAGAGTATCCTTTTGAAAAATATACCGGATAAATCATGTTGTATCAAGTGCTTAATTTGTAAAATAAAGAGTGCTGGCGGCCAAAGCTCTGCTGGGTAGGGTGATGTAAACCTTGTCAAGGAGAATACCAAGGCCAAAAGGTCTTAAATCCATCTCATGCCTCTTTAATCCACTACCAGACACTCACTGCCCCTTATCTAATTTATGCAGGTTCCTGAGTCCCCCCTTTTTAATGTTTTCTCTGTCTTTCCCTTGCTCTTCTTTCTGATCAGTGGTGTAACATAGGACCCCACAGCCTTTTCGGTGGTTGGGGGGAGCGAGCTCCAGGGGGCCGCCTCAGCATAGTACCTTGGTCCCAGAGCTTCAGACTGAGTCAGGAGGGGGGTGCCTCTATGTCGTTTGCAGGGGGGGCTTCAAGTTTTGTTATGCCACTGTTTCTGATTTGTGTTTTTTTCCTTCTCTTGCTCTTGGGAAATGTCTGGTGCGGAAACATAAGTGCCATTCCCCAAAAAATAAGTGCTAGTGACCCCCACTGGCAACCACCAGTTCAAATAAAGCAGTAGCTGTATCACAGTAATTCCTTTCATTTTGCGTAACTCGGCCATGCTGTGAATAAAATTATATTTAATGGTGATGTCAAGGATAACACCAGAGAAGAAGAGAGAAAGCCAACAGATCAGTCTCAAACTATGTAAGCATTATCACTGATCATCCTTGGAAATACTTGGGCAGAGGTTTGCATTGTCTCACGTGGTTTGAAACGCTTTATGTAGTTTAACTGAAGTGGAGGGACTTTCTGCCTTATCAGAGAGGCATGTTGTTTTGAAGCTGGCTGAACTAGAAACTCTTTTTTGCAGAAAAGGAGTAACTCACCTGTTGTATGGAAGGTAAAGTACCAGTAGCCATTACATTGGAGAGCTACTATTGGCTGTACAGTTGAAGACTGGTGATTTATTGTAAAGTCTGTTCTTCTTTCACTACGTTATTGATTTCCACTTGTATTTAAAAGAGCTGTGTTCCTAATAGGATTTATTTTTTTTTAAAAATAGTGAACCTGATACTAAGGCCCTCATTACGAGTGTGGCAGTTTCCAGACAGCCACACTCGAGATGGTGGTCGGACGGCAGCAGACAGGGCGGTCCCACCGCCCTATTAAGACCGTGGCAGACGGGCCGCCGTCCGACCGCCAGCACCACCAGGTTGCCACCTGTTGACAGCCTGGCGGTCTCAGTGGTCGCAATCCTCCAGGTCAGTGCTGCAAGCAGCTGTGCCCTGGGGATTGCGAGTCCCCTTTCTGCCAGCCTTTGCATGGTGGTTTCACCGCCATGCAAAGGCTGGCGAAAAGGGAGCTTCGGGGGCCACATGGGGGCCCGTTGCGCATTTCACTGCCTGATTAATGGGCAGTGAAATGTGCGACAGGTGCTGTCGCACCCGTCGCACCATAGCATTGCCCCCGGCTCGATTGCGAGCCGGCAACAATGTTGTGGTGAATTTTCCGTCGGGACAGTGGGTGGAAATGCTGTTTTCGCCTGCTGGCCCAGCGGAAAACTCCTAATAGGGCGGCCACCACACCGCTAGCACTGGCGGTATGCTGGCTGCAGCGGCTTAGGCGGTCTTGAAAAAAGCCTGCCAAAGCCGTGATGAGGGCCTAATTAGTATACTTTGATCAACTAAAATGTTTTTATTTATTTTTGAAATTTCAATATGCCTGTTAACTGTACTTTTCTCAAGCTAACTAAACTGTTTAGTTCATAGATTGCATGGACAGTGATGTTTTTGCTTGCCATAGTATAGATGTGTCAATAATGTGTGGTGATTGGAAATATGTGTAGTTTTGTTTGCAGATTCAAATTGAGGATGCATATGTTCTGAACTCAATACTAACACCATAATGGATAACATGCTGCCCATTTAGCAATGTCAGAAATGTCATCCACAGAAACAGCCTCTAGAATATGCAAGAAGTAAGCTGAATGTACATACAGGCTGGCTTTAAGAGAGTCCTTCTGCCTCAGGCTATATCGGTTGTTAAAGGCCCTCTTCCTAGTTATAGGCCCTCATCTGCTGCTCAGGCCTATAACTCGCATTCAGGGCTATACGTCTATATTAGAGTATTGGAATATTGGGGGCTCTTTTGAAGACAATGAAATGGCTCAAGGCCAACTATGGCTCGTATTGACCTTCTGCTTTAACATTCCATTGCTTATTTTTCTGTTTCTCCCTTTTTAATTTAGAATATTCAGGGCCAGATTTAACAGAAAATTACGGTGCACTAAATTTTGCAGCATCATGCACCTTCATTTTCAAAACACAGGGATGTGCTGTATTTTCTAGAATACGGTGCACCCCTGTGTTTCCCCCTGCACCGGCGCTAAATTTGCTGCCCTGCTCCAACACAGCAACCCTTGCACCATAGTGCAAGGATGGCTGTGTTGAGGGGGAGATTGTTTTTGTGAAAAAAGGAACACCTTTCTGCACAAAGACAATCTTAACTGGCAAGGAGAAATGAAAGTACTGCTGGGATGGTGTTAGATTTTGGCCCTGCCTCAGGTTTACGAAAACTCGTAAATCTGGGGCAGCGTCAAAATGCAATGGGTGTTGCTGTGGCATGCCCACAGCAACATCCATTGCATGCCCCCCCCAACAACGCAAAGTGCTGTGTGTGAAGGGATCCAATTTGCAAGGTGCCATTTAGCCACAAAAAGTGGCTTAATGCCACCTTGTAAATACAGCACAGGGCATTGTGTAACTGGAGCATCACGAAAAGTGATGCTTCAGTGGCGCTAGGAGCTCTTAAATATGCCCCTCAGTCTTTAGTGAGTGAAATGTCCTAATAGCATTATAGCCCTTTTGCCCTGGCTATACCTAATGTTAAAGGACCTCACCCTCTTTATATACCTTACAAAGAGAGTTCTTTAAAAAACGTATTTGCCCCCATCAGTAGGCTACAATGTTTTAGCTGCACACAGGTCCCTTACGCTCCCATTGTCATAAACACACTTTCTTCCATGCACCAGTGTATTGCTGTGTTGTCAGTGCAGTTAAGCATGCTTATGGTCATATGCAGAAGTAGAAACGTTTGTGCTGCTGAGAGAGCGTAGCTTATATAATCTATATTAACATAAAATATTTATGAACTAATGTACAATAATGCTGCATAGAAACTGTATTAATATGTTTTGCTAAAACGTGCACTTGAAATGTGCCCATGGGGAGTGGCCAACAATGTATACGGGGACTAATAAAAATGACTAATGTTGATGAAATTATTACATTTAGAAATGGTTTTACACTAATTATTAATGGTTATGTTATTAAAGTTTTGCTAATAAATCTTTTAGGCCTTAGTTAGCATGTGTCGAGGCCTAGCTGCCTGGCTCTCATATTAAATGTGTTTTTCTCTAAACGTGCAGTGTGCTGACTTGCTAAAGGACATCTACTCTTGTTTTTTTCCAAACTAGAAGCTGAATGAAACTATAGTAGATCCATTCTCATGAGGCTCGTCTTGCTTGTAGAAATATGTTAGCTAAATGCAACAGTGTAGATTAATGTTAGGTACAAGGTCGCCTAAACCGGTACAGACCATGGAGCCACTGACCGAAGATGTGCAAAGAATTACAAAAGGATGAAATCATACCGGACATTCTACCCCTAAAGACGTCAATCATAAGGACCAATAAAATGCATGAGAACTGTTATGGGGTGACAAATTCAATGACCTAATGTAAAGTAAATTGGTTAAAGATAGTGGGGTGCAACCTTTGTCCAATCAAATTTTAGGGGAATGTGTAACGAAAAGGGGATAAAAACCCTTGACAGCAGGAAGTAAATGAGAACAGGAGGGATAGGAGAGAGGCTAGGGGAGATGCTAATGCAATTTGCTATGATCCAGACACTTTGTCACTTTGCTTAGTGATTTGATAATTTTAGATTAGAACCATCCTTGTCCTTAGATTGCCCATTTACACTTTACCTCCTTATGAGGGAAGTGCCCCTTTTACCTGAGCAAAGTTCCTGACTGATGGCTAATCAACTGATGTCCTGAAGACGAAGACCGAACCTGAGTGCTGCCCAAACTTGGAGGGTAACTATATGACAATGAAATTGTGATTGTCTGTTTGCTTTTCCTTTCTAGGTACCAACTGCTTTTCTTTTGATAGAGCCATAGTTAGATGTTTTCCAAATTGGTGTTACTAAATTGTTTTGCATGAAGCCCAACATGCCAATGCTAATTAGAGGTTAGTTGAGAGGGGTTCACTAAACTGACACAAATAGACAAATGACTGAACCAATGCTTTTTTGAATAATGTACTAATGATATTCTGCTAAGGATAGCCTATGTTCACGCCTTGCTATGTTTTGATGTTCGTGATTCTTGCTTTGATGAAACTTATCAGAGTTGCCATACTGTGACTATGTTAATGTGTTTCTTGGTTTTGAAACTAATAAACTTATTAGTAGAATTGTAATCAATAGGGAATAAATATCACAAAACTCATACCAAACTGGTGTGGGTTTTCATGACTGAAAGGTCATGGTGGTGTCTTGAGTTGAATTAAATGTCATTAACTAAGGTGAAATGCATTGTTGTGATAAATATTGATGACATTATTGACGTATTGATTGATATGTTGATTAGCTATCTCGTCCTAAGGTGTCTTCAATCAGGGTCAAAAGATTCATTGGCCTAAAACGAGTCCCAATGTGTAATAATTAGTCATAAAGGGACGCGTTAGCAGTTCCACAAACAATCCCATTGCTGCTTTTTCCTTTTTTTTCTAAAAAAAAAAAGATAGTTTGGCAGCTTAGCACTATACAAAGCATTGAGGTTTAGAAATGTGAAATGTGATGTACTAAGCCCTGTAACTATCTTGCATACCATAATTCAGTGTTTTCTATCATTTATCTTCTTTTCTATTCACATATTCACAGAAAAAAACACAGTTGTGGAGCTGGCTCTAATGAAGAAGACCACTGAATTTTGCCAGTTATGGTTAGCAGCGCACCCAACACACACACACATCTTAAATGACATTGCCTGCCATGCTCAAAACACCAATTTGCCAGCAAAACAAAAAAAAAGATAAAGGCTACCAGGAGAACAACATGGCAGGCTTTGCAATTATGTGTGGTGTGTGCAGTGTTTATCATAACTGGCAAATATCAGTGATTTTTCACATTTGAGGCAAAACCATACCTCAAACAGTGTATTTATCAAATTTCAGATACCATTTTGGGATGCACATCTGGGTACATAAACAAAGTTAAGTGAACCTTGATCAAGGATTTAATAGTTTCTAGTATATAAAGGGAAATGTAAAAATCATACATTTTATTGAAGTTTTCGTTTTTTTCTGTAAATTGAATCTACTGGTAACGTTTTGCAACAATACTGCAAAAGGAAAATGTGGTCTTTAAAAGATGTACATACTGCAGTTCTGAACAAATACGGGACTATTGCAGCAGAACTGTACTGAAATACTCTATTTAAGATGCTTCTGAAAAAAAACCATACTAGTTCTATATGTAATAGTGAAGGATCATCAGTGTTAAAGGTTACACCTTCCTACATAAAGTAGAAATGATTCAGACATTTTGTATAGTGTGATAATGTGCTTTCTTTCAAAAATAACTCTAATGTGTTCAAGTACTTTTTAGATTTTGTTCCTTATGTTGTGAAGCCTGCTGCAGATGGAGCCTTAAAATCCATTGAAATATGTTTTTTATCTTAAAAGCACTTTATATTTATGTGATACCTGCTACCACATAATTTGCTATTTTGTTGCACTGTAAGCAAGAGTGCTCCTATTAGTTTACCAATTGACAGCTATTTTT
Organism: Pleurodeles waltl; assembly: GCF_031143425.1. Lineage (NCBI taxonomy): Eukaryota > Metazoa > Chordata > Amphibia > Caudata > Salamandridae > Pleurodeles > Pleurodeles waltl. Next base: position 785,142,348 of record NC_090444.1, on the reverse strand, counting down.
CAACCTCAAAATGCTAAAATCCTGCGATGACCCTGCTGAAATTCAAACAGGTGTCCTGTATGTTGCACACAGGTCCTTGCTCAAAGCACTAATGTATGACAAGTAATCACCGACATACACATGAATGTTATGTGAATTAATGGAATGCTGAATAAAGTGTTATGTTTTGTCCCAGTGATGGGATGCACCATTTCTTTTGTTGACTTTTTCCATTAATTTGTTTTTCATACAGTGCTGTAAGTTAGGAATGGCCTCACAGCATGAAGAAAATCTTCAATGCATTTTCGTTCCTTTGCTCTTCAAGTACATAAGTCATATTAATAGCAAACAATCTATTAATGAGTGCCGGGGGGTAAGCTGAAATGAAGATGAAGAACGACAGGAAGGAACGTTCTTTAAGAAACTATATTCAACTGTGTCAAACTATAAACACAGATTACTAAAGTTGACTGCAGAACCTATAATTTTTGGAGACAATTTTATTAGTAAACTGTGTTGTAATATACATCATTTTAGCCCGTTTGATTTTAAAAACAAATATTTGAAACACCTCCTTACTGCCATGCCACAGGGAGAGATTGAGATATCGCCCCTTTAAATTATGAAGTATTGAACGTTTTCATCGGTGGCAAAAGCCACGCCCCTTCCTACAAACTGTCCAATTTCACAAGGTTAATTATACTGCACTTGTTTTCATGTTCAGAGCTGCCACAGTTTCTTGAGGGTTATTACCCAGCGGACACTGACATTTCTATTTTTGTACATACATTTAATATGAATGGTTATCAGTCTGGTAACACAATTACTGTTGTCATTGTAAGCTCAGAATTTACACTCGGATGCTTTCATTTTCTACTAGTGCTTATTATTCGAGAGAGAAAAAAACTTTCTAGATCGTGTTGGTTTTAGACTCTATTTTTGAAAACTAGAAATGCAATTCGGGGCTTAAATTAATTAAATTAAGATATTTGCTTACACGCACGAGTTTATTTATGTATTTATGCGACGTTACTGGAAATCATTGCTCTAGGGTTGTATCTGGTTCCTCCTTGCAGGGCTGTTCGATCTCGAGAAAAGGCGTCAAAGTTGTGTACCAGAAATGATAGTGGTTATCAGTCATGGCAACTTGAGCCTAGATTCAGAATGCTTTTGCCAAAGGTCAGATAACCAATGCAGCCTTTGATACTAGAGGCTGCATTACAGTCTTTGATACTAGAGGGCCATTATGTAAGAAGGTAAGAGAGAAAAGGATGGGAGCAAAAATGATTTTTCTTTGACATAATCTAATAATCTTATAGCCTACCCTTATGCTCGTTCCCAAGTAACATAAACAAGTTCACCACATGCCCATTTCCGGCAGGTATTGCTTATCAACCACTGCCCTCTGTCTCTGATGAGTAATGAAGTGGATAGATAAGGGGAGAAAGATGACGCAGGATGAACAGGTGCAGGGACACCTTTCGCACCTCTCAACCCTCACAAATGGAATATGCATTTATATCTCCTCCTGGCTGTTGTTTTCTATACAAAAGCAATGTAAGTCACTGTTCACATCCTCTCAACGGACCAATCACGACTGCTTGCTGCCCACCACTTGCAGATTCTCTTACAAACAAAATAAACATCACTACACCTACAAAAATGGCACAACCCCTTAACATTGTTTTTCCACTCACATAAGGAGCAAAAATATGTACTCATTTAAAAAAAACTCGATGCCTTAATTGATGACAGAAGTTATGGTAACCAAGAACAGCATACAATTGTAGCTATGTAGCTGTGAACAAGGGAAATGTTTTCAGGGGGCTTTTCAAGAGACATTGGAGCCAAATTGGTTAAAATCAGTGAGCAAGTTAAAATGATTAGTTGCCAAATCAATGTTCTTCAACACCGGTTCTAGGCATCGTCATATTTAATTGACCTCTGAAATCAAGCATTGTTCCTGCGATCTGCAAAACACCCATTAGTCAGGAGCGGCTCGGGTGGCTTTGTCGGGGCTGGGGGCGCAGTAGAAAATTAATTTTACCTTCTCCGCCGTGCACCGCTCCTCTATTCTTAGTCGACTGCAGGCACAGGCTCCCAGCCTGCCCTGCACAAATCCTGACGCAGCGTCAGGATTGGCTGGGAGCGCCCAGCTAGGGCACTCCCAGGCAGACTAGGAACTTGTGCAGGCTCTCTCTGGAGAGAGCCCTGTGCGCATGTGTGTTTGGCCGGCATGAGACGGACGACCAAATACACATGTGCTCTGAGCGGAATGCACAGTGCACTCCCCTCATCTTGTCACCCCCCAATGCCCTGCCCCTTTGACATGGAAAGGATAATAAACATAGTTTATTATCCTTTCCATGTAGAAGGATTTGCAGCAGTTGCAGCTGGCGAGGAGCGACGCTCCTTCGTCAATACGGAGGAGCCGTGCCTGACATTAGTGCTCCCTTTTGTAAACAAGCATTTGCAATGCAGTGGATCTAACATTTGTGAAAGTTAGAGCTAATGGTAATGTAAATGACAATGTCTTTAACCCCTGTGTTTTGGTTTGGAATGGATGTATGTGGTGAGAAGTGGAATTATGTGGGTAGGATTGAAATTGTTAGTTGTGGAATTGTGTATAGTGGAATTGTGTGGTGTGGAGTGAATTTGTGTAGTGGAATTATGTGGCATGGTGTGCAGTGGGATTATGCAGCTAGTAATCATGTGGTGTTAAGTGTACTGGAATTATGTGGAGTGGGATTGTGTGTCATGGATTGTAATTATGTGGAATTATATTTTGTGTTGTGGAATGGTATGTAGTGGAGTTTAATTATATGGTGTGCTGTTGACATGATGTGGAATTCAGTGGTGAGGACTGGATTTATGTGGTGTGTTGTGGAATTGTGCTGTTGAGTTGAATTAGAGTGTGACATTGAGTGAAATTATGCTGATTGGAATTATGTGGCATGGTATGGAATTTATTTATGTGGATCTTGCTATGTGGCATAGAGGGGATTTATGTGGTACTGAGAAGAATGTAATTATGTGGAGTTGCATTATGTGGCATTGAGTAGTATTACGAGGCATGTAATTATGTTGTGTGGTGTAGAATTGTGTGGTGTTCTGTAGAATTATGTGGCATGCTTTGGAGTGGTATTATGTGGCATGGTGTGGAGTGGAAATATATTGCGTGGTGAGGAGTAGTATTATATGGTGTGGAATTATGTGGCATGTTACGAAGTTGATTTATTTATTTTGTGGAGTGGAATTATGTGTTTTGGAATTGAGTGGATATTTGTGGAGTGTAAATATGTGGCATGACGTGTAAATAGGTA